>NC_041389.1:443929806-444000400 GCF_002162155.2 Triticum dicoccoides | reverse complement strand
GAGTCGATGGGCGGCTTACAACTGGGGCCATGACAAAACACACACACGCACCCCCTAGTTGTGAGTCGATGGTTGACATGCAACTGGGGCCCCTTGACAAACACACACATCCTTACTTGCGAGTCGATGGGTAGCTTGCAACTGGGGGTCCTCAACAAACACACACACATACATACATCCTTAGTTGCGAGTCGATGGTTGACTTGCAACTGGGGCCACGACAAAACACACACACACCCTTGTTGCGAGTTGATAGTCAACTTGGAGCTGGGGGTCCTCAACAAACACACACACACCCTAGTTGCGAGTCGATGGGCTTCATGCAACTAGGGATTAACTTGCAACTGGGGCACGGATGCAAGTCGATGGTTGAGTTGCAACTGAGGCAAACTACAAGAAAATGAAACGAAAAATAACCTAGTTGCGAGTCAATGGTTGACTTGCAAATGGGGCAACTACAAAACTACGACACATCCCAGTTGCGAGATGATGGTTGACTTTGAACTGGGGCACGGTTGCGAGTCAATGGTTGAGTTGCAACTAAGGCAAACTACAAAACACGAAAAATAACCTAGTTGTGAATCAATGGTTGACTTGCAACTGGGGCAACTACAAAACTACAACACATCCCAGTTGAGAGTCAATGGTTGACTTGCAACTAGGCACGATTATCAGTCGATGGTTGACTTGCAACTTAGGCGAACTACAAGAAAACAAAAAATAACCTAGTTGTGAGTCAATGGTTGACTTGCTAGTGCCCCCCGCCCTCCTAGTTGCAAGCCAAAGGTTGACTTGCAACTGGCGCAACTACAAAAAACTTAGTTGCGAGTCGATAGTGGACTCGCAACTGGGCCCGCTAGTTGCAAGTCGATGATTGACTTGCAACTAGGGCGCCTTCAAACTATGAAAAACCCGCTCCTAGTTGCGAGTCGAGGGTTGACTTGCTACTAAGCCGGCTACAAACTATGACCTAACCTTGGTTGTGACACAAAGGTGGACATGCGACTGGAGTACTTGCAAAGAATGCCCCTGTTGCGAGTTGAGGGTTGACTGGACATTGGGGGGCAGTTTTGACTTGATGATTGATTTGCAACTGGGACAAACTACAACTTTGAAAGAAAAACTATTCGTGAATCGAGGGTGGATTAGTAAAACCGGGCAACTGAAACTATAAAAAATCCGATTGCTAGATGGCTACTTGCAAATGAGGTGACTACAAACTGCAAAAAAAGGCCAAATTCCGGAGTCGTGGGATTTACACTTGCATAGACAGTAGAAATTTGATATGAAAAAAGTGCATCAAACAAAAAAGATAAAGGAAAAAAACGGCTAATAACAAAAAAGGACACTGATGACATGGGCAAAAAAATACATACCTAAAAATGATTAAAAAAAGTAAATGGAGAAATATATCTAGACAACTTCTTCTAAAAAATGACATGAACATGAGCGATTGCAATATCAAAGAAAAAACTCACAATCATTGACCATTGTGCAAACTTCCTTCACTTCCGTATGCACAAGACTGAGCCTGTGACAAACAAAGCCCAACACCTAGAGCTCAAAACAAACAAAGGCCGGCCCAACAAAAAAAAAGGAACCAGCCCGCCCCACTGTAGCCCTCCGTCCCAACGTAACAATGCGACACCCACGATCACGAGTCGAGCAGATCGCTCGTGCGCGAAATTAAAGACACAAAGATCTGAGGTCACTAAAAACATCTAAATATGAGTTAGCCATTCCGTTAAAAAAAATCCCATCCGACTAGACTTAGTTACAAGTATTTACATATAAGGATTTTTTTTAGCAAAAGGTAAAGAAAAGGATAAAAAAGAAAAATCAAATGATAACAACAACAAAAAATACAAAAAAATAGGACAAAACATAAGTCACATGAATCAAGATCGGCAGGGTAGCTTTCCCTATTAATCTGCAGACATGAAAAAAAGCAGACAAAAAACATGAGTATGGATTGTGGTAGCCGGCGCCTAGTAATGCGCTGGTGCATGTCGCTACAGCGTGGGCAAACAGGCCGACAAAACAAAACAACTTGGGCTGAAAAAACAGCACGCACGAATCTTTGCATCTTTAGATCGGATGGCTAGAGATGTGAATGAGACCAATTTATTTCTCAGCTAGCTGAGTTTTAGCAAACCCGTAAACATTTTCATGAACTGACTAAAACTAAAGGATTCAAGGAAGGAAAAAAAGATTAGGGTATTTTTTTGTGTATAAACTGTATAGTTATAAATTATATTATATCACGAAAATATAATCTAATTTAAAATAAGAAAGAATTTCCAATAAGCAGTAGTTTTTTGTTTTTCTTTATAGTTTAATAAAGAATTGTTAGATTTTTATAACAAAAAGACAAAATCAAAATTTAGTAGTCAGTAATCGTTCTTGAATTCGAAGATTTTTCTTTGTTTATTTTACTTTCAGACGAATTCCTAATTGTTTGAATTGTGTAATCTCCCATTATGGAGATTGGTAACCGACTTAAAGCAATTTGATTGTAATTCAATTCATGACGATCATAGGTAGAAAGTTCATATTCTTCAGTCATTGATAAACAGCTTGTTGGACAGTACTCAACACAATTGCCACAAAATATACAAACTCCGAAATCAATACTATAATTAAGCAATTGTTTTCTTTTAATACCCTTTTCAAATCTCCAATCCACAACGGGTAGATCTATCGGACATACGCGAACACATACTTCACAAGCAATACATTTATCAAATTCAAAGTGGATTCGCCCTCGGAAACGCTCTGGTGTAATTGATTTTTCATAAGGGTAGTGAATCGTTATAGGTAAACGATTTGTGTGGGATAAATTTATTTATTTGATACAAATTTATTCTTATTCCTCACCCAGTCCATCTCTCACAGCCATATTTGAAAACGTAAGAAAGAGAATCCTGTGAGGTAAAATTACAGGCTGAAACTGAAAAGGGAACTTCTATTCCGTAAATCAAAAGAGACAACCGTAATATTATCTCGTGCATGCGTGCAGCCTATATGGCCCATCAACGTAGAAGTATAGAAATCTAAGGATGTTGCCGTAATCTTATGGGATAAGTTTTAATCTGGAGCATTTTATGTAATCTTAGGCAATGAGTAGCTAGATCTATTACTATTTCTATTAGACCGAGTACACCGGGTCCAGCAAAAATGAAAACCGGTAACTTATTTAACTAACATATGCCATCACTATCTCAGTTCTGTAGCAGCATTTTTTGGTTAACATAAGGCCATTAATTCATTCTGTACACAAGGGCATTTTTAGTAACCACGAAATAAGAAAGTTGTCTAATATACTAGATAGATTCCATGTACTGGTTCTGGGAAATATCGCACATAACAAAATCCATCCTTACGATTACAAATAAAATTCGTCCAGAGCTAATTGAACGGCACTTAGCACCAAGTAATCAGCGGCAGGAAACATTCAACAATCACTATTACAAAACTAAGCGTTGCCGAGCTTGAAATCTGAGTACCACCAAACTTGAAAACTGAGTACTGCCGAGCTTGATCTTCAATTAGCTTAATTTGCAGGCGACCAGAGATATCCCATCAACTTCATCTGTTCAGCAATCTCTCCTGGACTATAGAGATTAATGTGTTCTAATCCATGGGCTGGAAGCAGCATAGTATCCTATTAAATTGCACTGTAACCTTTAGTTTCACTTTTTTTCTCGCCAAAACCTGAATTTTGCTGGTGTTTATTTGCAAAAGAAGTTCTGAAATTTCAATTTAACATTACTCATACCCATCCTAAATACAAAAACGTTACTGTCTATCCCTCTTACATTAGCTGACAACCACTTGAACAGGTACCTGTAAAACAGAATATTTTCAGTTCTCAGAAGTACAACAAACATGTAGAGGCAATTGAAATATATCAACTCGAATTTGCAGCATCCTTGAATATTGACAGGTTGCGTGAGGGTCAGTATCTACCAACGTAAGGTTCCCAACCACCCAGGTAAGAAATCTAGCATACCGTACAAATTCATTCAACATTCACCTTAAGCACAATGTAAAAATGCGAAAATCTAAGCTTAGCAAGGTTAGTGTACTATAGGTGTATGCAGTGCCTTCATAGATGAGACAAAGAGCTACAAATGCATCATGCATTGAAAAAAGAAAACCTGACTGCAAGCAGGTACCGCTGGTATTCAATTCTGAACCTTGAGAAAGTTCTGAACCCTTCCTTATAGAGAACGTCAACAAAATGCAGGTCAAAAGTGGAAAATCCATATTTTTATTAGACCGATTCAAGTTTAGCAAGATCAGGCCACTGCAATGTTTAATTTTCGATCTAATCAAAGATATGATCGGCCTCGATGGCAGTGGCTTTCCTAACTCAAAAGCTAACAAAACAGTATACTCTTTATTAACAATTCAATGACATTGCACATTCAGATCACTTCTGATTGCATTGGGCTGAGATGATTCATGCTTCTTCTTGGGGTGTGATTCGTCGATGCTTGCAGTGTGCAGCTTGTTTTTCACATTTTATTGTGTTTTACCCTTTTTGATTTCCTTCTTTCTACAACAGAGTAGATTCACAATGATGGGATGACCATCCTAATACAGCAGAAGCTTTCCAGCCCCATTCTAAGTTAAATGGCCGAATATATTATTTTTAGCAAAGCGTAAAACAACAGAAATCATGTACCTCTGAAGATGTGGGCATGTCAGCAACCTCATTATCCCCATTGATAGGTATGAAAAAATCAGATATACTTTCGCACGGAAAAAAGGAATCAGATGGACTTGAAGTGTTCTCCTGAAACAAAAATAACAAGTGTTCAGTAATAACCAGTACTGACAAATTATGTACTCCCTCCGTCCCATAATGTAAGACGTTTTTTGACACTAGTATAGTGTCAAAAAACGTCTTACATTATGGGACAGAGGGAGTACAAGAGAAGGAGAATCGTACTGATAAGTATGTAGAAGGTAAACTTAACCCTGGGGAATAAATGCAGCTTGTCTCTATCTTTTGTTTTCATTTGCTTTCTTCAATCGGTTGTCTGGCTTCTCTCATCATTTCTTTTCTAGCTTCCCTTAGTCACTTGAGTGAAGGTAAAGATTTACCTTGGCGGCTGCAATCTGATGATAGAACTTTTTTATTTCTGAATCAAATAACCTCAGATGAAAACTATAACACAACCTTAAGTAAAAAAGAAGTTCACTAGATTCAGGTAGAATAAATTAGGCTTGAGATCACCTCATGCCACACCCGGCTACGACATAAACAGAAACAACACTGAAAATCTGTAATTTCTCAGCTCCTCATGCATTATAATAGCTAGTGGACAACGTACAAAGTGGATTAAAGAACACAAAACTGTTTCCCAACAAATATGTGTTGAAGTATTGTAGAAATTAGACTCCAAGGGCTCAAACACAAAACTGGATTCTGCCCCAGAGGTTTATTCTATCAGGTTAGCACTTGAGACAGACACTTTCCATTCCGTGAAAATCAAATGGACATTATGAATTCGAAAACAATGATTCGCTTGAACCCAAAAGAAAACAAACTAATGACATAATAAAGTAGTAACCTACTCCAAAAGGAAACAAGACCATTAGTAAAAGCAATAAATGCCTACTCTTCTTGCCATTTGCAATAACAGGCTGCAGGTTACTTTTCAGAATACTATCACGCAAATCAGATTCTGATTAACCTCCTTTAAATTTCTTTGACTAAGTTGGCTAATTGTTTTCCCTAAGACGAGCTCGTGCAACTAAGTCCAACTAAATCGGATCATTTCACAACTGTAGGTAGATCAATCATACAATCACCGCAACTTATCCTATTCTGAGTTTCTGACACACCGTATCAAAGAATTGGGTCAAAGAGTTATACATACAAGAAAGGAACAAGTAAGATTCCTCCTAAAGTCACGAGAATAAAAATAACCATAACCTTTTGAGGCACTTGGGGGTCCTCTGCCTGGTTACGGGATGGATGGGCAGACGATGCTATTTGCACGACATGTAGCCGATAAATACTCTACACCGTCAGATGCATTAGGAACAAAAGTACAGATGGCTGGATGGGACACGTCGTCTGTGTGTCGTCTGAAAAGTATCGGTTGTATAGCAGTGCTCGCCTGGTTAATATGGGCGAAATCTGGATGTTGGGGCGACTAGTGGCACTCAGGTAGGGAAATTGCAATCGACGATGCTCAATGCTGCCCAGGACACCGGACATGGTGCAGGCCAAACACCATGCTACGAAGCCTCCCGCAAGGCTTGAACGTTGACCGACGAACCCTCCACCAGTCGCGAAGCCCCCCGCGTCCCTGCTGGCCTCAACGCTGCCGCCGACCAATGGGCGCACCCCCCGCAACACACAACGAGGTCACATCTTAAAAAGAATTAAAAAATCATGCATACTCCACCCCGTAACTAAGAAATTCATTAGTAAAAATCCCTCATATCCCACCCCGTAACCAAGAAATTCATGGCAAAAAGTAAATTGGTCTGAGGTAAGCACGCATCAAATTTCAAATCTCAATCTTCTTTATCCCGAGGGAAAGCAACATCCTCGATGGCATGGAACCACCGAATCCTTGTCTCCGTCAGCCGTGATGAGAGGCCATGCACAACGCGGTTAAGAGAACAATCCCGACCAACTTGCCGAGCCATCCACAGCCCCAATGACGCCGAGGTCACCCGCCACGGTATCCGCCGCAGCGCCGCCCGACCCCAAAGCCTGCCGCTGCTCACCGCGGCGCGGAGCACCACGGCCCCGCCTGCCCATTGACCACCACACCCACAAGCAGCCGCCGCTCATCGCACAGTATTTGCCGTTGAAGTTCAACCTCTCGCACCGCCGTGATTATAGGAGAACACGAAAGTGGGCTGAGTAGTAGGAATCCCCACGACTAGCTAAAAATATTGCGTGCCCTTTTTCTTTTCAGAGGTCGTGCACGTTTTCTAAAAGAAAAAACCCGAGGTAATTTTACTATCATTTCATAAATAAATTACATTTGAAATACCAATAGTTACATTCATATTGATTCACTACGTAAAATTTGACATCAGAAAACAAAATTATATGTCATAAGACCAGAAAAATTGTATTTTATGTATATTTTACACTATGTTTTTACATTTGTAATTTTACGTAACATAAAATATATTTCTACGGCGACTATATATTTTCTTACGGTCTCTTTTTGTGTATGAAATAAGACAAAATTTACGAAATGTGAAATTACGGTGCATTGATATTAAAATATAGGGAGGGTGAATGATAACTATTCCGCACCCAGGGTGAATGATAACTATTCCACACCCAGACAAGAACATTTCTATATATATATTAAAATCGAAAAGAATTTGGCCATGTTTCAAAAAATGTTAAACATGTATTATAGAAATGTTCTTGATGTATACAAAATATGTAGCATGAAAACCAAAAGAAACAAAGAAAAATGAAAAAAAATGAAAACCAAAGAAGAAACAAAGGAAACCAAATAAAAATAACATGAAAAACAAAACCGAAAAACAAGTGCAAAAGAATGGAGAACAATAATATCGATAAAGAAACAAAGAAAAAAAAAGAAACCTTTGAATATCAAGAAAGAAACAAAAAGCAGAAAAAAAGGAATGAGTATGAAAAGGAAAATCGAGGAAAACCCTGAAAGAAACAAAGAAAATGTAACCATGTATTGAGAAAATGTAAAAAGTTATATGAAAAATGTTCCTGTTGTATACCAAAAATGTTGAATCTGTATAGAAAAGAAACATGTGGTGAACGAAAAAGAAACCAATGAAAATCGACAAAAAGCACTGGAAAGAGAAGAAACCCAATTAAAACTAAAAACATAATAAAAATAAAAATAACAAAGCAAAAGAATGAACACGGGAAAGGAAACAAAGAAAAATGAAGAAAACCAAGAAAAGAAACAGAACAATGAGGAAAAACAAAGAAAGAAAGACAACAAATAAAAAATCAGTGAAAACCAAAAAAGAAACAAAAAGAAAAAAGAAAAAAAAGGAGAAAATCAGTAAACTGTCAAAGAAACCGAGAAAACCAAGAAAACCAGTAAAGAAACAAAAGAAATAGAAAGTAAAAGAAAGAAAACAAAAAATGAAAGAAAAATTAGACGAACTAGTACGGCAATACGTCACCGAGCGAGCGAGCTGAAGCTAGCGAAGCAAGCAAGTGACCTAAGCTAACGGGCAGCCCGATATGCGTGTGTTTCAGGCGAGGAAAATGCTTCACTCATTATAAGCGAGGAGCAACTAACTGAGGGATAACCCTTGTGGGAGCTCCTAAAGGGCCTTGGTGAGTTGAGAGCGCGTCACTTGGTTTGCTCTCAGCCGCCTCCACATGTCGCGTGATGGACGCTCCGTTGGGATTTTATTTTATTTTTAATTTTTTGTACGCATTTTCTGGTTTTAGATTGGTTTTTTGGAAATAAAAAAATGGCTTTTCATTATTTTACCGATTTTCCCTTGGTTTCGGACAAAAAACAAATAAAAAAAATTGTGCGAGAAAACACATTTTTTTATTCTGCAAGAGACACAGATTTGCTTATCCTAGACGCACAGGTTTGCTTCCGCGAGAGGCACAACTATGCCTCTTAGAAAACGGGAAAATATTTTTTCCTTCTACGAGAGGTACATAATTGCTTCTTTTGGAGGCACGGGTTTGCTTAGTCAGGGGCACGACTATGCCTCTCGTAAAGATAAAGAAATACATTTCTTTTCTTCCGTGAGCACAGATTTGTTTCTCGTGGAGACGCAAGTTTGCTTCCACGAAAGTCACATGTACATGTTTCTTTTCTTCCGCGAGAGGTACAACTGAAATGGACAATAAGTGAAAAAATCATGCTTTCAGCTAAGTTCCTTCTGATTTTTTCGTGTAAATTTTTTGTCAAAACCTACATGGGATCTAGTTTCGAAAATCTTGG
Source organism: Triticum dicoccoides (assembly GCF_002162155.2). NCBI lineage: Eukaryota > Viridiplantae > Streptophyta > Magnoliopsida > Poales > Poaceae > Triticum > Triticum dicoccoides. Next base: position 443,991,452 of record NC_041389.1, on the reverse strand, counting down.
CGTGGGAAATCCAATGGTGAAAACAGTTTGAAAATTGGACACGCGGTTTAAGAAATAAAATATTTTAAATAAACGAATCTACGAAAAAAAGGAAAGCTCCCACTTGTCGCAACCTGAAAGATGAGAGTGACCTTTGCTTGGGGTACCCAAGTTTATTAGTGATTTTGGCGAGATATAGCAATCGTAGGAAGACATTGTGTTCAAATTCAACATATTAAGCCATCTGAGGTATGGGAGGCGTTTTGGCTTCCGCGAGCATTTATTCCCAGATGAACAGTACCTAAAAATGGGTAAAGTACTTTTAAAAATTCTGTTTTTTTAGATGTTCGTGTTAGTGTTGCAAGCATGCTTGATAATTTTCATGTGAAACGGAGCACTAGTGTTTCGTCGGTGAAAAAACTTTGGATGACAAATTTTGGGTAACATTTGGTGTTCAATTTGTTGTTTTAGCATAGGGCAAAATGGTTAACCTTTTTTACTAAAGCTTTGCAGCTAGCATCTGGATGTGACTATGAATACATAAACAATTGGAATTTTTTTTTATATTTCAAAAATAATTTTTCACGCACAGGAGCACGTGCTTCCGGTAGTCAAATTGGATTTCCGATCGGAGGTGGCCCAGAACGTTTTGAAGATCTGGTAGGCCCTAGCCGCCGCCAACCCCCCTCCCCCCAGTCCCCCACCCTGCGTCGGAGCCGCATACACAGAAGCTGCCATCGTATTCAATGGTCGCTTCGTTCCCCTTGCCCCGCGCATGCACGGCGGTCTGCCACCATGCGTCGCGATCGAGAGAATTTTTTACCACAAGACGGCTGGCTTGTCCTCGCGTTGGGTGTCGTCAACTGTCCAACGGCGCTCATGCGCTACACGGCCGCTCGGCCGAATTACGAGCATATCAATCGATCGAGCTAGCGCTAGGTTTTTTTAGGCTAAAGCTAGTGCTAGTAGTAACACTGGACCCGTTCTCTCCCCTGTCTCGTCCGCGTGCACGAATGTCATCGCACTCACAGCCTCCGGTTAGTGGACCGGCCCAGGCGCGTTGCTTGTTTTTTTTTCCACACTCGGCTTTTCCTAGCTTGTTTTTTCTACCTAGGTTGGTTCCAATTCAAAAAATGCTCACTTATCCAAAAAAATGTTCATGCATTCTAAAAATCTTTACAATTCAGAAAATGATGCAAAGAAATCATGAATTCAAAAATTGTTGGCGGATATCAAAACATGATTGCAAATTCAAAAAGTTCGTGAATTCTCAAAAATGCTCCTGAATTCAAAACTTGTTCGTGAATTTGAAAACAGTTCACTAATTCAGAAATTCTTCATGGATTTGAAAAAATGTTTCCCAATCCAAAAAGCGTTCATGAATTAAAAAAATGCAAGTTTAGAAAATGTTTGTTAGTTGAAAAACATGTTGACGATTAAAGGCAAACAACTTTCAAAAAAGTGAAACTGTATGGAATTCAAAACAATTTTTGATAAATGTGAACTTTTTTAAATCTACGAACATTCACTTGAAATTGTGAAATTTCAAAACAAAATGAAATGCATGAACAAAATTTGAAAATATGAACAATTTTAAAATTTTAAAATATTTTTTTGAATATTTTGAACATTATTTGGAAATATAAAAAATAAAAATAACATAGGAAAAAGAAATGAAAAACAACCAAAAGAAAAAAAACGGTGCTTTCATGCTCCCTTCGCTTTGCTCCAAAACTGCTTAATGGGCCGACCCAGGAGATCACTAGTGAGTGATCCCTATCTTAACGCTTGCAATGAGCGATCTATCATTTGTGGTCTCGTCAGGCCGTCAGCCTCCATGCCCCTGACCCATGTTGTGGTGAGTCGAGCTGGCAATACACACCACAGTTGTTTATAGTGTGTTTCGCACAGTAGCATATCAAAAACGTAGTTGAAACCAAAAAATAGGGCCAAAAACGGCTTCAAAAGCAGACTAGTTCCTACATGGCGACAATTATTTTTCATGGTCAAAAAGTTGATATAGAAGTGCTTGAGCAAAAAAAAAGGTTGATATAGAAGTGATATATTTGGGTTTTCAATAGCAGACGACAAAAATGAAAAAATCTGCCGCATGAACTCAAATTACCATATCTGAAAATGTCGCCTCCTTGCACGCCGTGACTACACCTGATTGCGACCGCCCTATGCCACCACCACCACTCCTTCGCCACCCAAGCCACACCACCAGGTGTTCCCACCGGCCAATCTGGCTACCCAAACCCCCGCACCAGCCGCCGCCACGCGATTCTGGACGCCCCTCCCCACTCCTGCCTCGAGCTCCCTGCCGCCGGACCCGAGTTTCTCGCTTGCCAAATCTGCCCCCATCGCCTCATTTTCCATACTCCTTATTCTATTCGAGCCGCCAAATCCCTCGCCACATCGACTGCCCCTAAGGTCGTCGTTGCCGCCCAATCCATCGCCTCGTCGGCCGCATCTCCTCGCCATAGGAGATGTCACAACATTAGCCACATCCGCGGTGGCCGCCCCGATCTCCTCCTTATCGTACTGCGGCGGGAGGCTGATGAGTCTGTTTTACATCACTTTTTACTTCTCATTTTGCATAGTAGTCATAGGATTTGACAAGATGCAGACTCCTTATGTCTTATTTCACGAGGATGCTAAAAGATAAGGTTATTTGAAGCTATACTTCAAAAATCACCGTTATATGGGTGAAAATCATGTCATTTGGCGTGATAATAACCTACTATACAAAGTGACGATCATGTGGAGCAAATCCAACTTCGAAGAGCTATCCAGTAGAGAAGACAACACCTTGTTACGAGCTCACCCACCTGTACCCATGGTTGTACTAACCGGCGGTGTCTCCCATGGTTAACTACTTCAACCCCGTATCCTCGGATCATGCACCGAACGGATAACGAGATCATAACATGCTCTGTAACAAGAAAGCCAAGTCCGAAAGGGATCCAAAGGGGGAATCGGCAAAAGGGAAATGCCATCAACCCGATGAAGGAGACCTATACATAAACCTTCATCATCATCGACATCCACACCCTCATCACCAACACCTTGTTTTCTTTTGTAATACCAAACCATAGTGTGGACTCATAAGTGTATTACATTAAACATTCATCTGTTGCCTTGATCATTATGATGATGTTTGTTGTCTCATGTCTGAGTAAACATCCTAGTTCTCGGGGATATGGAGGAACCCTAGCATGTGGACTTAATGCTGATAGGATACATAATCGTATTTTGTATGTTTATGTTAATGTCCTTTCCGATGTTGTGTGAAAATTGATCGCACAACATTTGACTCTATGGATGAGAAGGATGTTACTATCAATTGCGATGGTGGGTCGTGGGGGTATACTGTTGACTATAACTACCTCTCTTCCCTTCCTCATCTCTTGATAGGGGAGTAACAAAGCCAATCTATAAGTTGCGTCCAGGGGAAGACCCTTAATCATTGCTGCCATAACCTGAATGTGGTTAGAAATAGTGGTGGCCTATGTGATACTAAACTATTGCATGTATGTGTGTATTTGTACTTGGCTCTGCCTATTGAGTATAAGGATTATTAGGAAGTATAGGATAGACTAGGATTTGGTCCTGCCTTGTCTTGTACTCCAAGTTGATCTTTGTACTCCTATTTATATGCCCACGAGGCTCAAGCAATACAACAACGATTCCACCACATCCCTCTCTTCCTTCTAACATGGTATCAGAGCCAAGAGGTCTTGAGTTCAAGACCCGGCTGGCGTAATTAAATTGTAGCCCACTTTCGGTCCATGTTTAGGCTCGAGGGAGCCACATGTGAGGGGGAGTGTTGACGTATAATGTGATGTCTAGTCTCTTACGTCAGATCGGTCTTTTGGGCGCATTGGATAGAGCATGCACTTCTACATGGTATCAGAGCCGAGCAGGTCCTCGTCTACGCATGCCCGGTGCTGGCAACACCGATGCGTGCCTTCGTCCACGACGTGTCCCCGGGCCTGGCAAGCCTGGTGCGGCACTTCGTCAACTTCGTCTTTGTCTGTCTACGCATGCCCGGTGCTGGCAACGCCGATGTGTGCCTTCATCCATGATGTGTCCCCGGGCTTGGCAAACCTGGCACGACGCTTCGTTAACACCATCCTCTACTCGGCATGGCACTACTTCGGCACCACTGCGCCCATGACTAACACGACGCCTCCTTGCGCCCGCGGCTCCACAACGACTTCCCTGACACTGGCTACTCCGACTCGACATCGACCACGGCGTTCTTCGCACGGCTACCTCAACCACGACTACACCACCCATGCTCTCGGCTACATCGGCAAACAGCACAAAGGGCTACCGCCTTGCTTGAGCAACCTCGTCGGGTTTTAACTCCAGACATGACTTCCGCGATGCATCGACTGTTACGACTATGGGTGGGTGTTCGTCGGCTTGCCTTTGGATTCTTCTTCGGTCTCACCATTTGCGGCGCTACCGTTGTGACTGCAGGGGGATGTTGAGTATAAGGATTATTAGGAAGTATAGGATAGACTAGGATTTGGTATTGCCTTGTCTTGTACCCCAGTTTGATCTTTGTACTCCTATTTACATGACCATGATGCTCAAGCAATACAACAACAATTCCACCATATCCCTCTCTTCCTTCAAACACTGCCCACCTATATAAACATATAAGTGTTGGGGAACGTAGTAATTTCAAAAAAATCCTACGCACACGCAGGATCATGGTGATGCATAGCAACGAGAGGGGAGAGTGTCGTCTACGTACCCTCGTAGACCGTAAGCGGAAGTGTTATATCAACGCGGTTGATGTAGTCTTACGTCTTCACGATCCGACCGATCCAAGTACCAAACGCACGGCACCTCCGAGTTCAGCACACGTTCAGCTCGATGACGTCCCTCGTACTCTTGACCCAGTTGAGGCCGAGGGAGAGTTTCGCCAGCACGACGGCGTGATGACGGTGATGATGATGCTACCGATGCAGGGCTTCGCTTAAGCACCGCTACGATATGATCGAGGCGGATTATGGTGGAGGGGGGCACCGCACACGGCTAAAAGATCAATAGATCAACTTGTGTGTCTATGGGGTGCCCTCCTTCCCCGTATATAAAGGAGTGGAGGAGGGGGAAGGGCTGGCCCTCTCATGGCGCGCCCTGGAGGAGTCCTACTCCTATCGGGAGTAGGATTCCCCCCTTCCAAGAGGAGGAGTAGGAGGGAAGGAAAGAAGAGAGAGGGGGAAGGAAAAGGGGGGGGGGGGTGCCGCCCCCTTTCCTTGTCCAATTCGGACTAGGGGGAAGGGGGCGCGCGGCCTGCCGTGTCCGCCCCTCCTCTTCTCTGCTAGGGACCAATAGGCCCAATGTACTCCTCGGGGGTTCCGGTAACCCCTCGGTACTCCGGTTTTTGTCCGTACTTGCCCGGAACCTTTCCGAAGTCCAAACATAGTCATCCAATATATTTAGATATATTATAACCGAGCACTCTTCCAGCCCTCCCAGGCCATCAATGGTTTCTGCCGTTGGATCTAGACTTGTGATCATTTTTGGTCACTAGATCAACCTATGATTGCTATAGTTTTCGCAAGTGGGCATCGGCTGCTCCTCCCGTAACAAAATTGGGCTTCTCTGGTGAATTTGGACAACATGGGCCTTTGAATGCTTCGCCAGGTTGTTGTGCTGCTGTTTTCATAACGCTCCTCCCCATATTGCATCCCATCGCTGGTCCTCATCCCCATCCCCGGCGGCTCCCTAGATGGAGGTCGATGGCAGATATTCCTATGGTGGCCGCGCCCAGCAGTATCCATGGCGGCACAGGTATCCTCCCCGTCCTTCTTATCTATCCTTTCTCCTCCGCATACGACCCTCATCCACCGCGTCCCACGCACCTCCGCTGTAGCCGGATCCATGGTGGCGCCCAGCGGGATCCATGTAGGCGTGACCACCATATATCCATGTAGGCACGGACACCATAGCCCAGTCCCGTCCACCATTGTCCCCCTTCCTCCCGTCATAGCCCTTCTTCCCTTTCCTATTTGCTACAGAACAAAAGGGGTGTTGATGTGTGACTGATCTACGCCATCTGCTGTAGAACAAAAGGGTTATTTGTGGTCACGATCTTGTATGAAGTAATGCCCAATCCTTTTGATTACAAATAAGCTTTGTTAAAATTTTGATCTGTTTCTTATATTGTGAGTTTATTAGTTCTAGAGTTCGATATTGATTTACCTCGTGCCAGCACACCAAACAAATGATTTTTTTTCTTGATGATGGTTCTATTTTACTAGCAACTGAGGACATCTATAATATCTCGATCTTCTCTGTGCAGAATGTGGAGAGACACACAGACCTATAGAGGATCGAGGAAGTGACTCGGTGGTCAACTAATTTTTTTTAGAAAAGGAGGATGACCCCGGCCTCTGCATCTAGGCGATGCATATGGCCACTTTATTAATTATTCTCACAAGACCTTACAAAGCCATACAACAACAAGACTAAAGTCACCATCTAAGCAGCAACTGTCGCTACACCTATCCAATCGATGAAGGGGCGTAGATAGTCTGGGCCTAATACCAAACAGACATCGCAGCCAAACCTAAACATTAAAGACCTGAGGTCCCAACTAGGACGCCTGCCGGTTATGGGGCACCTACCAGTCCGGCGCACTCCTCAACCAGGACACCTGCCGGGTATGAGGCCACCACAGCCACTTGCCACCAATCCATCTTCAGAGCTGTACTGTTGCATGTACCGTGTCAGGTCTCTTTGCCATCGACGCCACCACGACGCCTGACAACGTCGTCCTCCTGCGCGAGTCCATACTCCCACTGCAAACCGGTGGTCAACTAATAGCTAAGCACACTAACATGCTTGATATTCCCGGTCTATTTGTACGTGTTTGATTTTTAGGTACTAAGGCACATGCAAAACATGGGAGCAACGAGTCCGGGCAGTTGCCAAAGGTGAGGGCACACATAATGTGTGCCGCAATGTCCGACATCTCTCTAATCCAATTCGCCAAACAAACATCAAAACCAATAACAGATTTCTGATTTATTACCTCCTTCTCGATGTAAGCAGAGCTTTCCAATGCATTTCTTTTCTTGTATGTAAACCAGATTCACATGGCTTGGATATGCAATAGCTTGATATTGTTGTCATTACATGGACACTCTTGTGGCCTCATGGGTAAAGTGTAGACTCTAATCAGGTGATTTGAGTACCACGAAATGTGATTACTTCTATGCTGCCTATGACCTTGTAACGTAACTTACGGATCTAAAGTTATTTTTTTATCCTTATATATTTGATTCTATGTCTATGGGCATTTTTCTTTTTGAGTGCTTGCGCAGCTAATTGAAACCCCAATGGAAAATTTCAAAGACTATATTAAGGTATATGCTCATCTCTTTATGTTCATTTTGAATTTCTCATGTTTTACGGTGGAGGTTTTTATATGTAATTCTCTGATTACACTCCGCAAACATGCATTAGTTGTCAATATCGTTAGCTGTCCACACTAGCAACTTACCTTAGTAGTGCACTTCTATGTAATAACAACAATGCTGCTGGACAGGTCCTTTCACCTGGACCCATCAGTTTTCTACATCTCAAGAAATCTGAATATCATGTTTTCAAACTTGAGTACCCGAATTTCATTTGTCCAAATGAGAATTGTGTAAGTCGTACAAACTTCCTGTGATTTGTTTACCCAATTCATCTTATAGATATCCTATCTAGGGAGAAAATATACAATCCATTGTTACACTAATGATGCTAGCATCACACAGGAGGTTGTTCATGTCATCCAAAATTGCTACAAGAATCTAAAGCCTAATCGAAATCATTTTTGACCCAAACTGCAACTACACTGTAGCTTCTTTTCGGAGCTCTACACATGTTGGTACTCTCCTAACGAAGTTGGTGTACTAAGATATTAATTAGTGAGTACTGCTAAACATGCAGTGTGTTATACGTAAAATTAGCTGCATGCCATGTTGAGTACTTGCTTTCTTGGTTCTTAGTTTCAGGTTTTGTTGCCTGGTTCTATTATTTCTTGAATAATGCTATTAAGATGCAGTCGTGTCACTTTGCCTCTAATGTTTCTACACATCTTTATTTTTTCTACCCGCGTGCTCCCATTCTAAGTGATCTCTATGTTAGCTTCAAGGTCAACCTTAACAGTCAATGGGAGGTTTATCCCTAATAATAAAATGTAAATTAGGAAAATGGAAATATAGCAAATCTTGTTTGTTTAGGTAAGCAATGTCATGACTTGAATACTAAAAGTATTTAAGTCCAAGGTTGTTTTGTGTGTAGGCTTACCTGAGTGCAATTATCATCTACGTCTATGGATAGTTTGGAAAGGCTACAATGGGGTTGCTCAGAGTAAGTTTTCCATTGGTGTTATACTGTTAGTACATTGGCATGTAAAATATTATGTCTTGTGATGTTTGGTATTAAATCACATTTCCTTTCTCTTCTGCTATATTGCAGGGTTCAAGGCTTCCTGACAGCTGACCATAACCATTGTTCATGAAACTACTTATTGCTCTTGATGAAAGCGATGCTGAAGGATCAAGGGTTCAATCAAGACCTATTAGTTACCTTGACCATTTTGTATCTCTTTCGATTTCTTCAGTTAAAAGGCCATCGATTACTGAATTGTGTCTTCTATGCTACAATGAATTATGATTTGTATATTGGCAATGCAGACAAATGAATTCTATCAGAAAATGTGGACAAATGAATTCCACAACTACATGAGCTTTTCTTAATTAGATGTTGTTACTTTCAAAAAATATGTACATATACAAATATATGTGATTATTCCTATAATTTGATTATCAAAATAGACGGGCGCGGCAACGCGCGCCATCAGTGATCTAGTCGATATTTATGTCTCGACCATTTCGAGACTCCTCATCATGTCCGTGATCATATCCGGGACTCTGAACTACCTTCGATTCATCAAAACACATAAACTCATAATACCGATCGTCACCGGACGTTAAGCGCGCGGACCCTACGGGTTCGAGAACTATGTAGACATGACCGAGACACGTCTCCGGTCAATAACCAATAGCGGAACCTGGATGCTCATATTGGCTCCTACATATTCTAAGAAGATTTTTATCGGTCAAACCGCACAACAACATACGTTGTTCCCTTTGTCATCGGTATGTTACTTGCCCGAGATTCGATCGTCGGTATCCAATACCTAGTTCAATCTCGTTACCGGCAAGTCTCTTTAGTCGTTCCGTAATGTATCATCCCGCAACTATCTCATTAGTTGCACTACTTGCAAGGCTTATAGTGATGAGTATTATCGAGAGGGCCCAGAGATACCTCTCCGAAACACGGAGTGACAAATCCTAATCTCGATCTATGCCAACCAAACAAACACCTTCGGAGACACCTATAGAGCACCTTTATAATCACCCATTTACGTTGTGACGTTTGATACCATACAAAGTGTTCCTCCGGTATTCTGGAGTTGCATAATCTCATAGTCTGAGGAACTTGTATAAGTCATGAAGAAAGCAGTAGCAATGAAACTGACACGATCATAATGCTAAGTTAATGGATGGGTCATGTCCATCACATCATTCTCCTAATGATGTGATCCCATTCATCAAATGACAACACATGTCTATGTTTAGGAAACATAACCATCTTTGATTAACGAGCTAGTCAAGTAGAGGCATACTAGGGACTATATGTTTTGTCTATGTATTCACACATGTAATAAGTTTTCGGTTAATACAATTCTAGCATGAATAATAAACATTCATCATGATATAAGGAAATATAAATAATAACTTTATTATTGCCTCTAGGGCATATTTACTTCAGTCTCCCACTTGCACTAGAGTCAATAATCTAGATTACACAGTAATGATTCTAACACCCATGGAGTCTTGGTGTTGATCATGTTTTGCTCGTGAGAGAGGCTTAGTTAGTGGGTCTGCAACATTCAGACCCGTATGTATCTTGCACATATCTAGGTCTCCCTCCTTGACTAGATCGCGGATGGAATTGAAGCGTCTCTTGATGTGCTTGGTTCTCTTGTGAAATCTGGATCCCTTTGCCAAGGCAATTACACCACTATTATGACAAAAGATTTTCATTGGACCCGATGCACTAGGTATGACACCTAGATAGGATATGAACTCCTTCATCCAGACTCCTTCATTTGCTGCTTCCGAAGCAGCTATGTACTCCGCTTCACATGTAGATCCCGCCACGACGCTTTGTTTAGAACTGCACCAACTGACAGCTCCACCGTTCAATATAAACACGTATCCGGTTTGTGACTTAGTCATTCGGATCAGTGTCAAAGCTTGCATCGACGTAACCATTTACGACGAGCTCTTTGTCACCTTCATAAACAAGAAACATATCCTTAGTCCTTTTCAGGTATTTCAGGATGTTCTTGACCGTTGTCCAGTGATCCGCTCCGGGATTACTTTGGCACCTCCCTGCTAAACTTATAGCAAGGCACACATCAGGTCTGGTACACAACATTGCATACATGATAGAGCCCATGGCTGAAGCTAGGGAACGATTTTCATTTTCTCTCTATCTTCTGTAGTGGTCGGGCATTGAGTCTGACTCAACTTCACACCTTGTAACACAGGCAAGAACCCTTTCTTTGCTTGATCCATTTTGAACTTCTTCAAAACTTTATCAAGGTATGTGCTTTGTGAAAGTCCAATTAAGCGTCTTGATCTATCTCTATATATCTTGATGCCCAATATGTAAGCAGCTTCACCGAGGTCTTTCATTGAAAAACTTTTATTCAAGTATCCTTTTATGCTATTGCTACGTCTTGAGCTTGCATTGGTTTTCAGTGCGTGGGACTTTTTGCATCTATATTATGACGTGATGCAGCAATAGTAGCGTAAGTATTTCCCTCAGTTTTTGAGAACCAAGGTATCAATCCAGTAGGAGGCTCCTCAAAAGTCCCACGCACCTACACAAACAAACAAAGAACTCTCAACCAACGCAATAAAGGGGTTGTCAATCCCTTCACGGCACCTTGCGAAAGTGAGATCTAATAAAGATAGTATGATAAGATAAATACATTTTTGGTATTTTATAATATAGATGCAAAAAGTAAAGATGCAAATAAAAGTAGATTGAAAGCAAATATGATAAGAGATAGACCCGGGGGCCATAGGTTTCACTAGAGGCTTCTCTCAAGATAGCATAAGTATTACGGTGGGTGAACAAATTACTGTCGAGCAATTGATAGAAAAGCGAATAATTATGAGATTATCTAGGCATGATCATGTATATAGGCATCACGTCCGCAACAAGTAGACCGACTCCTGCCTGCATCTACTACTATTACTCCACACATCGACCGACTCCTGCCTGCATCTAGAGTATTAAGTTCATAATAACAGAGTAACACATTAAGCAAGATGACATGATGTAGAAGGATAAACTCAAGCAATATGATATAAACCCCATCTTGTTATCCTCGATGGCAACAATACAATATGTGCCTTTCAACCCTTTCTGTCACTGGGTAAGGACACCGCAAGATTGAACCCAAAGCTAAGCACTTCTCCCATGGCAAGAAAGATCAATCTAGTAGGCCAAACCAAACTGATAATTCGAAGAGACTTGCAAATATAACTCAATCATACATAAAAGAATTCAGAGAAGATTCAAATATTATTCATAGATAAACTTGATCATAAACCCACAATTCATCGGATCTCGACAAACACACCGCAAAAAGAGTATACATTGAATAGATCTCCACGAGAGAGGGGGAGAACATTGTATTGAGATCCAAAAAGAGAGAAGAAGCCATCTAGCTAATAACTATGGACCCGTAGGTCTGTGGTAAACTACTCACAGCTCATCGGAGGGGCAAGGATGTTGATGTAGAAGCCCTCCGTGGTCTATTCCCCCTCCGATAGAGTGCCGGTGAAGGCTCCAAGATGGGATCTCGCAGATACAGAAGGTTACGGTGGTGGAAATTGTGTTTCATCTGCCCCTGGATGTTTTCGGGGTACGCAGGCTTATATAGGAGGAAGAAGTACGTCGGTGGACGCCCGAGGGGTCCACAAGACAGGGGGCGCGCCCTATAGGGGGGGCACCCTCCTATCTCGTGGGAGCCTCAACTGCTTCTTGACTTGCACTCCAAGTCCTCTGGATCACGTTCGTTCCAAAAATCACGCTCCCGAAGGTTTCATTCCATTTGGGCTCCGTTTGATATTCCTTTTCTTCAAAATACTGAAATAGGCAAAAAAACAGCAATACGGGCTGGGCCTCCGGTTAGTAGGTTAGTCCCAAAAATGATATAAATATGTAAAATAAAGCCCATAAACATCCAAAAGGGGTAATATAATAGCATGCAACAATCAAAAATTATAGATACGTTGGAGACGTATCAAGCATCCCCAAGCTTAATTTCTGCTCGTCCTCGAGTAGGTAAATGATAAAAAAGAAATTTTTGATGTGGAATGATACCTAGCATAATTCTCAATGTAATTTTCTTTATTGTGGCATGAATGTTCAGATCCAAATGATACAAAATAAAAGTTCATATTAACATGAAAATGGTGATACTTCAAGCATATTAATCAAAGTAATCATGTCTTCTCAAAATAACATGGCCAAAGAAAGTTATCCCTACAAAATCATATAGTCTGGTTGTTGCTCTATCTTCATCACACAAAGTATTTAATCAAACCCCGATGACAAGCCAAGCAATTGTTTCATACTTTAATAATCTCAAACTCTTTCAACTTTCACGCAATACATGAGCGTGAGCCATGGACATAGCACTATATGTGGAATAGAATGGTGGTTGTGCAGAAGACAAAAAGGGAGAAGATAGTCTCACATCAACTAGGCGTATCAATGGGCTATGGAGATGCCCATTAATAGATATCAATGTGAGTGAGTAGGGATTGTCATGCAATGGATGCACCAGAGCTATAAATATATGAAAGCTCAACAAAAGAAACAAAGTGGGTGTGCATCCAACTCGCTTGCTCACGAAGACCTAGGGCACTTTTGCGGAAGCCCGTCATTGGAATATACAAGCCAAGTTCTATAAAAATTCCCACTAGTAAATGAAAATGACAACATATGAGACTCTCTACCATGAAGATCATGGTGCTATTTTGAAGCACAAGTGTGGAAAAAAAGATAGTAGCATTGTCCCTTCTCTCTTTTTCTCTCATTTTGTTTATTTTTTTTCTTTTCTTTTCTTTTTTCTTTTTTTCTTTTTTTCTTTGGCCTTTCTCTTTTTTTCCCTTTTTTTCTCCTTTTTTTTCTTTTTGTAAAGTCTGAAGTCTCATCCCGACTCGTGGGGGAATCGTAGTCTTCATCATCCTTTCCTCACTAGGACAATGCTCTAATAATGAAGATCATCACACTTTTATGGATTTACAACTCAAGAATTACAACTCAAAGCTAGAACAAAATATGACTCTATATGAATGCCTCCGGCGGTGTACCGGGATATGCAATGAATCAAGAGTGACATGTATGAAAATTATGAAGGTGGCCTTGCCACAAATACGATGTCAACTACATGATCATGCAAAGAGCAATATGACAAAAGTAATGCGTGTCATATGAACGGAACGGTGGAAAGTTGCATGGCAATATATCTTGGAATGGCTATGGAAATGCCATAATAGGTAGGTATGGTGGCTGTTTTGAGGAAGGTATATGGTGGGTGTATGGCACCGGCGAAAGTTGCGCGGCACAAGAGAGGCTAGCAATAGTGGAAGGGTGAGGTGCGTATAATCCATGGACTCAACATTAGTCAAAAGAACTCATATACTTGTTGCAAAAATTTAGAAGTCATCAAAACCAAAGCATTACGCGCATGCTCCTAGGGGGATAGATTGGTAGGAAAAGGCCATCGCTCATCCCCGACCGCCACTCATAAGGAAGACAATCAATAAATAAAATTGTGCTCCAACTTCATCACAAAGCGGTTCACCATACGTGCATGCTACGGGAATCACACCCCTCAACACAAGTATTTTTCATAATCACCTCAACTAGCATTACTCTAATATCACTACCTCCATATCTCAAAACAATTATCAAGCATCATATTGATCATAGCATCCAATTTGCTTTCTATGATAGTTTTTATTATACCCAACTTGGATGTTCATCATTCTAGGACCAACTTTATGACCATAGCAAATATCATGCTGTTCTAAAAGACTCTCAAAAAGATATAAGTGTAGCATGAGAGACTAGCAATTTCTTCAAAATTAAAACACCACCGTGCTCTAAAAGATATAAGTGAAGCACTAGAGCAAAAACTATCAAGCTCAAAAGATATAAGTGAAGCACATAGAGTATTCTAGCAAATCCTAATCAAATAGGCTTCTCCCAAAAAGGTGTGTACAGCAAGGATGATTGTGGTAAACTAAAAAGCAAAGACTAATGTAATACATGACGCTCCAAGCAAAACACATATCATGTGGCGAATAAAAATATAGCTCCAAGTAAAGTTACTAATGAATGAAGACGAAAGAGGGGATGCCTTCCCGGGGCATCCCCAAGCTTAGGCTTTTGGCTATCCTTGAATATCTTGGGGTGTATTGGGCATCCCCAAGCTTAGGCTCTTGCCACCCTTTATTCCATAGTCCATAAAAGCTTTACCCAAAACTTGAAAACTTCACAACACAAAACTCAACAGGAAATCTTATAAGCCCCGTTAGTGAAAGAAAACAAAACCACCACATAAGGTAATGTAATGAACTCATTCTTTATTTATTTTGGTGTTAAACCTACTGTATTCCAACTTCTCTATGGTTTATAAACTATTTTACTAGCCATAGATGCATCAAAATAAGCAAACAACACACGGAAAACAGAATCAGTCAAAAACAAAATAGTCTATAGCAATCTGTAACTAACGCAAACTTCTGGAACTCTAAAAATCCTACCCAAATAGGAAGTCCTGGAAAATTTGTTTATTGATCAGAAGCAAAAAGAATCAACGCAAAATCACATTTATGTGATTTAAAAAAACTAAATTCGTGCGCGCAAAGTTTCTATTTTTCAGCAGAATCAAATCAACTATCATCATAGGTTATCCTATAGGTTCTACTTGGCACAAACACTAATTAAAAGATAAAACACATCTAAACAGGAGGTAGATGCATGATTTATTACTAAACAGGAGCAAAAACAAAAAACACAAAGAAAATTGGGTTGCCTCCCAACTAGCGCTATCGTTTAGCGCCCCTAGCTAGGCATAAAAGCGAAGATAGATCTAACGAGTGCCATCTTTGGCACTAAATTCATAAGTAGCATGCATGATAGGTTCATAAGGTAATTTGACTTTTTTTTTCTTGGAAAGTGCTCCTTGCCTTTCTTTAATGGAAATTGGAATATAATATTCCCTTCCTTCATATCAATAATCGCGGCAACCGTTCTAATGAAAGGTCTACCAAGAATAATAGGGCAAGAAACATTGCAATCTATATCAAGAACGATAAAATCTACGGGCACCAAATTTCTATTTGCAACAATAAGAACATCATTGATCCTTCCCATAGGCTTTTTAATGGTGGAATCCGCAAGGTGCAAATTTAAAGAGCAATCATCAAGATCATGGAAACCTAGAATATCACATAAAGTTTTAAGAATCGTGGAAACACCAGTACCCAAATCACACAAAGCAAAACACTCATGATCTTTAATTCTAATCTTTATAGTAGGTTCCCACTCATCATTAAGTTTTCTAGGTATAGAAACTTCCAAATTGAGTTTTTCATCATAAGATTGCATCAAGGCATCAACAATATGTTTGGTAAAAGCTTTATTTTGACTATAAGCATGAGGAGAATTAACAACATATTGCAACAAGGAAATACAACCTTCTAAAGAACAATTATCATAATCAAAATCCTTGAAATCCGAGATAGTGGGTTCAATGCTATTTTAAGTTGTGACCTCTCCAATCCCACTTTTACCAAATTTAGCATCAAGATCTAAAAACTCCGAATTCTTGGGACGCCTTCTAGGCAAAGTTGACTCATCATTAGTCCCATAATTATCAAAATTCATATTGCAAAACATAGATCTAATAGGAGACGCATCAATAACTTTAAGATCCTCATCATTATTTTCATGGAAACTAGAAGAACACGTCTTTATAAAGCTATCTTTTTAGCACGCAATCTAGCGGTTCTTTCCTTGCACTCATCAATGGAAATTCTCATTACTTTGAGAGACTCATTGATATCATGCTTAGGAGGAGAAGATCTAAGTTTAAGAGAATCAACATCAAGCGAAAGTCTATCAACGTTCCTAGCCAAATTTTTCTTCAAGCAAAGCATTAAAATTCTTTTGAGAAATCATAAATTCTTTCACACTATTCTCAAAATCAGAGGGCATCTTATTAAAATTACCATAATAATTATTGTAGTAATTTCCATAATTGTTAGAGTAATTACTAGGGAATGATCTAGCATTAAAGTTTCCTCTATAAGCATTGTTTCCGAAACTATTCCTACCAACAAAATTCACATCCATAGATTCATTATTATTCTCAATCAAAGAAGACAAAGGCATATCATTGGGATCAAGAGGAGTATTTTTAGTAGCAAACAATTTCATAAGTTCATCCATCTTTCCACTCAAAACATTGATTTCTTCTATAGCATGCACTTTTTTACTAGAAGATCTTTCGGTGTGCCATTGAGAATAATTAGCCATAATATTATCAAGAAGTCTTGTGGCATCTCCTATCGTGATTTCCATAAACGTGCCTCCCGCGGCCGAATCTTTCTAGAAGCAAAGTTCAAACCGGCATAAAATTTTTGTATGATCCTCCATAAATTCAAACCATGAGTAGGGCAATTGCGAAGCATCAATTTCATTCTTTCCCAAGATTGGGTAACATGCTCATGATCAAGTTGTTTAAAATTCATAATATCATTCCTAAGAGTGATAATCTTAGTGGGAATAAAATACTTAGAGATAAAAGCATCTTTGCACTTGTTCCAAGAATCAATACTATTTTTAGGCAAAGACGAAAACCAAACTTTAGCACGATCTCTAAGTGAAAATGGAAATAACTTCAATTTGACAATATCGTTATCCGTATCTTTCCTCTTTTGCATATCGCACAAATCAACAAAGTTGTTTAGATGAGTAGCGTCATCTTCACTAGGGAGGCCGGCGAATTGATCTTTCATAACAAGATTTAGCAAAGCAGTATTAATTTCACAAGACTCAACATCATTAAGTGGAGCAATCGGATTACTAAGGAAATAATTATTATTGGTATTCGAGAAATCACACAATTTAGTATTATCTTGCGCCATGGTAACAAGTAATCCAACACACAAGCTAACAGAAAAAGGCAAGCGAAAAAGAGGAGGAGATTGGGAAAGAGAGGGCAAATAAAACGGCAAGGGTGAAGTGGGGGAGAGGAAAACGAGAGGCAAATGGCAAATAATGTAAATGCGAGGGATATGAGTTTGTGATGGGTACTTCGTATGTCTTGACTTGAGCGAAGACCTCCCCGGCAACGGCGCCAGAAATCCTTCTTGCTACGTCTTGAGCTTCCGTTGGTTTTCCTCGAAGAGGAGAGGGTGCTGCAGCAATAGTAGCGTAAGTATTTCCCTCAGTTTTTGAGAACCAAGGTATCAATCTAGTAGGAGGCTCCTCAAAAGTCCCACGCGCCTACACAAACAAACAAAGAACTCACAACCAATGCAAGAAAGGGGTTGTCAATCCCTTCACAGCCACTTGCGAAAGTGAGATCTAATAAAGATAGTATGATAAGATAAATATATTTTTGGCATTTTATAATATAGATGCAAAAAGTAAAGATGCAAATAAAAGTAGATTGAAAGCAAATATGATAAGAGATAGACCCGGGGGCCATAGGTTTCACTAGAGGCTTCTCTCAAGATAGCATAAGTATTACAGTGGGTGAATAAATTACTGTCGAGCAATTGATAGAAAAGCGAATAATTATGAGATTATCTGGGCATGATCATGTATACAGGCATCACGTCCGCAACAAGTAGACCGACTCCTGCCTGCATCTACTACTATTACTCCACACATTGACCGACTCCTGCCTGCATCTAGAGTATTAAGTTCATAAGAACAGAGTAACGCATTAAGCAAGATGACATGATGTAGAGGGATAAACTCAAGAAATATGATATAAACCCCATCTTGTTATCCTCGATGGCAATAATACAATACGTGCCTTGCAACCCTTTCTGTCACTGGGTAAGGACACCGCAAGATTGAACCCAAAGCTAAGCACTTCTCCCATGGCAAGAAAGATCAATCTAGTAGGCCAAACCAAACTGATAATTCAAAGAGACTTGCAAAGATAACTCAATCATACATAAAAGAATTCAGAGAAGATTCAAATATTATTCATAGATAAACTTGATCATAAACCCACAATTCATCGGATCTCGACAAACACACCGCAAAAAGAGTTTACATCGAATAAATCTCCACAAGAGAGGGGGAGAACATTGTATTGAGATCCAAAAAGAGAGAAGAAGCCATCTAGCTAATAACTATGGACCCATAGGTCTGTGGTAAACTACTCACAACTCATCGGAGGGGCAAGGATGTTGATGTAGAAGCCCTCCATGGTCGATTCCCCCTCCAGCAGAGTGCCGACGAAGGCTCCAAGATGGGATCTCATGGATACAGAAGGTTACGGTGGTGGAAATTGTGTTTCGTCTACCCCCTGGATGTTTTCGGAGTACGTAGGCTTATATAGGAGGAAGAAGTACGTCGGTGGACGCCCGAGGGCCCCACGAGACAGGGGGCGCACCCTATAGGGGGGCGTCCTCCTATCTTGTGGGAGCCTCGGCTGCTTCTTGACTTTCACTCCAAGTCCTCTGGATGACGTTCGTTCCAAAAATCACGCTCCCGAAGGTTTCATTCCGTTTGGACTCCGTTTGATATTCCTTTTCTTCGAAATACTGAAATAGGTTAAAAACAACAATACGGACTGGGCCTCCGGTTAGTAGGTTAGTCCCAAAAATGATATAAATATGTAAAATAAAGCCCATAAACATCCAAAAGGGGTAATATAATAGCATGGAACAATCAAAAATTATAGATACGTTGGAGACGTATCAACTATCCAGAAATTCTATATCATTTCCAATCGACAATATGTCATCCACATATAATATTAGAAATGCTACAGAGCTCCCACTCAATTTCTTGTAAATACAGTCTTCTCCAAAAGTCTGTATAAAACCATATGCTTTGATCACACTATCAAAACGTTTATTCCAACTCCAAGATGCTTGCACCAGTCTATAGATGGATCACTGGAGCTTGCACACTTTGTTAGCATCCTTTGGATCGATAAAACCTTCGGGTTGTATCATATACAACTCTTCTTCCAGAAAACCATTCAGGAATGCAGTCTTTACATCCATTTGCTAAATTTCATAATCATAAAATGCGGCAATTGCTAACATGATTCGGACAGACTTAAGCATCACTACAGGTGAGAAAGTCTCATCGTAGTCAACCCCTTGAACTTGTCGAAAACCTTTCGCAACAAGTCGAGCTTTGTAGACAGTAACATTACCGTCAACATCAGTCTTCTTCTTGAAGATCCATTTATTTTCGATGGCTTGGCGATCATTGGGCAAGTCAACCAAAGTCCACACTTTGTTCTCATACATGGATCCCATCTCAGATTTCATGGCCTCAAGCCATTTCGCGGAATCTGGGTTCATCATCACTTCCTCATAGTTCGTAGGTTCGTCATGGTCAAGTAACATGACCTCCAGAACTAGATTACCGTACCACTCTGGTGCGGATCTTACTCTGGTTGACCTACGAGGTTCGGTAGTAACTTGATCTGGAGTTATATGATCATCATCATTAGCTTCCTCACTAATTGGTGTAGGCGTCACAGGAACAGATTTCTGTGATGAACTACTTTCCAATAAGGGAGCAGGTATAGTTACCTCATCAAGTTCTACTTTCCTCCCACTCACTTCTTTCGAGAGAAACTCCTTCTCTAGAAAGGATCCATTCTTAGCAACGAATATCTTGCCTTCGGATCTGTGATAGAAGGTGTACCCAACAGTCTCCTTTGGGTATCCTATAAAGACACATTTCTCCGATTTTGGTTTGAGCTTATCAGGTTGAAGCTTTTTCACATATAAGCATCGCAGCCCCAAACTTTAAGAAACGACAACTTTGGTTTCTTGCCAAACCACAGTTCATAAGGCGTCGTCTCAACAGATTTAGATGGTGCCCTATTTAACGTGAATGCAATGGTCTCTAAAGCATAACCCCAAAATGATAGCGGTAAATCAATAAGAGACATCATAGATCGCACCATATCTAGTAAAGTACGATTACGACGTTCGGACACACCATTCCATTGTGGTGTTCCGGGTGGCATGAGTTGCGAAACTATTCCCCATTGTTTTAAATGAAGACCAAACTCGTAACTCAAAAATTCTCCTCCGCGATCGGACCATAGAAGCTTTATTTTCTTGTTACGATGATTTTCCACTTCACTATGAAATTCTTTGAACTTTTCAAATGTTTCAGACTTATGTTTCATCAAGTAGATATACTCATATCTGCTCAAATCATCTGTGAAGGTGAGAAAATAACGATATCCGCCTCGAGCCTCAACATTCATCGAGCCACATACATCTGTATGTATGATTTCCAACAAATCCGTTGCTCGCTCCATTGTTCCGGAGAACGGCATTTTAGTCATCTTGCCCATGAGGCATGGTTCGCAAGTACCAAATGATTCATAATCAAGTGATTCCAAAAGTCCATCAGAATGGAGTTTCTTCATGCGCTTTACACCAATATGACCTAAACGGCAGTGCCACAAATAAGTTGCACTATCATTATCAACTCTGCATCTTTTGGCTTCAATATTATGAATATGTGTATCACTACTATCGAGATTCAAAATAAATAGACCACTCTTCAAGGGTGCATGACCATAAAAGATATTACTCATATAAATAGAACAACCATTATTCTCTGATTTAAATGAATAACCATCTCGCATCAAACAAGATCCAGATATAATGTTCATGCTCAACGCTGACACCAAATAACAATTATTCAGGTCTAAAACTAATCATGAAGGTAGATGTAGAGGTAGCGTACCGACCGCGATCACATCGACTTTGGAACCATTTCCCATGCGCATCGTCACCTCATCCTTAGCCAATCTTCGCTTAATCCGGAGTCCCTATTTCGAGCTGCAAATATTAGCAACAGAACCACTATCAAATACCCAGGTGCTACTGCGAGCATTAGTAAGGTACACATCAGTAACATGTATATCACATATACCTTTGTTCACCTTGCCATCCTTCTTATCCGCCAAATACTTGGGGCAGTTCCACTTCCAGTGACCAGTCCCTTTGCAGTAGAAGCACTCAGTCTCAGGCTTAGGTCCAGACTTGGGCTTATTCACTTGAGCAGCAACTTGCTTGTTGTTCTTCTTGAATTTCCCTTTCTTCCCTTTACCCTCCTTCTTGAAACTGGTGGTCTTGTTAACCATCAACACTTGATGCTCCTTCTTCATTTCTACCTCCACAACCTTTAGCATCGCGAAGAGCCCGGGAATCGTCTTATCCATCCCTTGCATATTATAGTTCATCACGAAGCTCTTGTAGCTTGGTGGCAATGATTGAAGAATTCTGTCAATGACACTATCATCCGGGAGATTAACTCCCAGTTGAATCAAGTGATTGTTATACCCAGACATTCTGAGTATATGCTCACTGACAGAACTATTCTCCTCCATCTTGCAGCTATAGAACTTATTGGAGACTTCATATCTCTCATTCGGGCATTTGCTTGAAATATTAACTTCAACTCTTGGAACATCTCATATGCTCCATGACGTTCAAAACGTCATTGAAGTCCCGGTTCTAAGCCGTAAATCATGGCACACTGAACTATCGAGTAGTCATTAGCTTTGCTCTGGCAGATGTTCATAACATCTAGCATTGCTCCTGCAGCGGTGCTTCCAGGACATAAATCTTCTGTGAAGCAATGAGGATAATCCTCAAGTTACGGACCCAGTCCGTGTAATTGCTACCATCATCTTTCAACTTTGCTTTCTCAAGGAACGCATTAAAATTCAACGGAACAACAACACGGGCCATCTATCTACAGCAACATAGACATGCAAAATACTATCAGGTACTAAGTTCATGATAAATTAAAGTTCAATTAGTCAAATTACTTAGGAACTCCTACTTAGATAGACATCCCTCTAATCATCTAAGTGATCACGTGATCCATATAAACTAAACCATGTCCGATCATCACGTGAGATGGAGAAGTTTTCAATGGTGAACATCACTATGTTGATCATATCTACTATATGATTCACGTTCGACCTTTCGGTCCTAGTGTTCCGAGGCCATATCTGCATATGCTAGGCTCGTCAAGTTTAACCCGAGTATTCTGCGTGTGCAAAACTGGCTTGCACCCGTTGTATGTGAATGTAGAGCTTATCACACCCAATTATCACGTGGTGTCTCGGCACGACGAACTTTCGCAACGGTGCATACTCAGGGAGAACACTTATACCTTGAAATTTAGTGAGAGATCATCTTATAATGCTACTGTCGGTCTAAGCAAAATAAGATGCATAAAAGATAAACATCACATGCAACCAATATAAGTGATATGATATGGCCATCATCATCTTGTGCCTTTGATCTCCATCTCCAAAGCACCGTCATGATCACCATCGTCACCGGCACGACACCTTGATCTCCATCGAAGCATCGTTGTCGTCTCACCAACTATTGCTTCTACGACTATCGCTACCGCTTAGTGATAAAGTAAAGCAATTACATGGCGAATGCATTTCATACAATAAAGCGACAAGCATATGGCTCCTGCCAGTTGCCGATAACTTCGATACAAAACATGATCATCTCATACAATAAAATTTAGCATCATGTCTTGACCATACCACATCACAACATGCCCTGCAAAAACAAGTTAGACGTCCTCTACTTTGTTGTTGTAAGTTTTACGTGGCTGCTACGGCTGAGCAAGAACCGTTCTTACCTACGCATCAAAACCACAATGATATTTCGTCAAGTATGTGTTGTTTTAACCTTCAGAAGGGCCGGGTGTAGCCACACTCGATTCAAATAAAGTTGGAGAAACTGACACCCGCCAGCCACTTGTGTGCGAAGCACGTCGGTAGAACCAGTCTCGCGTAAGCGCACGCGTAATGTCGGTCCGGGCCGCTTCATCGAACAATACCACCGAATCAAAGTATGACATGCTGGTAAGTAGTATGACTTGTATCGTCCACAACTCACTTGTGTTCTACTCGTGCATATAACATCTACGCATAAACCTGGCTCGGATGCCACTGTTGGGAAACGTAGTAATTTCAAAAAAAAAACCTACGCACATGCAAGATCATGGTGATGCATAGCAACGAGAGGGGAGAGTGTCGTCTACGTACCCTCATAGACCATAAGTGGAAGCGTTATATCAACGCGGTTGATGTTGTCGAACGTCTTCACGATCCGACCGATCCAACTACCGAACGCACGGGACCTCCGAGTTCAGCACACATTCAGCCCGATGACGTCCCTCGTACTCTTGATCCAGTTGAGGCTGAGGGAAAGTTTCGCCAGCACGATGGCGTGCTGATGGTGATGATGATGCTACCAACGCAGGGCTTTGCCTAAGCACCGCTACTATATGATCGAGGTGGATTATGGTGGAAGGGGCACCGCACATGGTTAAAAGATCAACAGATCAACTTGTGTGTCTATGGGGTGCCCCCTCCCTCATATAGAAAGGAGTGGAGGAGGGGGAAGGGCCGGCCCTCTCATGGCGCGCCCTGGAGGAGTCCTACTCCCACCGGGAGTAGGATCCCCCCCCTTCCAAGAGGAGGAGTAGGAGGGAAGGAAGGAAGAGAGAGGGGGAAGGAAAAAGGGGGGCGCCCCCCCTTTCCTTGTCCAATTCGGACTAGGGGGAGGGGGCACACGGCCTGCCCTGGCTGCCCCTCCTCTTCTCCACTAGGGCCCAATAGGCCCAATATACTCCCCGGGGGGTTCTGGTAACCCCCCGGTACTCCGGTTTTTGTCCGAACTTGCCCGAAACCTTTCCGAAGTCCAAACATAGTCATCCAATATATTGATATTTATATCTCGACCATTTTGAGACTCCTCGTCATGTCCTTGATCATATCCGGGACTCTAAACTACCTTCGGCTCATCAAAACACATAAAATCATAATACCGATCATCACCGAAAGTTAAGCGTGCGGACCCTACGGGTTCGAGAACTGTGTAGACATGACCGAGACACGTCTCCGGTCAATAACCAATAGCGGAACCTAGATGCTCATATTGGCTCCTACATATTCTACAAAGATCTTTATCGGTCAAACCGCACAACAACATACGTTGTTCCCTTTGTCATCGGTATGTTACTTGCCCGAGATTCGATCGTCCGTATCCAATACCTAGTTCAATCTCGTTACTGGCAAGTCTCTTTACTTGTGCCATAATGTATCATCCCGCAACTAACTCATTAGTTGCATTGCTTGCAAGGCTTATAGTGATGTGCATTACCGAGAGGGCCCAGAGATACCTCTCCGACAATCGGAGTGACAAATCCTAATCTCGATCTATGACAACTCAACAAGTACCATCGGAGACACCTGTAGAGCACCTTTATAATCACCCAGTTACGTTGTGACGTTTGGTAGCACATAAAGTGTTCCTCCGGTATTCGGGAGTTGCATAATCTCATAGTCATAGGAACATGTATAAGTCATGAAGAAATGAATAGCAATATACTAAACGATCATATGCTAAGCTAACGGAATGGGTCAAGTCAATCACATCATTCTCTAATGATGTGATCCCGTTAATCAAATGACAACTCATGTCTATGGCTAGGAAACTTAACCATTCAACGAGCTAGTCAAGTAGAGGCATACTAGTGACACTTAGTTTGTCTATGTATTCACACATGTACTAAGATTCCAGTTAATACAATTCTAGCATGAATAATAATCATTCATCATGATATAAGGAAATATAAATAACAACTTTATTATTGCCTCTAGGGCATATTTCCTTCAATAAGGTAGATCGAATACCCGAACCTAGAATTATGCAACCACGTAGTTAACTAGAACACATACAAGTGGGGAATCCAGAGTCCCCGAGAATGCTACAACCCTATTGGTGTTTCCATCACTTTTTTTTACTCTCGTGTTCTTTTGTTTTATTCTTGCGTACTTCAAATTATCGGTAAAATACTCTTGCAATGTTTTTGCCTTTGCACACTTTTTCTCTGGATCGTAACTAACCTGCATGCACATCGTGATAAACATCTACAAGAGGCACAAACCATTTCATATGCTTGTTATGAAATTGATAGTCTTACTTCAAAAAGGCTACAACTAAACCATGTGCACTTATAGGACATAAGAGGCTTCGACTGCCAGAAATATTATGTTACCAAATACTTATTACTATCAAGAAGAGATTGATTATCTATAGTGAATTTATTGCATGACCAACTATTGATCTGATTTGACTAGCAGATAAATACCATTACCAAAGAAAATCAGGAGGGATGAAAGATGGAAGGGTGGAGATAAAGTACGAAGGGAGGGTGGACGAAAGAAAAATTTAAGTAATATGGAATACTTAAGAGCACAACACAAATAAAGGGAACTTTAATTATTTTTTAGATATTATATAGTATAGATAGAGATAGAGATCGAGTGTGATTTATTCGTTCTCGTGAATTAATTGTGTTGCCAAATAATTACCGATCATGATTGATTTCTTCGCATGTATTTATTATGTTACCAATTATTCATATGAAGAAGAGATTGATATTGACTGTGAATTTATTTTGTTACCAAATATTAACCTAATTTGACCGGTCAGATAAAAATGTTACCAAAGAAAAACAATAGGGATGAAAAAATGGTGAAAGGGTGAGGAACGTAAGGAAGGGCAGACGAAAGAATATTTGACGTAATATGGAACCTTGAGTTCTTTTTAGCTACTAATAACGAGGGTGTACTAAAATTAAGACACTTATTTTCGGATGGAGGGAGTACTACACACACACATAAAATGAGATGTGCAATGTGTTTTTTTACAAAAGACATCATGGCTAGCTTTATTGAACTTAAGTCTTAAAACACGATTACATCGTCCACTAGAGCATTGGCGATACTACCTACACGCTCGTCACCCAATTATTATCGAGTTTATTACAAAAGCTAAACTTTGCTAGATCATCAGACACAATGTTACAGTGCTTAAACATGACCTTCGCAATATTTGTTGTCGTATCCA
Organism: Triticum dicoccoides; assembly: GCF_002162155.2. NCBI lineage: Eukaryota > Viridiplantae > Streptophyta > Magnoliopsida > Poales > Poaceae > Triticum > Triticum dicoccoides. Next base: position 443,965,116 of record NC_041389.1, on the reverse strand, counting down.
CACATTCTGCGGAAATTGCTATTGCATCATCCCACCACCTTGATTATCCCATAGAAAAATTGATGACATAGATTCCGATTCACCTTGGACCCTATTGAAACCAAGAGAACTAGCAAAGGCCAGTCGATCCCGCATATTCGTCGTTTCCATCATCATATAATCCATGGCACTAAGGACATATATGCATTGAGGTACCAATAAGTGGCCCTTCTTGTCATGTATCACAGTGGCAGTAACTCCCAAGCCTTCGTTTTCATGATAAGTTGCATCAACATTCACCTTGATGAAATTGGGTTCATTTTTACTCCACTTCTGATCAAAATTGATAGGGTTCTTAATGTTTGACTTCACAAAAAAATCATGCAATTTGCCTACACAAATATAGGCCACCGAATGTAAGGTGGTGCTCATTCATTGTGAGTAACTAGAGGATACCCTGCATGTTGCTTCGGGAATTAATTGCATTATATTTTGAATGATTTGATTGTCTGAAACATGAATAGATGAATTAATAATATATGAACTAGAACTAAAAATACATTTTATACGCCGTATTTGATTATTGTGTAGTTGAAAATATTTATTGAATATAAGTTGCATAATATAATTGAAAACTTTGATCATACATGTTGAGTGGACCTTTGATGAGGTGTGAAAGATCGTGGATGTCACCTAGAGGGGGGGTGCGCTTTAAAATAGTTATGGTTTAGGCTTGAACAAATGCGGAATAAAACTAGCGTTTAATTTATCAAGCACAAAACTTAAATCAGTTAGGCTCACTTATGTGCACGAACAACTTATGCTAAGTAAGATAAACAACTAAGTTATTGTAATATATATATATATATATATATATATATATATATATATATATATATATATAACATAAAACACTATGGCTATCACAAAGTTAAGTGCATAAGTAAAGGGCTCGGGTAAGAAATAATCGAGGAACGCGGAGACAATGATGTATCTCGAAGTTCACACCCTTGTGGATACTATCCATTTGGAGTGGTGTGGAGGCACAATGCTCCCCAAAATGCCAGAAGGGCCACCGTAATCTCCTCACGCCCTCGCATAATGAAAGGTGACGTGATTCCACTAAGGGACCCTTGAGGGTGGTCACTGAACCCGTATAATTGGCGACTGTTGTGGGCGGTCACCGAACCCGTACAATTGGCGACCCTTGAGGGTAGTCACCGAATACGTATAATTGGCGACCCTTCGGGAGCTCACCAAACCCGTACAAATTGCTCGGGGCAATCTCCACAACTTAATTGGAGACCATGAAGCGTGCCCGGAGCTTTCCCCCATAATGGTTGAGCTCTGTGACACCACGAACCGTCTAGGGCGTCCAAGTACCCAAGAGGCACAAGCTCTAGGAGTACCCAAACACCCAGGAGTAATAAGCTACTCAACTTTTGACTTCCACGAGTCACCATTGAGAACTCAAATGTATAAAACTAATGCAATGGTAAGAACACATGAAGTGCTCAAGTCCCTCACTCTCAAATCCCACCAAAGCAACGAAAGCTATGGCGGAATATGAGAGGAAGAACAAGGAGAACATAAAAGAACTCCACGATCCAGATCCACAAGGTTCCTCTCACTTAGAGAAGATATGGATTGGTGGAAATGTAGATCTAGATCTACTCTTCTTTTCCCTCAAAAAGATGCAAGATTCATGGTAGGAATAGAGAGTAAGCAAAACCTTTTGGAGGTCAATAATGGAGGAGAAAGCTTGCTTAGAATGGTTGGGGGCAATGGGGAAGAAGACCCCCTTTTATAGTGGGTGGAGAGATCCAACCATTAAGTGCACTGGTCGTGCTCAAGCGATGCTACCGCTTCGAGGAGCGGTACTTTCGCTTCGCCCAGTCAACGCAACCCAACGAGTATAGAAGTACAAGAACGATAGTTTCATGAGAGCGGTACTACCGCCTCCGACTAGCGGTACTACAGCTAATTGTCGACGGGTTACAAAGGAACCATCGGAAGTGGAACGGTGCTAGAGCGGAAGTAGCGGTGGTAGTAGCAAGCAGCAGTACCGCACAAGTGGTACTACTCTTCAACTACCGTTTATAAAACAGAGACTCGCAGAAGCTAGATTCCAAGCGGAAGTAGGACCGGCATTGGTTTGCGGAAGCACTGCTCGGTACTACCGCCTGGATGTTGTAAAATTGCCCAAGCAAAATGGATGGATGTAAGTAAGACCAAAACTACCATAACTTTTGCAAATGAACTTTGGTTTCGACGAACTCAACCTTGATAGAAAGCTAACGACAAGATCTGTGAAACCTCCATAAGTGAAGATCTGACAAAATCTCTGCCACGAAAATATAAAAGATGATGCATATGAAATCCGTTTTCGATGAACTTGAGCATATCAAGAAGATGAACTACAATCTCACATAGAGAAAGGCCAAACAAGAACCAAGAAATATGATGCCAAGGAGGCAATGGTTTGAGCTCTCTATGAACGATGCGATCAAGCTACTCACGTGAGAGCCCCCCTTGATAGTACGACTATCGATCCTATTGTCGGTGTCAAAACTGGCGGATCTCGGGTAGGGGGTCCCAATCTATGCGTCAAGGCTAATGGTAACAGGAAGCAAGGGATACAGATGTTTACCCAGGTCCGGGCCCTCTCGATGGAGGTAAAACCCTACTTCCTGCTTGATTAATATTGAAGATATGGGTAGTACAAGAGTAGATCTACCACGAGATCATAGAGGCTAAACCCTAAGAGCTAGCCTATGATGGTATGATTGTAATTGTGATCAGCCTTCTAAGGACCAACCTCTCCGGTTTATATAGACACCAGAGAGGGCTAGGGTTTACATGGAGTCGGTTACAAGGAAGGAAACACTATATCTGGATCACCAAGCTTGCCTCCCACGCAAAGGAGAGTCCCATCCGGACACGGGTCGAAGTCTTGAGTCTTGTATCTTCACGCTTCAATAGTCCAGATGTTGTACATAGTCCGGCTGTCCGGATACCCCCTAATCTAGGACTCCCTCAGTAGCCCCTTAACCAGGCTTCAATGACGATGAGTCCGGCGTGCAGTATTGTCTTCGGCATTGCAAGGCGGGTTCCTTCTCCGAATACTCTGAAGTAATTATCGAACATGTAGACCGTGTCCGGATCTGCAAGATGATCTTCACATGGCATAAATCTGATCTACTGGCAATATTCGTGCGTCGCGCCCATGCATTGTGGCCCGGTCCAACGCGAACCGGCGTTTCTTACCCCACCACGACTCGTGTTACGAGGCAGTTTTATTGGCATGTCCCGTCGAGGCAGAGATCGTGTTCCTCTTATTACGGGATTTTCCATTAATATGGGCGTGCGTGACCCCACGACGGCCGTCGGTATAACTCCGTGTGTTTTTAGATAAGCCTCAAATGGTCATACCGAGGACTCTTGATATTCACCCCCTTTATAAAGGGGTCGAGGCCTATGCCTCTTTTCCACCTTCCTCGCGCCTTCTCGCACCTCGAGTTCTAACACCCGAAACCCAAGCTTCAACACCCCAGATCCTCCAATATGTCCGGATCCATCCCTCAAGGCCGGTGGGTGGCCTCCTCGATTCAAAAGGAAGACATTGCGAAGCTTAGGGAGGTCGGATACCTGACCGCCGACATCCAGCACAGGCTTCCCACTCTAGGGCAGGTCATACCCACACCGGAGCCTAATGAGTGTGTCGTTTTTGTCCCACACTTCCTCTGTGGCTTGGGCTTCACCCTCAACCCCTTTGTGAGGGGGCCCATGTTCTATTATGGGTTGGATTTTCATGATCTGGCTCCAGACGCCATCCTCCATATCTCGTTGTTCATTATCGTGTGCGAGGCTTTTCTCCACGTCACCCCACACTTCGGCTTATGGCTTAAGACCTTCAATGTGAAGCCGAATATGATCGAGGGGCGACATGCAGAGTGCGGAGGTGCCGTAATAAGCAGGAACACTGATGCCCCATGGCCGGAGGGTTCTTTCCCAGAAGTATCCGATGTATGGCAACGGAGGTGGTTTTATGTCACGGCTCCCAGGGGCACAAAGTGGGTGGCTACTCCCAAGTTCCGCTCGGGCCCTCCGTCACAACTAGCGTCTTGGACTGACGTAGGGCAGAATTGGGGGCCCGCTGGTGATGTACCAGTACTGCAGAATCGCATCCGGGAGCTTCTTGAGAGGGACATTAACCTCGTCAGCATAATGCAAGTGATGTTAATCCGATGGATGTTGCCGTGCCAACGCCAACCTCTCCGGATGTGGGAGTTCAATCTGAAGGGTCCGCAGACTGTCAAACACTTCTTCGGCTTGAAGCTTGAAGAAATGTGCAAATTATTCTTTGGACAGAGAGTAGAGTGTCCGGACACCATCGAGGATGCGGGCCTAAGCTGCAATCGCCTAGATACCCAAGTAAGTAATCTTGACACCGGACACCTTGTTTAGCATTTGCCATAATTGTTTATTCTGAAAATCATCCGCGGGCAGGAATGGCTCAGCAAGGCGGAGAGAATCAGGTGTCCGGCGCCACTTCCCGAAGGCTCGCCTGGCCCTAGCATGGCCAAGATGCTCGACCGGGTACTCAGCAGAATGCCCTCGGGGAAAGACAAGGGGAAGAACGAAGAAACCGAACTCCACACGCTACGCATCCGAACCGGGGGAATGGTTACCTCCCGCAAGGAGGATAGTCGGGAAGGGGAGCCTAAGGCCTCCTCCCTGCGCGGGAAGAAGAGGGCCGCCTCCAAAGACTTGGAGACGGAGATGCCCAAGCAAGGGAAGAAGGCATCACCAAGGGGCTCTGGCATGACGGGCTTCCTCACCGCGTCATGCCCGCCAACGGGCCAGCCCTCCACCGAGCTGTAAGTCAATCGTTAATTTGAAGGTACTATGCTTCTCCTAGATCAGTAACCAGGATTCGCCTTCTGCTAGCAGCTCTTCTCAACAGAGTTCATCTTCGGGGGATCTTCCTCCGGAGATGATGGAGAGCGAGACCCCACCTACCTCTCTAGCTCATGAAGCGGGCGACACCGAGGTGTTGTCACGGAGGAGTCCGGATCTGCCGAAGCCGGAAGTCAATGTGTCAGCCACCCTGTGCCCGGAGCGTTTGGCTCCCACAGGGGAGGGTGATGTGAAGGGTCCGGCGCAGTTTGATGTCCGGCCGGACGTACTGACGGGCTTACTGGAGCGAGCTGCGCTCTCGAAGGAGCACCGCTCGAGCACGGTGCTCAAGAAGATTTCATCCGCTACAAGCGGTTTGAATGAAGCATTCACAAGCCTGCTCAGAGGCTTTTGAGGTATGTAATGAAGAATACACTATTTCTTTGGCTGTGAGGCACGCGCTAAGTGTGCTCCATATAGATAGTATCCCCTGAGACTCTGGTTGCCCGCCCTAGGCGGCAAATGGGGGATCATAAACCAATGATTGTGCTGTAAATATGTGTAGGTACCTGTGGGCCCGGCCGTCGGCCAGTCCGTTGAAGTTGCCGAACTAACGAGGCAGATTGGATCGATTGATGCCGATATCACGCTGGTGAATGAGCGGCTGGACAAATCACAAGGTATGTGCTCTGCCTTCCCTTGTATAGGAGAATGTGAAGGTGGCATGATATTAATGTAGTATGTTTGGACTGCAGATGGTGCTGCTGCCGTGGAAGCCCTGAGGGCGGAACTTGCTCAAGCCAAGGAACAAGCTCGGGTGAGCAATGCGGCTGCCCGAAAGGCGGCCGAGGAATTGAGGGTCGAACAGGCTGCTCATCACCGAAGCGAGGAAAAGATAACCGAAATGGCTGTTGAGTTAAAAAATGCCGCTGACCGGTATGAGCTCCTTAAAAAGGAGCATGAGGATAATTCGGCCGACCTGCACAAGGCACTTAATGCCACCAAGGAAATATGGACCGAGCTCAGGGGTGCGCGGGAGGAGCTTCAACAGGCCGGTAAAATCGCGGCTGGGGGCTCCTATTTGCTGCGGATGAAATTTTTCAATCCGAAGTATGCTTCCCTGGATGGACGCTGGAGTCCGGCGGGCGCATATGCGGATTTGGCAAAGAGTGCGGCTGACGCTGCCAAATTCTTCAAATATCAAGGTGATAAGGAAGTGGAGAAGCTTTTCTGGTCGCAATTCCATGCTCCCACTCGCCCGCTGCCGTTAAGCGACAAGATGGCTGCTGTAGCGGAGCTTCACAGGCTGTCCGGGCTTGCAATCCGGTCTTTAATAGACCATCTTTGACCAAAGGGGCCTAAGCCGGACAGTTACTTTGGTTTGGTGCAACAGTTCCTTGGGGCCGTGCCTCGGATCGATTCCACGAGGAGGTCGGCGTGTATAGAGGGTGCACGGATGGCTCTTGCCCACGTTAAAGCCTATTGGATGGATATGGATGCCACCATTATAGCGGCCCAGGATCCGGTGGGGGGCCAATATCCGGCCGAGCACTACTTAGCGCAGGTCACAGAAGGTGCCCGCCTAATAGAGGCGCAGTGCTCGAAGAATGTCTTGTTCGAATGATGAACTGAATCATTGTAAAAACAATGTTTATTTTGATTACGAGGCTATATTTATACTGTTTGCCTGAAAATATGATTATGTCCCCTGTGCGGCTGTTTTTATATATATGTATATATAAATATGTAATCCGAAAGTTAGCAGTCGTTGGCTTCAGCCCCCACACATACAATGCGGGGGTGTTCGCGAAAAATATGCTTAATCACACTTGATCCAACGTCTTGGTCCATTAAGGAGGTGATCGCACGTCGAACTAGGCAACCGGACTATATAGATGTAACACTTTCGCTTAGCCGTGGGAGTCTAACGTTGGGGCTACTATGTAGCCCCTGGTACTTTCGCATGCATCCGAATACGGGCGCGTATGTACATAACCGGGAAATGGCCCTTCGTTAATGCGGAGGAATCCTAAAGATTCCGGTGGGTCTTCGAGTGGTTGAACAGTCACAGTCAGTTTTCGGCTTTCTCTACTGAGGTGCTCATCCGGAGTAACCAGGGCACAATCGCAGTAGTTCTCCTTTGGCCACCTTAGCCGATAATAACGGAACGTAAGGCGGCAAACCCAGGAGCCGGGCAAACCCAACATTTGACCAAAGACATGATTCGGAGCTGATGCATATAAGGCCAAACTCGTGACACCGAACACTTCCGAAGGTATTCAGACTTTATAACAGATGGTGGGCTCAAGAATGCCCATTCGTTATAAACCCTGTGTTTCCAGGTACGTGCGTTAATCTGTCGTGGCGAAATGCCTAAAACGACAGTATCCTCTGTGGGTATGGAACCCATGGGATGGTTAAACGACAAGAGGCAATAGAAAAGGTTTACATAGGGGCTTAATCTAAAAAGAAACCTGTTGAACGTGGCCCTGCTGCACGCCTGCGCCTTTGTCTCCGTTGTGCCGTATCCTGGAAGGGTATCGCGCGAACATTGTGTGTGGAAAAGGAAAACTCATAGGAGAGTACCACGTAAGTATGCGATGGATAGTAAAAGTGTAAGATGTTGGCCTACCAATAAGGTTGAGCCGAGTGTGGGGCTTTATTAAGTATTTATAGCCCCTGGTATCCGTTGTAGGATTACATATATGATGCCCTGGTTCGATCTGGGCTACAAGACTCGTCTAACCGTGTCCGTGGTCTTAACGACCAGTCATGTTTTTTTGATATTGGAGGTCGCTTATAGTCCGGCTTCTAGGGCCATCGCGTGTTCCTCTGTGCGTGAAGAGCGCTCTGTTATTCCGCTAACGGTGATGACACCACGTGAACCGGGCATCTTGAGTGTAAGGTAGCCATAGTGCGGCAATGCGTTGAAGTGGGCGAAGGCCGTTCTTCCGAGCACTGCGTGATAGTCGCTTTGGAAGGGTGCGATGATGAAGAGTAGTTCTTCGCTTCTGGAGTTGCCTGGAAAGCCGAATGTTACCTCCAGTATGACAGAGCCCCTGCTTAGGCTTCAACGCCTGGTATCACCCCTGCGAAGGTGGTGTTGCTTTGGCTGATTCTGGATGGGTTTATCCCCATCCTGCGGACAGTGTCTTCGTATATTAAATTGAGACTGCTGCCGCCGTCCATGAGGACCCGGGTGAGACGGTATCTGTCGATTATTGGGTCAAGCACCAAGGCCTTTGATCCTCCGCGCCGAATACTAGTTCGGCCGTCCAAGTGATCGAAAGTGATCGGATAAGACATCCAATAGTTAGATGTGGTTATGATGGGCTCTATATCGTGCGCGTCTCTATGCGCGCGTTCATGCCTTCTTATGGATGTACGAGTCGCGTGGATCATGTTCACTGTTTTAACCTCTGGCAGGAATTTTTTTTGTCCCCCAGTGTTCGGCTGGCGAGGTTCATCCTCGTCCTCACTTGGTGTTTCCCTTCCCTTGTGTTTGGCATTTAATTTGCTGGCCTGCTTGAAGACCTAGCACTCTCTGTGCGTGTGGTTCGCAGGTTTGTCAGGGGTGCCATGAATTTGGCATAGTCTGTCCAGGACTCTATTCAGATCGGACGGTCCCTCTTTGCTGCCTTTAAATGGCTTCTTTTGCTGATCAGGCCGAGAGCCCCTGAATCCGGCATTAACCGTTGTGTTTTCCGGGCTCTCTTCCTTGTTTTGGCATTTGTTTTTATTACGCCGTGGCTTCCCGTTGCCATCCCTTATTTCGGATGTGCTGGGGTCGCTGGTGCCTTTACGGGCAAGCCAACTGTCTTCTCCCACGCAAAAGCGGGTCATAAGGCTTGTCAAGACTGCCATTGTCCTTGGCTTTTCTTGGCCGAGGTGTCTGGCGAGCCACTCGTCGCAGATGCTATGTTTGAATGCCGCTAAGGCTTCGGCGTCCGGACAGTCAACAATTTGATTCTTCTTAGTGAGAAATCTGTTCCAAAGCTTGCGGGCGGACTCTCCGAGCTGTTGGATTATGTGACTTAAATCGCCAGCATTCGGAGGCCGGACATAAGTCCCTTGAAAATTGGCCCTAAAAGCATCTTCGAGTTCCTCCCAACTCCCAATTGAATTTTCGGGGAGGCTTTTCAACCAGTGTCGAGCTGGTCCCTTCAACTTTAGGGGAAGGTATTTGATGGCGTGGAGATCATCCCCACGAGCCATGTGAATATGCAGGATAAAATCCTCGATCCAGACCCCTGGGTCTGTCGTTCCGTCATATGCCTCTATGTTCACAGGTTTAAAGCCCTGTGGGAATTCATGGTCCAGTACCTCTTTGGTAAAGCACAGGGGGTGAGCAGCCCCTCTGTATCTGGATGCGCTGTGGCATGCCGTCGGCTGTTGTTGTGTCCGGTGTTTATTCCGAACTGGTATTTGATTGGCATAATTTTTTTGACAACCATAGTCCCTCGCCTGGGTGTGTCCTTTAGATCCGTAGATGGACCTAGCTGCGCCAGCTTTCTTATCCAGGTGCTCACGTAGATCGTGAGCGGCGTCGGTAGCTGCTTTGTTGCGGTTATGAAGTGGTACGTCTGGCCTCCCGGTCGTGTCACTCTTTGGTGGAACGGCCTCGTCGTCGAATTATGGCAGTAGCTTGCGTTTTGGGTAGCTCTTTGTATGGCATTCGTCGCCATATCTTTCTTCAGTGTCTAGCACTTTGTTCCATCTGCGGTTGAGCGTTTCCTGTGCGGCCTTAAGCCGTTGCTTCTGCTTCTTCAGACTTCTTGCTGTGGCCATAAGCTTTCTGTGGAGGTTATCTCGTTCCACGCGTTCTTCGGAATGGTGAATGCATCATCGTCCGGACTGTCTTCTTGTCCTGGGCCGGTTTGATGAACTCGTCCCTCTGGATCATTGTCCTCGGGCGTCTGCTCCGAACTATGTTTGGCGTGACCTGGTTCGTCCTGCTCCATCGTTGGTTCCGTATGGTCGTTGTTGCCTTCGGGGTTGACCGGAGTATCGATCCTTCTGGCGCTCTTGCTGATATTTTTACTGTTGCTGGACTTGGAACGGCATCTGCGCCATCGCTTTGGCTTTTGCCCGGGGGTTTTATCTTCCGGATTGTCATCGTCCTCCTCCTTGGGTGTATCCACCATGTATATGTCATGTGACGAGGCAGAAGTCTGGCACCCCATAGATTCTGAATCTTCTCCTGCATCGTCGTCCATACTGTCGATGGCTTCGAAGTCGAAGTCAAGCACGTCGGTTAAATCATCAACCGTGGCTATGAAGTGGGTGGTGGGTGGGTAACGAATTTCTTCGTCGTCTGCTTCCCACTCGAGCCGGACATAGTTCGGCCCAGAATTTTCTGTCAAAGAGAGAGTTTTTAATGAGTTCATCATGTCACAAAAGGGCGAGTGCTGGAAGATGTCCGCAGCGGTGAACTCCATCACCGGGGCCCAACCTGGCTCGACTGGCCTGGGAGTGCGTGAACAGGAACCTACAACCGGGTACGAGTCCGGGGGTCCGGGGTCACAGGCCTCCTCAGAAGTGAGGCCTGTGTTCGGCTCTACCGCCGATGAGGGTACGACCTGCGAGGCGGGATCCATCCCTCCGTCCTCGGGCAACGCAGCCTGCTCCGGATTTGAGTCCGGGGCTACTGCAAGGGTGATATCCCAAGAGTTGTCCGATAGGAGGTCTAGGCCATGCCTGTCGTGACTGTCCGGTGCTCCTGGCATAGGCTCGAATCCGTCGAAGATCAAGTCTCTGCGGATGTCCGCCGTGTAGTTCAGGTTTCCGGGCCTGATCTGATGGCCAGGGGCGTAGCTGCCGATCTGCTCTAGATGGCCAAACGAATTGGCCTACAGGGCGAAGCCACCGAACACGAAGATCTGTCTGATGGGAAATGATATAGAATTCTTGGACAGCATTAAGGCCTACTTAAATAAGTGTTTTTCAATGAAGGACCTTGGAGAAGCTGCTTACATATTAGGCATCAAGATCTATAGGGATAGATCGAGACGCCTCATAGGTCTTTCACAAAGCACATACCTTGATAAGATTTTGAAGAAGTTCAAAATGGATCAGTCCAAGAAAGGGTTCTTGCCTGTACTGCAAGGTGTGAGATTGAGCTCGGCTCAATGCCCGACCACGGCAAAAGATAAAGAAGAGATGAGCGTCATCCCCTATGCCTCGGCAATAGGATCTATTATGTATGCCATGCTGTGTACCAGACCTGATGTAAACCTTGCCGTAAGTTTGGTAGGAAGGTACGAAAGTAATCCCGGCAAGGAACACTGGACAGCGGTCAAGAATATCCTAAAGTACCTGAAAAGGACAAAGGACATGTTTCTCGTTTATGGAGGTGACGAAGAGCTCGCCGTAAAGGGTTACGTCGACGCTAGCTTTGACACAGATCTGGATGACTCTAAGTCACAAACCGGATACGTGTATATGTTGAATGGTGGAGCAGTAAGCTGGTGCAGCTGCAAGCAGAGCGTCATGGCGGGATCTACATGTGAAGCGGAGTACATGGCAGCCTCGGAGGCAGCGCATGAAGCAATTTGGGTGAAGGAGTTCATCACCGACCTAGGAGTCATACCCAATGCGTCGGGGCCGATCAAACTCTTTTGTGACAACACTGGAGCTATTGCCCTTGCCAAGGAGCCCAGGTTTCACAAGAAGACCAGGCACATCAAGCGTCACTTCAACTCCATCCGTGAAAATGTTCAAGGTGGAGACATAGATATTTGCAAAGTACATACGGCTCTGAATGTCGCAGATCCGTTGACTAAACCTCTCTCGCGAGCAAAACATGATCAACACCAGAACTCTATGGGTGTTCGATTCATCACAATGTAACTAGATTATTGACTCTAGTGCAAGTGGGAGACTGTTGGAAATATGCCCTAGAGGCAATAATAAAAGGATTATTATTATATTTCCTTGTTCATGATAATTGTCTTTTATTCATGCTATAATTGTATTATCCGGAAATCGTAATACACGTGTGAATACATAGACCACAATACGTCCCTAGTAAGCCTCTAGTTGACTAGCTCGTTGATCAACAGATAGTCATGGTTTCCTGACTATGGACATTAGATGTCATTGACAACAGGATCACATCATTAGGAGAATGATGTGATGGACAAGACCCAATCCTAAGCATAGCACAAGATCGTGTAGTTCGTTTTGCTAGAGCTTTTCCAATGTCAAGTATCTCTTCCTTAGACCATGAGATCGTGTAACTCCCGGATACCGTAGGAGTGCTTTGGGTGTACCAAACGTCACAACGTAACTGGGTGACTATAAAGGTGCACTACAGGTATCTCCGAAAGTGTCTGTTGGGTTGACACGGATCGAGACTGGGATTTGTCACTCCGTATTACAGAGAGGTATCGCTGGGCCCACTCGGTAGTGCATCATCATAATGAGCTCAAAGTGACCAAGTGTCTAGTCACGGGATCATGCATTAGGGTACGAGTAAAGTGACTTGCCGGTAACGAGACTGAACCAGGTATTGGGATACCGACGATCGAGTCTCGGGCAAGTAACATATCGTCTGACAAAAGGAATAGTATACGGGGTTGCTTGAATCCTCGACATCGTGGTTCATCCGATGAGATCATCGAGGAGTATGTGGGAGCCAACATGGGTATCCAGATCCCGCTGTTGGTTATTGACCGGAGAGCCGTCTCGGTCATGTCTGCATGTCTCCCGAACCCGTAGGGTCTACACACTTAAGGTTCGATGACGCTAGGGTTGTATGAATATGAGTATGCAGCAAACCGAATGTTGTTCGGAGTCCCGGATGAGATCTGGGACGTCACGAGGAGTTCCGGAATGGTCCGGAGGTAAAGAAAACTATATAGGAAGTGCTGTTTCGGCCATAGGGAAAGTTTCGGGGTCACCCGGTATTGTATCGGGACCACCGGAAGGGTACCGGGGGTCCACCGGGTGGGGCCACCTATCCCGGAGGGCCGCGTGGGCTGAAGTGGGAGGGGAACCAGCCCCTAGTGGGCTGGTGCGCCCCCTCTTGGGCCCCCCTGCGCCTAGGGTTGGAAACCCTAGGTGGGGGGGGGGGGCGCACCACTTGCCTTGGGGGGCACTCCACCCCCTGGCCGCCGCCCCCTTGGGAGATTGCATCTCCCAGGGCTGCCCCCCTGGGGGCCTATATAAAGGAGGGCACGGGGGAGGGCAGCCGCACCCTTGTGTCTTGGCGCCTCCCTCCCCTGCTACACCTCGCCCTCCTTCCGCAGCAGCTTGGCGAAGCCCTGCCGGAGTTCTGCTGCATCCACCACCACGCCGTCGTGCTGCTGGATCATCATCAACCTCTCTTTCCCCCTTGCTGGATCAAGACGTAGGAGACGTCACGCTGACCGTACGTGTGTTGAACGTGGAGGTGCCGTCCCTTCGGCGCTAGGATCTCGGGTGATAGGATCACGACGAGAACGACTACTTCAACCCCGTTCTTTTGAACGCTTCCGCTCGCGATCTAGAAAGTGGTATGTAGATGCATATCCCCTTTCACTCGTTGCTTAGATGAACTCATAGATGGATCTTGGTGAAACCGTAGGAAAACTTTTAATTTTCTGCAACGTTCCCCAACAGTGATATCAGAGCCAGGTTTATGCGTAGTTCTCTATTGCACGAGTAGAACACAATTTTGTTGTGGGCGTAGATCTTGTCAACTTGCTTGCCGCTACTAGTCTTTTCTTGCTTCAGCGGTATTGTGGGATGAAGCGGCCCGGACCGACCTTACACGTACGCTTACGTGAGACAGGTTCCACCGACTGACATGCACTAGTTGCATAAGGTGGCTAGCGGGTGTCTGTCTCTCCTACTTTAGTTGGAGCGGATTAGATGAAAAGGGTCCTTATGAAGGGTAAATATAAGTTGACAAAATCACGTTGTGGTTATTCGTAGGTAAGAAAACGTTCTTGCTAGAACCCAATTGCAGCCACGTAAAAGATGCAACAACAATTAGAGGACGTCTAACTTGTTTTTGCAGCAATTGTCAATGTGATGTGATATGGCCAGAAGTTGTGATGAATGATGAATGATATATTGTGATGTATGAGATCATGTTCTTGTAATAGGAATCACGACTTGCATGTCGATGAGTATGACAACCGGCAGGAGCCATAGGAGTTGTCTTTATTTTTGTATGACCTGTGTGTCATTGAAGAACGCCATGTAAATTACTTTACTTTATTGCTAAACGCGTTAGCCATAGAAGTAGAAGTAGTCGTTGGCGTGACAACTTCATGAAGACACAATGATGGAGATCATGATGATGGAGATCATGGTGTCATGCCAGTGACGAAGATGATCATGGAGCCCCGAAGATGGAGATTGAAGGAGCTATATGATATTGGCCATATCATGTCACTACTATATAATTGCATGTGATGTTTATTATGTTTTATGCATCTTGTTTACTTAGAAAGGCGGTAGTAAATAAGATGATCCCTTATAATAATTTCAAGAAAGTGTTCCCCCTAACTGTGCACCGTTGCTAAAGTTCGTCGTTTCGAAGCACCACGTGATGATCGGGTGTGATAGATCCTTACGTTCACATACAACGGGTGTAAGACAGATTTACACATGCAGAACACTTAGGGTTAACTTGACGAGCCTAGCATGTACAGACATGGCCTCGGAACACAAGAGACCGAAAGGTCGAACATGAGTCGTATGGAAGATACGATCAACATGGAGATGTTCACCGATGATGACTAGTCCGTCTCACGTGATGATCGGACACGGCCTAGTCGACTCGGATCATGTGACACTTAGATGACTAGAGGGATGTCAATCTGAGTGGGAGTTCATTAAATAATTTGATTAGATGAACTTAATTATCATGAACTTAGTCTAAAGTCTTTGCAAAATATGTCTTGTAGATCAAATGGCCAACGCTCATGTCAACATGAACTTCAACGCATTCCTAGAGAAAACCAAGCTGAAAGATGATGGCAGCAACTATTCGGACTGGGTCCGGAACCTGAGGATCATCCTCATAGCAGCCAACAAAGCATATGTCCTAGATGAACCGCTAGGTGAAGCACCCATCCCAGAAAACCAAGACGTTATGAACGTTTGGCAGTCACGTGCTGATGATTACTCCCTCGTTCAGTGCGGCATGCTTTACAGCTTAGAACCGGGGCTCCAAAAGCGTTTTGAGAAACACGGAGCATATGAGATGTTCGAGGAGCTGAAAATGGTTTTTCAAGCTCATGCCCGGGTCGAGAGATATGAAGTCTCCGACAAGTTCTATAGTTGTAAGATGGAGGAAAACAGTTCTGTTAGTGAGCACATACTCAAAATGTCTGGATTGCACAACCGCCTGTCCCAGCTGGAGATCAACCTCCCGGACAAGGCGGTCATTGACAGAATCCTTCAGTCGCTCCCACCGAGCTACAAGAGCTTTGTGTTGAACTACAATATGCAAGGGATGGTAAAGACCATTCCTGAAGTATTCTCAATGCTGAAATCAGCAGAGGTTGAAATCAAGAAAGAACATCAAGTGTTGATGGTCAATAAGACCACTAAGTTCAAGAAGGGCAAGGGTAAGAAGAACTTCAAGAAAGACGGCAAAGATGTTGCCGCGCCCGGTAAGCCAGTTGCCGGGAAGAAGTCAAAGAATGGACCCAAGCCTGAGACTGAGTGCTTTTATTGCAAGGGGAAGGGTCACTGGAAGCCGAACTGCCCCAAATACTTAGCGGACAAGAAGGCTGGCAACACTAAAGGTATATTTGATATACATGTAATTGATGTGTACCTTACCAGTACTCGTAGTAACTCCTGGGTATTTGATACCGGTGCCATTGCTCACATTTGTAACTCACAGCAGGAGCTGCGGAATAAGCGGAGACTGGCGAAGGACGAGGTGACAATGCGCGTCGGGAATGGTTCCAAGGTCGATGTGATCGCCGTCGGCACGCTACCTCTATATTTACCTACGGGATTAGTTTTAAACCTCAATAATTGTTATTTAGTGCCAAGTTTGAGCATGAACATTGTATCTGGATCTCGTTTGATACGAGATGGCTACTCATTTAAATCCAAGAATAATGGTTGTTCTATTTATATGAGAGATATGTTTTATGGTCATGCCCCGATGGTCAATGGTTTATTCTTAATGAATCTCGAACGTAATGTTACACATATTCATAGTGTGAATACCAAAAGATGTAAAGTTGATAACGATAGTCCCACATACTTGTGGCACTGCCGCCTTGGTCACATTGGTGTCAAGCGCATGAAGAAGCTCCATGCTGATGGACTTTTAGAGTCTCTGGATTATGAATCATTTGACACATGCGAACCATGCCTCATGGGTAAAATGACCAAGACCCCGTTCTCCGGAACAATGGAGCAAGCAACCAACTTATTGGAAATCATACATATTGATGTGTGTGGTCCAATGAGCGTTGAGGCTCGCGGAGGATATCGTTATATTCTCACTCTCACTGATGACTTGAGTAGATATGGGTATGTCTACTTGATGAAACACAAGTCTCAGACCTTTGAAAAGTTCAAGGAATTTCAGAATGAAGTAGAGAATCAACGTGACCGAAAGATAAAATTCTTACGATCGGATCGTGGAGGAGAATATTTAAGTCACGAATTTGGTACACACTTAAGAAAATGTGGAATCGTTTCACAACTCACGCCGCCTGGAACACCTCAGCGTAACGGTGTGTCCGAACGTCGTAATCACACTCTATTGGATATGGTGCGATCTATGATGTCTCTTACCGATTTACCGCTATCATTTTGGGGATACGCTCTAGAGACAGCTACATTCACTTTAAACAGGGCACCGTCTAAATCCGTTGAGACGACACCGTATGAATTATGGTTTGGGAAGAAACCTAAGCTGTCGTTTCTAAAAGTTTGGGGATGTGATGCTTATGTCAAGAAACTTCAACCTGAAAAGCTCGAGCCCAAGTCGAAAAAATGCGTCTTCATAGGATACCCTAAGGAAACCATTGGGTATACCTTCTACTTAAGATCCGAGGGCAAGATCTTTGTTGCCAAGAACGGATCCTTTCTAGAAAAAGAGTTTCTCTCGAAAGGAGTAAGTGGGAGGAAAGTAGAACTCCATGAAGTACTACCTCTTGAACCGGAAAGTAGTGCAGCTCAGGAAAACATTCCTGTGGTGCCTACACCGACTGGAGAGGAAATTAATGATGATGATCAAGGTACTTCTGATCAAGTTGCTACTGAACTTCGTAGGTCCACAAGGACACGTTCCACACCAGAGTGGTATGGCAACCCTGTCCTGGAAATCATGTTGTTAGACAACGGTGAACCTTCGAACTATGAAGAAGCGATGGCGGGCCCAGATTCCAACAAAGGGCTAGAAGCCATGCAATCCGAGATAGAATCCATGTATGAAAACAAAGTATGAACTTTGACTGACTTGCCCGATGATCGGCGAGCGATAGAAAACAAATGGATCTTTAAGAAGAAGACGGACGTGGATGGTAATGTCACCATCTATAAAGCTCGACTTGTCGCTAAGGGTTATCGGCAAGTTCAAGGGATTGACTACGATGAGACTTTCTCTCCCGTAGCGAAGCTTAAGTCCGTCCGAATCATGTTAGCAATTGCCGCATACTATGATTATGAGATATGGCAGATGGACGTCAACGACATTCCTTAACGGTTATCTTAAGGAAGAGCTGTATATGATGCAGCCGGAAGGTTTTGTCGATCCTAAGAATGCTAACAAAGTGTGCAAGCTCCAGTGATCCATTTATGGGATGGTGCAAGCATCTCGGAGTTGGAACATTCACTTTGATGAGATGATCAAAGCGTTTGGGTTTATGCAGACTTATGGAGAAGCCTGCGTTTACAAGAAAGTGAGTGGGAGCTCTGTAGCATTTCTCATATTATATGTAGATGACATACTTTTGATGGGAAATGATATAGAATTCTTGGACAGCATTAAGGCCTACTTGAATAAGTGTTTTTCAATGAAGGACCTTGGAGAAGCTGCTTACATATTAGGCATCAAGATCTATAGGGATAGATCGAGACGCCTCATAGGTCTTTCACAAAGCACATACCTTGATAAGATTTTGAAGAAGTTCAAAATGGACCAGTCCAAGAAAGGGTTCTTGCCTGTACTGCAAGGTGTGAGATTGAGCTCGGCTCAATGCCCGACCACGGCAAAAGATAAAGAAGAGATGAGCATCATCCCCTATGCCTCAGCCATAGGATCTATTATGTATGCCATGCTGTGTACCGGACCTGATGTAAACCTTGCCGTAAGTTTGGTAGGAAGGTACCAAAGTAATCCCGGCAAGGAACACTGGACAGCGGTCAAGAATATCCTGAAGTACCTGAAAAGGACAAAGGACATGTTTCTCGTTTATGGAGGTGACGAAGAGCTTGCCGTAAAGGGTTACGTCGACGCTAGCTTCGACACAGATCTGGATGACTCTAAGTCACAAACCGGATACGTGTATATGTTGAATGGTGGAGCAGTAAGCTGGTGCAGCTGCAAGCAGAGCGTCGTGGCAGGATCTACATGTGAAGCGGAGTACATGGCAGCCTCGGAGGCAGCGCATGAAGCAATTTGGGTGAAGGAGTTCATCACTGACCTAGGAGTCATACCCAATGCGTCGGGGCCGATCAAACTCTTCTGTGACAACACTGGAGCTATTGCCCTTGCCAAGGAGCGCAGGTTTCACAAGAAGACCAGGCACATCAAGCGTCGCTTCAACTCCATCCGTGAAAATGTTCAAGGTGGAGACATAGATATTTGCAAAGTACATACGAATATGAATGTCGCAGATCCATTGACTAAACCTCTCTCGCGAGCAAAACATGATCAACACCAGAACTCTATGGGTGTTCGATTCATCACAATGTAACTAGATTATTGACTCTAGTGCAAGTGGGAGACTGTTGGAAATATGCCCTAGAGGCAATAATAAAAGGATCATTATTATATTTCCTTGTTCATGATAATTGTCTTTTATTCATGCTATAATTGTATTATCCGGAAATCGTAATACACGTGTGAATACATAGACCACAATACGTCCCTAGTAAGCCTCTAGTTGACTAGCTCGTTGGTCAACAGATAGTCATGGTTTCTTGACTATGGACATTAGATGTCATTGACAACGGGATCACATCATTAGGAGAATGATGTGATGGACAAGACCCTATCCTAAGCATAGCACAAGATCGTGTAGTTCGTTTTGCTAGAGCTTTTCCAATGTCAAGTATCTCTTCCTTAGACCATGAGATCATGTAACTCCCGGATACCGTAGGAGTGCTTTGGGTGTACCAAACGTCACAACGTAACTGGGTGACAATAAAGGTGCACTACAGGTATCTCCGAAAGTGTCTGTTGGGTTGACACGGATCGAGACTGGGATTTGTCACTCCGTATTACAGAGAGGTATCGCTGGGCCCACTCGGTAGTGCATCATCATAATGAGCTCAAAGTGACCAAGTGTCTGGTCACGGGATCATGCATTACGGTACGAGTAAAGTGACTTGCCGGTAACGAGACTGAACGAGGTATTGGGATACCGACGATCGAGTCTCGGGCAAGTAACTTATCGTCTGACAAAAGGAATAGTATACGGGGTTGCTTGAATCCTCGACATCGTGGTTCATCTGATGAGATCACCGAGGAGTATGTGGGAGCCAACATGGGTATCCAGATCCCGCTGTTGGTTATTGACCGGAGAACCGTCTCGGTCATGTTTGCATGTCTCCCGAACCCGTAGGGTCTACACACTTAAGGTTCGGTGACACTAGGGTTGTATGAATATGAGTATGCAGCAAACTGAATGTTGTTCGGAGTCCCGGATGAGATCCGAGACGTCACGAGGAGTTCCGGAATGGTCCAGAGGTAAAGAAAACTATATAGGAAGTGCTGTTTCGGCCATCGGGAAAGTTTCGGGGTCACCCGGTATTGTACCGGGACCACCAGAAGGGTCCCGGGGGTCCACCGGGTGGGGCCACTTATCCCGGAGGGCCCCGTGGGCTGAAGTGGGAGGGGAACCAGCCCCTAGTGGGCTGCTGCGCCCCCCCTTGGGCCCCCCTGCGCCTAGGGTTGGAAACCCTAGGTGGGGGGGGGGGGGCACCACTTGCCTTGGGGGGCACTCCACCCCCCTGGCCGCCGCCCCCTTCGGAGATTGCATCTCCCAGAGCCGGCGCCCCCCCTGGGGGCCTATATAAAGGAGGGCAGGGGAGGGCAGCCACACCCTTGTGTCTTGGCGCCTCCCTCCCCTGCTACACCTCGTCCTCCTCCCGCAGCAGCTTGGCGAAGCCCTGCCGGAGTTCTGCTGCATCCACCACCACGCCGTCGTGCTGCTGGATCATCATCAACCTCTCTTTCCCCCTTGCTAGATCAAGACGGAGGAGACGTCACGCTGACCGTACGTGTGTTGAACGCGGAGGTGCCGTCCGTTCGGCGCTAGGATCTCCGGTGATAGGATCACGACGAGAACGACTACTTCAACCCCGTTCTTTTGAACGCTTCCGCTCGCGATCTACAAAGTGGTATGTAGATGCATCTCCCCTTTCACTCGTTGCTTAGATGAACTCATAGATGGATCTTGGTGAAACCGTAGGAAATTTTTAATTTTCTGCAACGTTCCCCAACAAGCATGAGATCTCTCTTGATCCCACTTGGTAAATATTGTACGCATTGTGTGCTGGTCCACTTGAATCACTCTTTGTGCTTAGTCTTGATCAACCTTAAATCTTAGCTCCTCACTTCATTAAGATGATGTCTTGATGGTAAACAGGAATGTTCACACAATCTTTTTCTTCAAGTCATGCTTGCAATAGGCTCAACGCTCACATGACCAATCTTTGGATAACTCCACGAATAACACCTTGATCAACACATAATCTCCTTCTTATAGCCTTGAAACCAACAAATGGTCTTCAAGTCATGTTTATGGACAAACCCTTCAAATATCACTCAAAGCAACCATTAGTCCATAGGGATCATCATCAATTACCAAAATCAAACATGGGGCGCGAGGCTCTTTTAAGGTGTCATATGTGCATGTTAAGAAAATAGAGGTAGTGAAGATGAACTATTTAGATATATAGGATTTGCCTTCAAATCCATCGCAGGTCCAATAACCAATAACGACGGTCTCATTCTGATACAACGATGTCATGATCCATAGATCAACTACTGGTTCTTCAAGTAATGCTTGAAACAACACCAAACCAGAACGATCAACCTGAACCAATGCGTTAGTGAACTGTTAATAACCTGTGGTCAACTTATCGTGCTCCCTCAATCGAAAATCGACCTCGTAAAGTGGGGTCCATGCTTTGATTGCGCATAGCATAGGTGCCATATTGCTTCACAAGGACTCCTTGAACTGAAAACAAAATCGATTGTGTCCAAGTAAACGCTGCTTTGACCGGGGGACCGGAAAATCTGCCCTTAGGCTGGTCACAGTGGGGAGGAATTTAGGAGTAACATCACACACTCCAATACAACTTTGCTTATGTGGCACGTATTTAATGAAGAGAGAGGTGCTTGTGGTAACTAGCTAAGTTATCGGAACATCGCACACTCCAAGAAACAATGAGTCTATAACCTAATAAATACATCGTTGCATGACACTACATAGATATTCCTACCCACTATGAAGGTATTAACATAGTCTAGAGAAGTGTGTAAGTTACTAGTTTATGTTCTTGCCCATTGTGACCAGCCTTATTCGGGATGGTTCGTCCCCGTCGTTTTTCAGCGAGTGTGCTCAGTTTTCTTCCTCCTTGACTTCATCCTGCAACGTGAGTGGATGCACCGGTGCTCCCGATGAGTGATCTGCCGCAAAAACACGAGGATAAACATAGTATGACTACGAGAAGAAAGATCATTCCAGCCCCGAAACGTGGCACCAAACCACAGCGCGCATCGGGGGATGCAGAGGCGCACAAGGAAAAGTCCAGGTCAATGCTCCCCTTTCCCCCACAGCCAAGCCAACAAACAGCCGGCCGTCCCGTGCCATCCTATCACCGGGCCCCAATCCCGCCCCGCCCCGCCGGATATTTTTGACGGCTCAGAGCCAGCCCACGAGACGCCCGCCCGCCCGACCCGCCCACACCGCCGCGCCGCACCTCACCTACCCGTACCTCCCTCCCCGCTGCACTGCACCGAGCGGCCTCCGCTTTCTATATAACGTCCGGCCGGGGTCCTCGCGAGTTGTCCGTCTCCTCCCCTGCAACTAGTACGCTGCCACGCAGGAGCAGAGCAGAATCCGGTAGCCAGATCGAACGCCCCGCCCTCTCTCCCTCCATCCCTCGCCCCCTTCCGAGCGCGTCGCCATGGCGCCGCCCCGCGTCGGCCTGCTCCTCGCCCTCGCCGCGTGCCTCGCGTTCGCGGGCGCCGACGCGGCCGTCAAGGAGCTCAGGGTCGGGTACTACGCGCAGACGTGCCCCCGCGCGGAGGAGATCGTGCGGCGCGTCATGGCCCGCGCGCTCGCGCGCGAGGCCCGCAGCGTCGCCTCCGTCATGCGCCTCCAGTTCCACGACTGCTTCGTCAACGTGAGTCGTCTCTGCCTTCTAAAACATGCGCGATCGATCCCCGCCTCGCAGCGGGCGCTCTGCTTGCTGCCGCCGCGTCGTGGTCTCAGTCTCAGGTCTCTGATCGGTTTCGGCTGCTATTTTACTAATTGTGCCAGGGATGCGACGGGTCGGTGCTGATGGACGCGACGCCGACGATGGCGGGGGAGAAGGAGGCGCTCTCCAACATCAACTCCCTCCGCTCCTTCGAGGTCGTGGACGAGGTCAAGAGCGCCCTGGAGGAGCAGTGCCCCGGCGTCGTCTCCTGCGCCGACATCATCATCATGGCCGCCCGCGACGCCGTCCTGCTGGTACGTACGCCGCCTTCTTCCCCATCCCCGGGCTGCTCGGGGAACCCGTGCCGTGCCGTCCCCCGCAGTCGCGGCGCAGATTCTCCCTTGCTTTTCGTCGTTCACGAGACGAGACGGGGACGATGCCGATGCGCATGGGGGTTCCATTGTTCCATTCCACTGCCTGGCGTTTCCTGTGCAATTAATTGCTCCCGCGGCCGACCTGCCGGCGTTTTCGGTTCCAGAATCCAGAGGCCCGGTCTTTCAAAATGGAATAGGGGGAAGAAACTGAGCGAAACCTGGGGTCAAAATTGCCTTAATTAATTTCCTTTTTGTCCGCTAGTATAGGAGTACTTCAGTGCAGTGCGTATCAGTGCTGTGCCATTAATTTTTGGCAATTCTGTTTGGTGCTTGGCTGGCAACACTAGTCACCGTCGTCGCAAGCCGCCTATCTGTGGTCAGCGTCTCTCGCACGCACCGTCTTTTTCCTGCACATCCACTTCGTTGGAAGCTCCTACACTATTGACGGCAAACGGGCGATGGAGAATCGCTTACCTTCGCACTGACTTTTATTCCGGTAACAACTTGCAGTAGTAGTGTTAAAATAGCAACCAAGAAACGCAAAATTAGTTTCTGCCAAAAGTTTGTAGGCAGCATGTTCATTGTTTTTGGGATAGCTTACCATTCATGCCGAAATGGTTCGTAGGCAGCATGTTAATGTTCTCCTTTTAATGTTTTCTAAAATGGTGAATCGGAAATGTTTCCAAAGAAAATCGGCCGGATGCGCCCTCGTTTGACAGGGACGGGCGCATGGGCACCCCTTGCTCCCCGTAACCACCACACTGAACCAGAATCGGGAGGGAATGGCGTCAGCGTCACCCCCCGCGTCCATCCTGCTGTGCCCGCCCGCCCGCACACCGGCACACGACACCTCGGTAGGCGCATTTAACGAGGCCGGAAACGGCCAGGCGAGGTGGCCTAACCTGCGGAAGGGCCGACGGCCCCAGCTACAGGTATAGTAACCCTGGACGTCCCTGTGCCGACAGGCGTATCCCGTCCGGTGCTGTCAAACCGGTCCCTGCGCCAAGAACGACGAGGGACAAGAGTAGGATAGCATGGGGCTGGGCCTCGTGCGTAGCTGCTCCACGCGAGATCCTTTGCCTCCTCTGTCTCTCACGCACGTTCTGTCGGATCAGAATCAGACGATAATGCTGCCGCTCCTGTAATGGGGATCGTTTTAGTAGTTCGCCTCCTCCCTTGTTGTTTTGCGCGCGTGTCGCTATGCCAGCCATTCGTACTTCTCATCGAGATTCATCCGGCCATCCGGGTGTTTGATTGGTTCAGGCCATGGAGCTAGTATTTGTTTTCAGCGTATTTTAGCTCTGTTCCCACTTTGCCGTAGTTACGTTCTCGGTAGCATAGAGTTGGTAGAGGGATCGATTCATCGAGTACAGTAAGCAGCTGAATTGCTTGAAATAAAAGAGCGCTGCACCATTTACTAATGGGTCTTGATTTCATTATTTTAGCACCAATTAAACAAATTAAACTTGTTTCAGAAAATGAAAATTGCAGGAGTGTTTTTTTGACGGAAAAAGAAACTCTTGCAATTTTCATTTTGTGAAACAAATTTAATTGCAGGAGTTAACATCTTAACTTGGCAAGTTTTGATTGATAATTACTCCACAATACAACAACAACACAACAGATTAAATATTTTGACTTGGTTTGACTCTGAATTGTTTATTTCCTCTCTCACAGACTGGTGGACCCAACTGGGACGTGAGGCTCGGGCGGGAGGACAGTCTGACGGCGAGCCAGGAGGACTCGGACAACATCATGCCGAGCCCGCGCGCCAACGCGAGCGCGCTCATCCGCCTCTTCGCCGGCTACAAGCTCACCGTCACCGACCTCGTCGCGCTCTCCGGCTCGCACTCCGTCGGCGAGGCCCGCTGCTTCTCCATCGTCTTCCGCCTCTACAACCAGTCGGGCTCCGGCCGCCCCGACCCCCACATGGACCCGGCCTACCGCCAGGCGCTCGACGCGCTCTGCCCCCTCACCGGCGACCAGAACGTCACCGGCGGCCTGGACGCCACCCCGGTCGTCTTCGACAACCAGTACTTCAAGGACCTGGTCCACCTCCGCGGGTTCCTGAACTCCGACCAGACGCTCTTCTCCGACAACGACGGGACCCGGCGGGTGGTGACGCAGTTCAGCCAGAACCAGGACGCCTTCTTCAGGGCCTTCATCGAGGGGATGGTCAAGATGGGCGAGCTCCAGAACCCCAGGAAGGGGGAGGTCCGGCGCAACTGCCGCGTCGCCAACGGGGGGCGGCCGCCGCTGGAAAAGCAGGTCGCGCCGTTCCGGGTGCTGGACTTCTGAACCTGGTTCTACGGTAGGCCTGTAGGTGTCTCACGGGAGCTCTGGTGCGGGAGCGAACGATATGTTTGACATAGGTTTGATCGTGTCGCAGTTCTGTGCCTACCCAAGAATGGTTTCAGGTCTGGCTACTGCTTATTGCTAATTGTTGATGAATAATAGAGAAATCGATGCCTCTGGTACTTTGATTGCCAAAGGCTGCATTAAGGTTTGCTTCTTTGTTGATTCTCCGAAGATTAGCTGCCTATAGTGCAAGATGCTTAGGGAGACGGTTACAAAAACAAATAATGATTTTAAGAATCAATATCATTGAGAGTCATAGAACTAGTGTTCAATGTTCACTTTGGTATTAGAACCTTAAAAATATAGAATTGCAGTCGGTGAACTTGACTTAAGCGTATGGCCCAATGTCACTGAGTGATGGCGGTTGGGCGATGCTTTTTTGCACAAAAGACCCTTGTATTTTTATTTGTGAAAAAAGCCAAACACCGTGACACTTTTTTGCACAAAACCCCCTTGCATTTTTTATTTGCAGAAAAAGCCGACCACTGTACTACTCATAGATGCGAAAATTAACACAAAAAGGTTAGAACACGGACCGGTCTAGCCACTCCATCCTTCACGTTCGAATGTCTAATATGGATAACAAACTTATGTATTTTTGAATCTATGAGCGGTGGGTCCCACCTATTATTACATAGTGAAAATTAACGTGAAAAACCATGGTCGCCAAGTCTCAAACCCACGACCAAAGGCTAGCATACAAGCCACGCTAGCCACTACAATCTTTACGGGTTTTGTTTTTGAGACATCCTACAATATTTACGTGTACACATCTACAATTGATAATTGGCCTTAATGTATTAGAGATAAAGGTGCACGTCGAGCTGAAATGATCTAGGGTCAGTGCAGCCCATTTTGCACTTGTTCGATTTTAGAAACCAGTTGGTAGTATGCAAATTATAAGTTCAGTATTTAAATGAAGTTTAGATATCCATCCGTGTGTTATTGTACATACAAACAAAATAACATATTCCCTTCGTCCGAAAATACTTGTCATCAAAATGGATAAAACAAGATGTATCTAGACGTATTTTAGTTCTAGATATATCTCTTTTTGTCCATTTTGATGACAAGTATTTCCGGACGGAGGGAGTACTTTTAAAAGTGTTCATGTAATATTTTGAAATTATTCATATATTTAAAGTAATGTTTATGAATTATTGAAATGTTTGTCTAACTTAAAATAGAGCAAAAAAATTCAACATTGCAATTCAAAAAAATTATTTCAATTAGAAAGGCATTTAAAAATTAATACGCACATTTGTATAGCTCAATGTTTGTATAATTAAAATTATACATAATTTAAAATATTGATATGAATATTCAATCATGTCTAATATACAAATTATATTTATATTTTTAGAATAAGTCATGAGTAAAAATTATACACAAGTAAATATTCATAAAAATTTAGTAAATACTCCCTCCGTCCCAAAATAAGTGACTCAACTTTGTATTAACTTTAGTACAAAGTTAGTACATACTTGAGTCACTTATTTTGGGACGGAGGGAGTATTTGTTTTCCTCATTCTGTACAATTTAAATATAAGTCACAAGCATAAGTAATAAAACAGTAAAGATATTTGTAAAATGCAAGTAATAAAATTATGTGCAAATATTTGTGTGTTAAAAATATTATACAAACAAACAATCATTAGTAAATAAAAGCATTTAAATATAAACCTGTATATTATAAAAAAAATATTTAGTTGATATGGACATTCAAATGTCTATTAAATAAATATGTTTAAATAAATAACTTTTATATAATACACATATTTATATTTAAATATTTTATTTACTAATTATCGCGTGTGTGTATAATATTTTTAACACACGAATATTTGAACATAACTTCAGTTCCTTACATTTTACAAATATCTGAAAAATAGTGCCTGCTAAATGGTTGCGATATCGGCAGCCCATTTAAGCTCCACATGCGTCCTTGTGCAATCCGGAATTACTTGTCGAAGAAATAGATTTATAAAGATGTATTCTAGTTTTAGACATATCCATTTTTATCCAAAGTAAACAACAAAACATGAACAATGGAGTGGCTACATTAGCTTGTTTTATAAATGTGGGTCGCGTGCTCGAGACCTGGTGGCCAGCTTTTCTGTAAATAAAAAAAATTCTTGTGCAAAAATGTGTTGTGGTGGTAGGCTTTTTCCCCAGTAAAAAATATAAGAGCGTTTTATGCAAAAAATGTGTTGCACGGAGCCCCATCACTAGTGACGAGTGGTGTTATATATAGGGATACACCCTCATGCACATTTTGTGACCATATGTGCATGCTTGAGTCAACTTAAGTGACTGCAATTTTGTATTTTTAAAGTTCTAGCAAAATGAATATCGAGCGCAAGTTCTATGACTCCTAATGACATGACCTCTTTTTTTAAGCATCGGCCATTTCATATAAGCTTACTTAAACATCACTTCTGTAGAAACAAACATTGTTGCTTATATATGCTTACCTTTTCCCCAGATGCTAGAAAGCGCAGGTGCACTTTTCGGTCATATCGAGCTTGCGGACCGCATGATGGGAGAGACTCGTTCCACATTTGGAAAACTCCCCACCCATCCATTCTATATACAGAAAGATTCTCAACTATAGTACGTCAATTTTTCTCCACCTCGTCCGACTAGCCGTGTGAACCCAATGATGATGTAAACATGCATTAATTTCGGTACGAGAAAATTTAGAAAACTATAACATTCAAATTGTGTGTCGGAATTATGATCTGTTTTCGCCGTTGGATTCCTATGGATATCTTTTGATGATTTTTTGAAAATCAACTTTGAAGCTAGATGAGGCAAGTTTAGTGTTAAATATGAGCAACTTTGGTGCTAGATGAATTGCATCGTGTGTATAAGTGAGTTCTCCTAGTAGCCTCCTAATTAGTTGTGTGTAGTAGTGTAATAGGTGGTTACCATGGTTGTTAAGTTGCATACAGGGGAAACTAAGTTGTAGATAGTTTAGTTGCCTACCATATTGTTAAAGGTGCTTGCCATGAAGTGGAAAGTTATCTAACATGGCTTCTAAGTTGTCATCCTAAAAAGCCAAGTTGCCTACATCGCTACGAAGTTGCCTATGGGTGATCGCCAATTGCCTAAAACACCATGAAAGTTATCCATCGAGCGACCTAAGTTGCCTACTGAAAGATCGTGAATGTCGCCTAGAGGGGGTGAATAGGCGCTTTAGTATAATTATGGTTTAGACTTGAACAAATGCGGAATAAAACGAACGTCTAATTTATCAAGCACACAACATAAAACAACTAGGCTCACCTATGTGCACCAACAATTTATGCTAAGCAAGATAAACAACCAAGTGATAGCAAGATATATAACATGAAACACTATGGCTATCACAAAGCAAAGTGCGTAAGTAAAGGGCTCGGGTAAGAGATAACCGAGGCACGCGAAGACGACAATCTATCTCGAAGTTCGCACCTTTGTGAATGCTAATCTCCGTTTAGAGCGATGTGGAACCACAATGCTCCCCAAAATGCCACTAGGGACACTGCAATCTTCTCACGCCCTCGTACAATGCAAGATGATGTGATTCCACTAAGGTACCCTTGAGGGCGGTCACCGAAGTCGTGCAAATGGCAACCATTCACTACTAGGGAAAAGCCTATACACAGAAATTTAGCAACAGCGCGGGTCAAAAAGAGCGCTAGTGCTAGATAGCAGTAGCGATTGAGGAAAAACCGCGCTACAGATACAATCTTAGCAGTAGCGCGTGTAGTGCCAAAAGCGCTACTACTAATATTCCCGTTGGTAGAATGATAGGATACGCATAGCAGTAGCGGGCTTGGAAGAAGCGCGCTACCGCTAGGGCATAAGTAGTAGCGCGTTTCCTACGAAGAGCGCTACTACTAATGAAAATAAAATAAGATGAAAAACAAATAGAAAAGTAAATGAAAATGAAAGAAATAAAAAAAGGAGAAAGGAAAAAAATAAAATGTGAAGCATAATAATTGAAAAAGCGAAAAAATGGATGAAGGCATAGCAGTAGCATGTGTTTGTAAGAGGCGCTATAGCTAACATAGCTGCAACGCGTGTCCTAGACCCCCGCTATAGAAACAGAAAAGAAAATTAAAAAATGGAAGAAAATTACATAGCTATAACAGCAGCGCATTTTGTAAAAACCGCTATAGCTATCTTAGCTATAGCGCGTTTTACGAAACGCGCTACCACTAAATTTGACTTAACCAAAAAATCATTTTCCCCCCGGCCACGACTTCTCCCCCAAATCCCTCGACCCACCCCGCCGCCGTCTCCCTGATTCGCCGTCGCCCCACTTTGCTGCCATCTCCTGCCGACGTCGACGCAACCAGAGCCGTGCGCCGTCGACGCCACCGGAGCCGCGCCAACGCCACGGAGCCGCGCGGCCTTATCAACGCCACCGGAGCCACCGTCGACGCCACCGGATCTTCCCTCGCCACATCTGCCTCCCTCGCCGTCACCGGAGATGCCCCTGCCTCCCTCGCCACCACTGCCTCCCTCGCCACCACCGGAATCATCCTCTGTAAGCCCCCACTCCTCCTCTCTCTCATGCATAGGTTAGCTAGTTTAATTAGCTTAATTATCTAGGTTAGGGCAAAATTTTAGTTAGGGCTTTGACACAGAAGTAGTTAGGTTAACTAGTTTAATTAGGTTAATTATCTAGGTTAGTGCAAAAATTAGTTAGGGCTTTGACAAAGAACTAGTACTAGTCAGGTTAACTAGTTTAATTAGGTTAATTATCTAGGTTAATTAGTGCAAAAATTTATTTAGGGCTTTGACAGAGAATTAGCTGCGTTAACTAGTTTAATTAGGTTAATTATGTAGGTAAAGTAGATTAACTAACTAGGTTAAAAAGGTAGGTTAATTGGGTTCGTTGGATTAGCAAGCTAGGTTAAGTAGGTTGGCTAGGTTAGAGGAAAATTTTATTTTAGAGCATTAGGCCAGAAGGGTTAGAGAAATTGAGTTCCTTTGCAATTTAATTGGGCTCTGTCCTAGGCAGAGAAGGGTTAGAGATAATAATGTGTGTTTGTGTGAGAGAGAGGAATAGCTAGATCAACATAATTTGGGTTTTGTCCTAGGCAGAGAAGTGTTTAGTGAAGGAAAAGAATTTAGGCAAATTTTATTTTAAAGATGATCCCTTCCTAGACTTTTATTGTTGATTATATCTTTTCATTGAAGTGGTCATGTTATATCTTTTCATTTATGTGGTTCGATTGTGCCCAAGTGGCTTTGTTGTTTCCAGGGAATGATGCTGAGTGGCCTATGTTTTGCTGAAATGTTGATTCATTTCTGTTCCGGCAAATTTTAGGTTCTCGATTTGTCTACTTTTTAGCAATGGTCATGCCGAAATTCCGTGAATTTCGGCATGACTTGTGCTACAAACTAGGACATATCGAGTGCCCGGGATTTGCCGCACCAGGAAGGAGTCAACATTCCTGCAAAACAATAGGCATTTTATGTCATTATTCATTTTATTAGCTCTAGAATTAATTGACTAGATTTAATCATAGGAAACATGGCTAGCAACGATGAAGGACAATGTGTCGATATATGACAATGTGTCTATTTAGTCCATACTTTCTGTATGACAAAACTTTGAGTTATGCGCAGTGAAACTTTATTTGTGATGTAATTAAACCGTCCTCCTCCTCGACTAGCGAAGATCACTCTAGTTAGGGCATTTAGGGTACGATGAACTTTGTTCTTTATGCTTATGATATGTTGTTTCTATTTTTGCCAAGTATGTCTCTTTCTATTGCTCAACTATATATGTTGCATATCATCGACTCATGTGACGATGCAGGTGCATAGATCATCGATGGCTAAGAAGTGCTACGCCAGGAGTATATATACGACGAGTGGCCGGAGTGTCAGGCCCAGGTGTTACCAGTTTCCGGTTTCCGAGCGACAGGCAGTAGTTAGTTTAGGTTCACGCTAATGCGAGAGAGGGATACGAACTCATGTACTCAAAGTGATAGCTCTTCTCGCGTATACCATTGTTTAGATGGATGATGATGTATTTGCAAGTAATCGAGGACTTGTATCGCTATTTTCGAGATGATGACGAGAGACCACTTTGTGTTGGATGATGATTATGATGATGACATGATTTGATGAGACTAATTGTATGTATATGCTATGATTACATTTATATGTGTATGATATGCTAAAGATTATTGTATAAAGCCTATTCAAATACAAAACAAATACAAAAACAAATATGCACGAAAAAACTAATAAAACTAGTAGTAGCGAGGGGTGGAAATTTAACAGTAGCGCCGCATTACCAGTAGCGCTTCCCGGTAAACATCGGTGCAGATAATATCAGCAGCGCCCTTTTCTAAACAGCGCTACAGCTATTCGTGTATAGCAGTAGCGTGGGACAACAGGCGCTACTGCTATACGTTAGTTGTAGCACCTTATTAGTAGCGCCTGTACCCGCGCTACTGAGAGGCTCAAAACTCGCGCTCTTGCTAGGCTTTTCCCTAGTAGTGATTAGGGGAGGTCACCGAACCTTTACACTTTGGCAACCCTTAGAGGCGGTCACCGAAACCCTTACAAATTGCTCGAGGCAATCTCCACAACCTAATTAAAGACCCCGATGCTTACACCACAATGATTGAGCTACGAGACACCACCGACCGTCTAGGGCGCCCAAGCACCTAAGAGGAATAAGCTCCAGGGTGCCCAAACACTCCAGAGTAATAAGCTTCTCAACTTTCACTTCCACGTATCACCGTGGAGAACTCAAATCAATGTCACTAATTGTAATGGCAAGGGCACACAGAGTGCCCAAGTCCTTATCTCCCAAATACCACCACAACAACTAATGCTATGAAGGAAAATAAGAGGAAGAACAAAGAAGAGAACACAAAGAACTCCAAGATCTAGATCCAAGGGGTTCCCCTCACATAGAGGAGCAAGTGATTGGTGGAAATGTAAATCTAAATCTCCTCTCTCTTTTCCCTAAAGAACTATCAAGAATCATTGAAGGGATCGAGAGATAACAAGCTCAAAGAAGGTCAACAATGGGGGGCAAACACGAGCTCATGAGATATGGACCATTGGGGAAGAATTCCCCCTTAAATAGCCCCTCCCCCCGAATCGAATCATTATGTCCACAAGTCATGCTCAAGCGGTAGTACCGCTCGAGGGAGCGGTAGTACCGCTTAGCATGGTCAAAACAGCCCAACGAGGCAGAAAAAGTTCTGCCAGAGAGGTACTACCGCTTATAAGAGGTACCACCGCTCTCTACTACTGTTGTACTATCGCTCGAGCACATTGAGAAAAGGAGGATAAAAATAAGCGAAAGTGGTTGCGACTGCTCGGGGGAGTAGTACTACCGCTTAAAGTAGAGAAACTATCCAAGCAAAAAAGAAGGATGCTCCCATACTAAAACTGCTATAACTACTGCAAATGAGCTGCGAATACAACAAACTCAAGCTCATTGGATAGATGACGACAAGTACTATCCAACATCGACTGGTTATAGTAAGAAGTGGCAGGGGAGATGTGCCTATGATATAGAGATGTGAAACCTCTATGAATGAAGAACCGACATAAACTCCATCATCGGAAACATCATAGAAGATGCATACGAAATCCATTTTCGATGAACTCGAGCTTGTCATGAAGATGACCACTAGATAAAAAACTCACATAAAGGAAAGCCAAACAAGAACCAAGAAATATGATGCAAGGATGCAATGGTTTGAGCTCTCTACGAACGATACGATTAGGCTAGTCACTTGAGATCCTCATTGATAGTACGCCAATCGATCCTACAACCCGGTCTTCCAAGTCCCGACTACCACCATGAGACCGGTAAAATAGAAACCCTATCAAGGGAAAACCTTTTCCTTACACATAATCCACTTGATCTGGATGATGACGCTCTTGAACTCCTCAAGTTGGACCACTTTTCTTGATTGTGTTAGCTTGATGAAGACTAGTAGATTGCTCCCCCATACTCCACTATGGGTGAGCCACTCTTCAGCCCATCTTCACAAGTCCATTGTCACCACAATTGGCGGCAAGCTTCAAGCATGATCTCTTTAGGATGCTCCACTTGAACTTGCACATCACAAATTTGATGATGATCACCACTTGATGTCATCCTCCATGGGTTGTATGAGATCTTCCTCTTGATGCAACCCCATGGAAACATACATAGCCCCACATAGAACTCTCACGTAGACCATGGTTTAGTACACAAAATAAGCGCAATGAACAATGCTTACCATACCTCTCGGTACATCTTGTACGCTTTGTGTGTTGATCAACCAGATTAGCTCTTTGACTTAGTCTTGACCAACCTTGTATCATGTCTTCTCTATGACTAATCTTTGGATAATTCCATGAATAGCACCCTGTTCATCACATTATCTCCTTGAAACCAGCAAATGGACTTCAAGAAATGCCTATGGACAAACCCTTCAAATATAGCTTAAAGCAACCATTAGTCCATAGAGATTGTCATCAATTACCAAAACCACATATGGGGTACCATGGACTTTCACCTACAATGTCGAAAAGTTTTTATGGGATCTAAGTTGTCTATTGTGACTCTAAATTCTGAAACTGATAGTATGAGTCTTATGCTTTCCTTTTCAGGGGAGTCTTCCCGCCAACGCTATAGAGTGTGTGGGTGTTGGTAGCCATGAAGCGGGGTGTTGACTAGTTGCATAAGTGGGGTAGATGAGAAGTTGCATAGGGGATGATGCAAAGTTGTATAGGTGGGAAGATCGGACAATTCACTACAAAAAAAAGACACATCCGTGACATTTTGGGTTGAACAAATTTTTTTCCGTCATGCTTGTGACACTTCTATTACGATAATTGTGACAAAACCAAGTATCATCATAGATGTGGTGGGCTCCTATTTCTATGACAAAAAATCATGACAGAAAATGGGATATTCATCCTGGGCGGGCCGGGGACACAACTGTTGGGGAACGTAGTAATTTTAATAAAATTCCTACGCACACGCAAGATCATGGTGATGCATAGCAACGAGAGGGGAGAGTATGTCCACGTACCCTCATAGACCGTAAGCGGAAGTGTTAGCACAACGCGGTTGATGTAGTCGTACGTCTTCACGATCCGACCGATCAAGTACCAAACACACGGCACCTCCGAGTTCATCACACGTTCAGCTCGATGACGTCCCTCGAACTCCGGTCCAGCCGAGCTTCGAGGGAGAGTTCCGTCAGCATGACAGCGTGGTGACGGTGATGATGTTCTACTGACGCAGGGCTTCGCCTAAGCACCGCTATGATATTATCAAAGTGGAATATGGTGGAGGGGGGCACTGCACACGGCTAATAGATCTCAAGGATCAATTTTTGTCTCTCCAAGGGGTGCCCCTCTCCCCGTATATAAAGGAGTGGAGGAGGGGGAGGGCCGGCTATAACACCCCAGATGTAGCTTTCCATATTTGTAACTCTAACTCTTGCCATTTTCGGCTATGTGTTATGATATTCCCTCCGTGGTTGGGTTTTGTCTTTTATTTTGCATTTTATTCATGTCATGCATCTCATATCATGTCATCATGTGCATCGCATTTGCATACGTGTTCGTCTCATGCATCCGAGCATTTTCCTCGTTGTCCGTTTTGCAATCCGACACTCCCACGTGCACCGGCACACCTCTCTTGTCTCTTTTCATGTGCGGGTGTTAAACATTCTCGGATTGGACCGAGGCTTGCCAAGTGGCCTTGGTACACCACTGGTAGACCACCTGTCAAGTTTTGTGTCATTTGGAGCTCGTTTGATACTCCAACGGTTAACCGGATAACCGCAAAGGCCTCTTTTGGGTTGCAGCCCAACACCCCTCCAAAATAGCCCAATAACCCATCTAAGTCACTTCCATGCTCTCCGCCGTTGGATCATGATCGTGTGGGCGAAAACTACACTCCATTTGGAGCCTCCTAGCTCCCTCTACCTATAAAAACACATCTCCCCGTCCAAAATCCGGGCGAAACCCTAGCCACCGCTCCCCTCGCGCCGCCGGACACGTCCAGGCGACGCCGGACACGTCCGCCTCCGCCGTCCGACCTCTCGCAGCCCGCCACGTGGCGCCCGACCACCCGCACCGCCGCCGGCCCGCCCGAGCCCGGGTTGGGCCCCCGAAG
>NC_041389.1:443859120-443929439 GCF_002162155.2 Triticum dicoccoides | reverse complement strand
CGGAGGAGCCGCGCCTCACCGCCCCGTCTCCGCTCCTCCACGCCGGTCGCCGCCTCCGCCCGCAGCCCCGTAGCCCCGGCCCCGAGCTCCTACTCCGGCCATCTCCTTCCTACTCCGACGATCTACTCCGGTCACCTCGGTCCACGCGCCAGATCTGGATCGGGTCAAACCTAGATTGACCCCGAAATCCTCCGTCTTATTTTTTCGGTCATTTTATTTAGCCCTGTTCATCGCATCATAACTCCGTCATCGTAGCTGCGTTTCATGCGCATGGTATATCAAAATGTTCATCATGTTGTGCTCTTCATTTTGTTCCATTGGGCCATGTTCATTTGAGTTAATCTCGATGCCCAAATCTCTGATGCAAGAGTGCTATATAATTTTAGTTTCTGTTTCTTAACAGATTGTGGGCATTTGTCATTTTTGCTACATTTATTGTGTGCATCTTATGAGCATGAGCTCTACATGTGTTTTGAACTATGCCATGTCTTCTTGACAGAGCTGTTTGCCATATATTTTTGTGATCAATGTGGTGACTAGCACAAGCATGCAAACTAGGCTTTGTGATGTTGCTGATTTCAGTCCCTGTTCTGCTGTTATTTTGATGCCATGTAAACTTGATGCTACAGAGAGATCCATGCTTATTTTGAGATACTTCAGTAATGGTGTTTTGAACATATGGTTATGATCTATCCATTCATGCCCCTATTTTCAATTATAGAGTAGTCTAGCATGTCATTTTCGTGCTCTACGTTTGTTATAAAATGTTTCCTGGAAGATTGTTTACATCTTATTCAATTTTGCCAAGGTTGTTGTAGTTGATCCTTGCATGCTATGAACTTGTTCTTGCCATGGTTAGCTTCATAAACATGTCTTCTTGCTAATGCTATGCTTATCTTGTCATGCAATGACTTGTGGTGAGTGAATAGAGCTCGCGAAGATGCCTTCATAATTCTGTCAATGCCATGCCTTGTTTGCTGAATCGGTTAACGAAACTTGCTATGTTTACATGGGTGCCATCATATCTTCTGATCCTTTCTCGCTCATGGTCAGTAAGGGACTTTTGTTCTATGCTTTGAGTAGAATCATTCAATGTCTTGTTTTGATATTATAAGTTCCTGTAGCATGTTGATTGCTTGCTCTGAACTTTGCTACCTGATGCTGTTTATGCCATGTCCAAGCTGATATCTTTTGCACTTTTGCCATGCTTGTTTGAACCTGCTATTGTGTGATTTAGCTGTAGATCAGTGTTCACCTTTTGTTAAGCATCTCCTGTAGATCACTGCCATATGCTTTGTTGTTATGTTGGGGTGCTGTAGCATAGTTTCTTGTTGCATGCTAAGTACCATCATGCTGTTAATCACAGATTTGTGTCATTCTTGTTTTTCTTGCCATTTGCGAACCGTGCACCCGTTTCCGGTGATCTTTATATCGATTTCAACCAAAATCATCTCATATTTCCAGCGGCATACTTGGTTTGCCAAGTTGATGCCTTGTTCATCATTTTTCCTTCCGGAGCACGCATACGCATTGCATATCACATCTCGCATATCATGACATGCATTACATCATGTTGCTTGTGCATTGCACCGTGATTTATTGTGGTTCCGTTGCTTGTGTTCTTTCTTTGGGTAGAGCCGGGAGACGAGTACGTGCACGAGGAACCTGTTGAGTACGCTAACGAGGATCAAGCCTTCGACAACTCTGAGAACTTTGCAGGCAAGATGACCATACCTTCGATATCACTTCTATCTTTGCTTTGCTAGATGCTCACTCTATCGCTATGTTAGCTCTACCTACCACTTGTTTATCATGCCTCCCATATTGCCATGTCAAGCCTCTAACCATCCTGTCCTAGCAAACCGTTGTTTGGCTATGTCACCGCTTTTGCTCAGCCCCTCTTATAGCGTTGCTAGTTGCAGGTGAAGATGAAGTTTGTTCCTGGTTGGAACATGGATATTTGGGATATCACAATATCTCATGTTTAATTAATGCACCTATATACTTGGTAAAGGGTGGAAGGCTCGGCCTTATGCCTGGTGACTTGTTCCACTCTTGCCGCCCTAGTTTCCGTCATACCGGTGTTATGTTCCTTGATTTTGCGTTCCTTACGCGGTTGGGTGATTTATGGGACCCCCTTGACAGTTCGCTTTGAATAAAACTCCTCCAGCAAGGCCCAACCTTGGTTTTACCATTTTCCACCTAAGCCTTTTTCCCTTGGGTTTTCGCGAGCCCGAGGGTCATCTTTATTTTAACCCCCCCTGGGCCAGTGCTCCTTCGAGTGTTGGTCCGAACCGAGCAGCCTGCGGGGCCACCTCGGGGAAACTTGAGGCCTGGTTTTACTCGTAGCTTGACTTATCCGTTGTGCCTTGAGAACGAGATACGTGCGACTCCTATCGGGATTTGTCGGCACATTGGGCGGCTTTGCTGGTCTTGTTTTACCATTGTTGAAATGTCTTGCGAACCGGGATTCCAAGACTGATCGGGTCTTCCCGGGAGAAGGTATATCCTTCGTTGACCATGAGAGCTTATGATGGGCTAAGTTGGGACACCCCTGCAGGGTATTTTATCTTTTGAAAGCCGTGCCCGCGGTTATGAGGCAGATGGGAATTTGTTAATGTCTGGTTGTAGATAACTTGACACTTGACCTCTTTAAAATGCATCAACCGCGTGTGTAGCCGTGATGGTCTCTTTTTGGCGGAGTCCGGAAAGTGAACACGGTTTAGGTTATGGATGTATGTAAGTAGTTTCAGGATCACTTCTAGCTTCTCGACCGATGCGTTGCTTATCTTCTCGCTCTCACTTGCGTATGTTAGCCACCATATATGCTTAGTGCTTGCTGCAGCTCCACCATATTACCCCTTTTTCCTACCTACAAGCTTATATAGTCTTGATCTCGCGGGTGTGAGATTGCTGAGTCCCCATGGCTCATAGATTCTACCAAAACAGATGTAGGTGCCGAGGATACCAGCGCAAGTGGCGCAACCGAGCTCAAGTGGGAGTTTGATGAGGACCTTGGTCGTTAGTATGTTTCGTTTCCAGATGATCAGTAGTGGAGCCCAGTTGGGACGATCGGGGATCTAGCATTTGGGGTTATCTTCTTTTCATTTGGATTTGACCGTAGTCGGTCTATTGAGTGTATTTTGGATGATGTATGAATCTATTTATGTATTGTGTGAAGTGGCGATTGTAAGACAACTCTCTTTATCCCATTCTTGTTCATTGCATGGGATTGTGTGAAGATGACCCTTCTTGCGACAAAACCACCATGCGGTTATGCCTCTAAGTCGTGCTTCGACACGTGGGAGATATAGCCGCATCGTGGGCATTACAAGTTGCTAATCAGAGCCATCCCCGACTTAGGAGCCCCCTGCTTGATTGTTTGCTGGCGTTGTTGAGTCTAGAAAAAAAATGTTTTGAGTCTTAGGATTATATATATCGGAGAGTAGGATTATTTTTACTCCTTAGTCCCTTCGTCGCTCTGGTGAGGTCTCCTGACATAGATGTTTTGACTTTCCTCTCCTCAAATTTCACTAAATTTTTTTTAGGATAACGCGAGTATCTTGGAATCGTTCCGATGGTTTTGTGACGAGAACATTGTTCTTGGTGCCTCCTGTCTTTTAGGGGTTGTGGCAGTGTCCTGGGGAGTTGAGCTCTGAGGTGTTGTCGCCACAATTTTATCGTTGCAGTTCTGGAATACCTGAGTTTTGTCGACATCGAAAATCTATTTTATGCAGTTGTTGGTGAGATAACCTCGACGCCACCCAGTACTGGGGCGGGAGTTCGGGAGTATTGCCATAACTCGTATAACGGATGCTTTTCGAAGGTTGAGGTACACGATTTCCGAAGGTTTCTTGGTTATGTGTTGATGGATGGATACAGCTGGATGTAGGGATTGTTAGTTTGGGTGAGATATATTGCTTCCCCTGTATCCCCAACACCTGATTGCATAACCGGAAAGTTTCGGGAGTCTATAGGTGGGATTCAAGTAGCTCTAGCATTTCTTCCCGCAGATATTTGGTTTGTGATTGGGTAATCCTTACCACTTATTTGTTCCAGTTGTACCTTGTTTATTTCATTCATCAATCTCTTATCAAGTGGCATCTCACCTTTATGGACGTGTGATGTTAGCTTTGGAATTCATTTGTTCATCCTTGTTCGAATGTTTATTGTGAAGACTATATGTTGCAATTTCTATCCGTTGATTCAACTTGTCTATCTGTCTATCAAGATGCTAAAGGATGTCACCCTCTTCAGAATGGCTCCGCCAACGCGTCAGAATCCGGAACGCAATGATGGGAGTCAGGCGAACCCTCCACCTCCACCTCCGCCTCCGGAGGCATGGCAAGCTTTTATGGCAGCCACAAACGCCAACGCTCAGATGATGATTCAGCTCATGCAAGAGCGCAACCAAGGCCAAGGCAACCAAGGGAATCAAGGTCAAGGGCAGTTCAATCATCAACCTCAATTTCCTACCCTCAACTAGTTCCTGGCAAATCAGCCGAAGTCTTTTAGCTACTGTGCCGAGGCCACAGACACCGACGATTCGCTCGTGGATATCAACAAGCATTTTGAATGTAGCAATGTCAGGCCTGAGGACTATGTCAAGTTCGCTTCTTTTCAGCTCAAGGACCAAGCAGCTGATTGGTTCCAACAATACAAAGATTCCAGAGGAGTTCGAGTGATTACTTGGACTGATTTCTGCCGGGACTTTAAAGCTCACCATATTCCTACAAGTGTTGTTGAGAGCAAGCGTGAGGAGTTCCGCAACCTCAAGCAAGGCAACATGTCAGTGTACGAATACAACAAGCAATTTCAGAAACTTGCTCGCTTCGCTAAACAAGACGTTCCTGATGAGAAGAGTATGATTTATCAATTCAGAGGTGGCCTTAGAGAGGATCTGCAGTTAGCTCTCGTTCTTGTTGAGCCTACTTAGTTTGATCAATTCTACAATATGGCCCTCAAGCAAGAAGGTGCTCAGCTCAAGTGTGAGGCTTCTAAGAAGAGAATCAGGGATGCAGTGCAGTCTTCTTCTTCCTCACAAGTGGCAGCTAAGCAGCAAAAGTTCTACCTTCCTCCTCCTATGTTTCGTCAGCCTTACCAGCAGAAGAACTTAGGTGATCGTGGATCTTCCCACCCACCCAACCTAGGCTATCAGAACAAGTCTCAGCCTCAAGCTCCAAGGTCAAATGCTCCCTATCATCATCCGCTCTCAGAAGTGACTTGCAACAAGTGCCAGCAGAAAGGTCACTAAGCGAACAAGTGCTTCAACCAAAGGCGCCTTCCGCCTCCACCTCCTGTGAGATCTTCAAGCAATGCAGTGGTCAAGCATAATCCAAAGCATGCAAAGGTGAACATGATGAATGCAGCGCAAGCGGAGGATTCTACTGATGTGATAATGGGTAATCTCTCAGTTAATGATATTCCTGCAAAAGTCTTATTTGATACTGGTGCATCGCATTGTTTCATGTCAAGACCGTTTTTTGCCAAGCATGAATTCTCTTCTTCACATTTGGGTAAACCCATGGATGTCGTTTCTCTGGGTAAACGGTTGAGATCCAGTTTGGTGGTTCCGGATACCACAATCAAGATGGGCGACTATAAATTTCTATCTTCTCCAGTTGTTCTTGGCGACTCTGATATTGATCTAATTCTTGGGATGGGCTGGCTTTCTAAGCACAAGGCTCAGCTTGATTGTGCTGCCAGGGAGATTCAATTGACACACTCTTCTGAGGATGTTATCATCTATGCCGCTCGTGATGAAACCATTCGGTTGTTTTCTCTCAATGAGAAGGGCGAGTTGGATGCTATTTCACAAATTCCAGTCGTTTGTGAGTACCAAGATGTCTTTCCAGAAGAGCTTCCGGGTATGCCTCCTCATCGGACAGTCGAATTCGTTATCGATCTTGAGCCTGGAACTGAACCCGTTTGCAAGCATCCTTACAAGCTTGGACCCAAGGAGCTGAAGGAATTGAAGAAACAGCTCGATGAACAAGAGCGTCTGGGCTTGATCAGACCGAGTTCATCTCCATGGGGTTGTGGAGTTCTTTTCGTCTAGAAGAAGGATGGCACGGACCGACTTTGTGTCGATTACCGTCCATTGAACAAGAAGACAATAAAGAACAAGTATCCACTTCCCAACATCAATGAGCTTTTCGAGCAACTCAAAGGTGCTAAAGATTTCTCCAAGCTTGACCTTCATATGGGTTACCATCAGATTCGCATTCGTGAACAAGATATTCCCAAGACAACATTCAGAACAAGCTTTGGTTCTTATGAATATACGGTCATGTCTTTCGGCCTGGTCAATGCTCCTCCAACATTCTCTCGAATGATGAACTTTATCTTCAACCCCTACACCAATGAATTTGTCTTGGTGTATCTCGATGATATCTTGGTCTTCTCCAAGAATAAGAAGGATCATGCCAAACATTTGCGATTGGTCCTCGACAAGCTCAGAGAGTATCAATTCTATGCGAAGTTTTCCAAATGTGAGTTCTGGCTTGATGAAGTTCTTTACCTTGGTCATATCATCTCCGCCAAGGGCATTGCTGTTAATCCTGCGAAGGTGGCTGCAGTTGTGAATTGGGAACCTCCTCAGAATGTCAAGCAGCTCCGCAGTTTTCTTGGTCTTGCAAGCTATTGCCGAAGATTCGTTGGGAACTTCTCTAAGATTGCAAAGCCTCTTTCCAACCTCCTCCAGAAGCATGTCAAGTATGTCTGGACGCCTGAGTGTGATGTTGCTTTCAACACCCTCAAATAGAAGCTAGTCACAGCTCCTGTTTTGACTCCTCCTGATGAATCCAAGCCATTCGAAGTTTTCTGTGATGCTTCTCTTCAAGGTCTCGGTGCTGTGTTAATGCAAGAGAAGAAAGTTGTGGCCTATACCTCTCGTCAGTTGAAGCCCAACGAAAAGAACTACCCCACTCACGATCTTGAGTTGGCGGCAGTTGTCCATGCATTGATAACATGGAGACATCTCTTATTGGGAAGGCAAGTGGACATTTTCACCGATCACAAGAGCCTCAAGTATATCTTCACTCAACCCAACCTCAACCTCAGGCAAACTCGTGGTTCGAAATGATTCAAGAGTACAATCCAAGTATTGAATGTACTCCTAGCAAGGCGAATGTGATTGCAGATGCTCTGAGCAGAAAGGCTTATTGCAACAGTTTAATTCTCAAGCCGTTTCAACCGGATCTTTGTGAAGCTTTCCG
Organism: Triticum dicoccoides; assembly: GCF_002162155.2. Lineage (NCBI taxonomy): Eukaryota > Viridiplantae > Streptophyta > Magnoliopsida > Poales > Poaceae > Triticum > Triticum dicoccoides. Next base: position 443,922,222 of record NC_041389.1, on the reverse strand, counting down.
CAAGATGAATCTTCAAGTTGTTCCTCAAGGCTTTCTTGCCAACCTCATAGTCTCTCCTACTTTGGAAGATAAAATTTGTGAGGCACAACTCCTGGATACCATGGTGAAGAAGGTGAAACATGGTATTGACAAGGGCATTCCCAAATACAAGTGCTTCCACATTGATGACAAAGATACTCTTTTCTTCGAGGATCGTATTGTGGTCCCTAAAGGCGATCTGAGAAAAGTCATCATGAACGAGACACACAATTCCCTCCTATCCATTCATCCTAGAAGTACGAAGATGTACCATGACCTCAAGCAGTCGTATTGGTGGACTCGAATGAAGCAAGAAATTGCTCAATTCGTGAATGAGTGTGGTGTCTGCAGAAGGGTGAAAGCAGAACACCAAAGACCAGCTGGTCTCCTCCAACCTCTTGCTATTCCGGAATGGAAGTTTGACTATATCGAGATGGACTTCGTGACTGGTTTTCCTAAGTCCAAGCGTGGAAATGATGCTATGTTCGTTGTCATTGACAAGCTTACTAAAGTGGCTCATTTCCTTCCTATCAAAGAATCTATCACAGCAGCTCAGCTGGCAGAGCTATACACCTCCAGAATTGTCTCCTTGCACGACATTCCATAATTGATATCTTCAGATCGTGGAAGCATCTTCACTTCTAAGTTCTGGGACTCCTTCCAGAAGGCCATGGGCACCAACATTCGTTTCAGCATAGCTTTCCATCCTCAAACAAGTGGCCAAGTCGAGCGAGTCAATCAAATCCTTGAAGATATGCTCAGGGCTTGTGTCATTTCCTCCGGTAGTGGGAAGATTGTCTTCCATATGCCGAGTTCTCCTACAACAACAACTTCCAAGCGAGTTTGGGCAAGGCCCCATTCGAAATTCTCTATGGCAGAAAGTGCCGTACTCCTCTCAATTGATCCGAGGCAGGTGAACGCCAACTTCTTGGCAACGACTTGATCACAGAAGCCGAAGAAATGTGCAAAGTCATTCGTGAGAATCTCAAAGCCGCGCAATCGCGCCAGAAGAGTTACTATGATAGCAAGCACCGTGACTTGGCTTTTGAAATCGGAGACCATGTCTACCTCTGCATCTCTCCAATGAAAGGCACTCGTCGCTTCGGTATCAAAGGGAAGCTTGCCCCTAGATACGTGGGTCCTTTCGAGATCATTGGCAAAAGAGGCGACCTCGCCTATCAACTTGAGCTTCCGTCCAACTTTGCAAACGTGCACGATGTGTTTCACGTATCACAGCTTCGCAAGTGCTTCAAGACTCCTGAGCGCACTATCAACTTTGAAGAAATTGACCTCCAAGAAGATCTCTCTTATCATGAGCACCCCGTTGCTATTCTTGAAGGAACCGAGCGCAAGACTCGCAACAAGTCAATCAAAATCCTGAAAGTGAAGTGGTCACACCATTCCAACCGAGAAGCCACCTAGGAGCATGAGGATCACCTCCGTTCCGAATATCTGGAGTTCTTTCAGTCATAGATCTCGGGACAAGATCCTCTTGTAGTGGTGGAGTGTTGTAACACCCCGGATGTAACTTTCCATATTTGTAACTCCAACTCTTGCCATTTTCGGCTATGTGATATGATATTCCCTCCGTGGTTGGGTTTTGTCTTTTGTTTTCCATTTTATTCATGTCATGCATCTCATATCATGTCATCATGTGCATCTCATTTGCATACGTGTTCGTCTCATGCATCCGAGCATTTTCCTCGTTGTCCGTTTTGCAATCCGACAATCCCACGTGCACCGGCGCACCTCTCTTGTATCTTTTCGTGTGCGGGTGTTAAACGTTCTTGGAATGGACCGAGGCTTGCCAAGTGGCCTTGGTACACAACCGGTAGACCACCTGTCAAGTTTCGTGTCATTTGGAGCTCGTTTGATACTCCAACGGTTAACCGGATAACCGCAAAGGCCTCTTTTGGGTTGCAGCCCAACACCCCTCCAAAACAGCCCAATAACCCATCTAAGTCACTTCCATGCTCTCCGTCGTCGGATCATGATCGTGTGGGCGAAAACTACACTCCATTTGGAGCCTCCTAGCTCCCTCTACCTATAAAAACACATCTCCCTGTCCAAAATCCGGGCGAAACCTTAGCCACCGCTCCCCTCGCGCCACCGGACACGTCCGGGCGACGCCGGATGCGTCCGCCTCCGCCGCCCGACCTCTCGCAGCCCGCCACGTGGCGCCCGGCCACCCGCGCCGCCGCCGGCCCGCCCGAGCCCGGGTCAGGCCCACGAAGCCCGCGCCGCCGTCACGCCCGCTCGCGCGCCTCCGCCGACCGCGCCCGAGCGCCCCGCCGCCGGCCGGGCTCCGCCTCGCCGTCGGCCGCCGCCTCCCCGCCGGAGGAGCCGCGCCTCGCCGCCCCATCGCCCCTCCTCCACGCCGGCCGCCGCCTCCGCCCGCGGCCCCGTCGCCCCGGCCCCGAGCTCCTACTCCGACCATCTCCCTCCTACTCCGGTCACCTCGGTTCACGCACCAGATCTGGATTGGGTCAAACCTAGGTTGACCCCAAAATCCCGTCTTATTTTTTCTGTAATTTTATTTAGCCCTGTTCATCGCATCATAACCCCGTCATCATAGCTGCGTTTCATGCGCATGATATATCAAAATGTTCATCAGGTTGTGGTCTTCATTTTGTTCCATTGGGCCATGTTCATTTGAGGTTATCTCGATGCCCAAATCTCTGATGCAAGAGTGCTATATAATGTTAGTTTCTGTTTCTTAACAGATTGTGGGCATTTGTCATTTTTGCTACATTTATTGTGTGCATCTTATGAGCATGAGCTCTACATGTGTTTTGAACTATGCTATGTCTTCTTTACAGAGGTGTTTGCCATGTATTTTTGTGATCAATGTGGTGACTAGCACAAGCATGCAAACTAGGCTTTGTGATGTTGCTAATTTCAGTCCCTGTTCTGATGTTATTTTGATGTCATGTAAACTTGATGCTACAGAGAGATCCATGCTTATTTTGAGATACTTCAGTAAGGGTGTTTTGAACATATGGTTATGCTCTATCCATTCATGCCCCTGTTTTCAATTATGGAGTAGTCTAGCATGTCATTTTCATGCTCTACCTTTGCTATAAAATGTTTCCTCACAGATTGTTTACATGTTATTCAATTTTGCCAAGGTTGTTGTAGTTGATCCTTGCATGCTATGTACTTGTTATTGCCATGGTTAGCTTCATAAACATGTCTTCTTGCTTATTATATGCTTATCTTGTCATGAAATGACTTGTAGTGAGTGAATCAAGCTCGCGAAGATGCCTTCATAATTCTGTCAATGCCATGCCCTGTTTGCTGAATCGGTTAACGAAACTTGCTATGTTTACATGGGTGCCATCATATCTTCTGATCCTTTTTGCTCATGGTCAGTAAGGGAATTTTGTTCTATGCTTTGTGTAGAATTATGCCATGTCTTGTTTTGATATTATAAGTTCCTGTAGCATGTTGATTGCTTGCTCTGAACATTGCTACCTGATGCTGTTTATGCCATGTCCAAGCTGATATCTTTTGCACTTTTGCCATGCTTGTTTGAACCTGCTATTGTGTGATTTAGCCGTAGATCAGTGTTCACCTTTTGTTAAGCATCTACTGTAGATCACTGCCATATGCTTTGTTGTTATGTTGGGGTGTTGTAGCATAGTTTCTTGTTGCATGCTAAGTAGCATCGTGTTGTTAATCACAGATTTGTGTCATTCTTGTTTTGCTTGCCATTTGCAAACCGTGCATCCGTTTCCGGTGATCTTTATATAGATTTCAACCGAAATCATCTCATCTTTCCAGCGGCATACTTGGTTTGCCAAGTTGATGCCTTGTTCATCCTTTTTCCTTCCGGAGCACGCATACACATTACATATCACATCTCGCATATCATGACATGTATTGCATCATGTTGCTTGTGCATTGCACCGTGATTTATTGTGGTTCCATTGCTTGTGTTCTTGCTTTGGGTAGAGCCGGGAGACGAGTACGTGCACGAGGAACCTGTTGAGTACGCTAATGAGGATCAAGCCTTCGACAACTCTGAGAACTTTGCAGGCAAGATGACCTCGGGAAAACTTGAGGCATGGTTTTACTCATAGCTTGACTTATCCGGTGTGCCCTGAGAACGAGATACGTGCGACTCCTATCGGGATTTGTCGGCACATCGGGCGGCTTTGCTGATCTTGTTTTACCATTGTCGAAATGTCTTGCGAACCGGGATTCCGAGACTGATCGGGTCTTCCCGGGAGAAAGTATATCCTTCGTTGACCATGAGAGCTTATGATGGGATAAGTTGGGACACCCCTGCAGGGTATTTTATCTTTCGAAAGCCGTGCCCGTGGTTATGAGGAAGATGGGAATTTGTTAATGTCCGGTTGTAGATAACTTGACACTTGACCTCTTTAAAATGCATCAACCGCGTGTGTAGCCGTGATGGTCTGTTTTCAGTGGAGTCCGGAAAGTGAACACGGTTTGGGTTATGGATGTACGTAAGTAGTTTCAGGATCACTTCTTGATCACTTCTAGCTTCTCGACCGATGCGTTGCTTCTCTTCTCGCTCTCACTTGCGTATGTTAGCCACCATATATGCTTAATGCTTGCTGTAGCTCCACCATATTACCCCTTTTTCCTACCTACAAGCTTATATAGTCTTGATCTCGCGGGTGTGAGATTGCTGAGTCCCCGTGGCTCACATATTCTACCAAAGCAGATGCAGGTGCCAAGGATACCAGCGCAAGTGGTGCAACCGAGCTCAAGTGGGAGTTTGATGAGGACCTTGGTCGTTACTATGTTTCGTTTCCACATGATCAGTAGTGGAGCCCAGTTGGGACGATCGGGGATCTAGCATTTTGGGGTTATCTTCTTTTCATTTGGATTTGACCGTAGTCGCTCTATAGAGTGTATTTTGGATGATGTATGAATCTATTTATGTATTGTGTGAAGTGGCGATTGTAAGCCAACTCTCTTTATCCCATTCTTGTTCATTACATGGGACTGTGTGAAGATGACCCTTCTTGCGACAAAACCACCATGCGGTTATGCCTCTAAGTCGTGCTTCGACACGTGGGAGATATAGCCGCATCATGGGCGTTACACCGGCCCTCTCTATGGCGCGCCCTAGGGGAGTCCTACTCCCATCGGGAGTAGAATTCCCCCTTTTTCTAGTAGAACTAGGAGCCCTTCCAAGTAGTAGGAGTAGGAGAGAAGGAAAGGGAAAAGAGAAGAGAAGGAAGGAGGGGGCGTTGCCCCTCCCGCCAGTCCAATTCGGACTAGGCCTTGGGGGGGCACGCAGCCTCCCCTCTCTCTTTCCCCTAAAGCCCAATAAGGCCCATGTACTCCACGGTGAATTCCCGTAACTCTCCGGTACTCCGAAAAATACCCGAATCACTCGGAACCTTTCCGATGTCCGAATATAGTCGTCCAATATATCGATCTTTACGTCTCGACCATTTCGAGACTCCTCATCATGTCTCTGATCTCATATGGGACTCCGAACTACCTTCGGTACATCAAATCACATAAACTCATAATACTGATCGTCACCGAACTTTAAGCGTGCGGACCCTACGGGTTCGAGAACTATGTAGACATGACCGAGACACGTCTCCGGTCAATAACCAATAGCGGAACCTGGATGCTCATATTGGCTCCCACATATTCTACGAAGATCTTTATCGGTCAAACCGCATAACAACATACGTTTGTTCCCTTTGTCATCGGTATGTTACTTGCCCGAGATTCGGTCGTCGGTATCTCAATACCTAGCTCAACCTCGTTACCGGCAAGTCTCTTTACTTGTTCCGTAATGCATCATCTCGCAACTAACTCATTAGTCACATTGCTTGCAAGGCTTATAGTGATGTGCATTACCGAGAGGGCCCAGAGATACCTCTCCGACAATCAGAGTGACAAATCCTAATCTCGAAATACGCCAACTCAACAAGTACCTTCGGAGACACCTGTAGAGCACCTTTATAATCACCCAGTTACGTTGTGACGTTTGGTAGCACACAAAGTGTTCCTCCGGTAAACGGGAGTTGCATAATCTCATAGTCATAGGAACATGTATAAGTCATGAAGAAAGCAATAGCAACATACTAAATGATCAAGTGCTAAGCTAACGGAATGGGTCAAGTCAATCACATCATTCTCCTAATGATGTGATCTCGTTAATCAAATGACAACTCATGTCTATGGCTAGGAAACTCAACCATCTTTGATCAACGAGCTAGTCAAGTAGAGGCATACTAGTGACACTATGTTTGTCTATATATTCACACATGTATTATGTTTCCGGTTAATACAATTCTAGCATGAATAATAAACATTTATCATGAAATAAGGAAATAAATAATAACTTTATTATTGCCTCTAGGACATATTTCCTTCAGTCTCCCACTTGCACTAGAGTCAATAATCTAGTTCACATCACCATGTGATTTAACACCAATATTCACATATGTATGTGATTAATACCCATAGTTCACATCGTCATGTGATCAACACCCAAAAGGTTTACTAAAGTTAATAATCTAGTTCACATCGCTATGTGATTAACTCCCAAAAAGTACTAAGGTATGATCATGTTTTGCTCGTGAGAGAAGTTTAGTCAACGGGTCTGTCACATTCAGAGCCGTATGTATTTTGCAAATATTATATGTCTACAATGCTCTGCACGGAGCTACTCTAGCTTATTGCTCCCACTTTCAATATACATCCAGATTGCGACTTAGAGTCATCTGGATCGGTGTAAAAGCTTGCACCGATGTAACTCTTTACGACGGGCTCTTTTATCACCTCCATAATCGAGAAATATTTCCTTAGTCCTTACTAAGGATATTCTTGACCGCTGTCTAGTGATCTACTTCTAGATCAAAAATTGTACTCCCCTGCCAAATTCAGAGCAAGGTATACAATAGGTCTAGTACACAGCATAGCATACTTTATAGAACCTATGACTGAGGCATAGGGAATGACTTTTCATTCTTTTTCTATTTTCTGCCTTGGTCGGGTTTTGAGTCTTACTCAACTTCACACCTTGCAATACAGACAAGAACTTCTTCTTTGACTGTTCCATTTTGAACTACTTCAAAATCTTATCAAGGTATGTGCTCATTGAAAAATCTTATCAAGCGTCTTGATCTATCTCTATATATCTTGATGCTCAATGTGTAAGCAGCTTCACCGAGGTCTTTCTTTGAAAAAAATCTTATTCAAGTATCCTTTTATGCTATCCAGAATTTCTATATCATTTCCAATCAACAATATGTCATCTACATATAGTTTTAGAAATGCTACAGAGCTCCCACTCACTTTCTTGTAAATACAGGCTTCTCCAACAGTCTGTATAAAACCATATGCTTTGATCAACTCATCAAAGCGTATATTCCAACTCTGAGATGCTTGCACCAGTCCATAGATGGATCGCTGGAGTTTGCACATTTTTTAGCACCTTTATGATTGACAAAACCTTCTGGTTGCATCACATACAACTCTTCTTTAATAAATCCATTAAGGAATGCAGTTTTGACATCCATTTGCCAGATTTCATAAAATGCGGCAATTGCTAACATGATTCGGATAGACTTTTAAGCATCGATACGAGTGAGAAAAACTCATTTTATTCAACACCTTGAACTTTGTCGAAAAACTTTTTGCGACAAGTCGAGCTTTGTAGATAGTAACACTACTATCAGCGTCTGTCTTCCTCTTGAAGATCCATTTATTTTCTATGGCTTGTCGATCATCGGGCAAGTCATCCAAAGTCCACACTTTGTTCTCATACATGGATTCCATCTCAGATTTCATGGCCTTTAAGCCATTTCGTGGAATCTGGGCTCATCATCGCTTCCTCATAGTTTGTAGGTTCATCATGGTCTAGTAACATGACTTCCAGAACAGGATTACCGTACCAATCTGGTGCGGACTGTACTTTGGAAGACCTACGAGGTTCTGTAGTAACATAATATGAAGTTTCATGATCATCATCATTAGCTTCCTCACTAATTGGTGTAGGAATCACTGGAACTGATTTCTGTGATGAACTACTTTCCAATTCGGGAGAAGGTACAATTACCTTATCAAGCTCTACTTTCCTCCCACTCACTTCTTTCGAGAGAAACTCCTTCTCTAGAAAGGATCCATTTTAGCAACAAAAATCTTGCCTTCGGATCTGTGATAGAAGGTGTACCCAACAATTTCCTTTGGGTATTCTATGAAGATGCACTTCTCTGATTTGAGTTCGAGCTTATCAGGTTGAAATATTTTCACACAAGCATCGCAACCCCAAACTTTAAGAAATGACAACTTTGGTTTCTTGCCAAACCACAGTTCATAAGGCATCGTCTCAATGGATTTTGATGGTGCCCTATTTTAAAGTGAATGCAACTATCTCTAATGCATAACCCCAAAACAATAGTGGTTAATCGTTAAGATACATCATAGATCGCATCATATCCAATAAAGTGCGATTACGACGTTCGGACACACCATTATGCTGTGGTGTTCCATGTGGCGTGAGCTGTTAAACTATTCTGCATTGTTTTATATGAAGGCCAAACTCGCAACTCAAATATTCTCCTCAGATCGTAGAAACTGTATTTTCTTGTTACGATGATTCTCCACTTCACTCTGAAATTATTTGAACTTTTCAAATGTTTCAGACTTGTGCTTCATTAAGTAGATATACTCATATCTGCTCAAATTATCTGTGAAGGTCAAAAAATAACGATACCTGCCACAAGCATCAACACTCATTGGACCGCATACATCGGTATGTATTATTTCCAACAAGTCAGTAGCTTGTTCCATTGTTCTGGAGAATGGAGTTTTAGTCATCTTGCCCAAAAGGCACGGTTTGCAAGCATCAAATGATTCATAACCAAGTGATTCCAAAATTCCATCTTAATGGAGTTTCTTCATGTGCTTTACACCGATATGACCCAAATGGCAGTGCGACAAATAAGTTGCACTATCATTATTAACTTTGCATCTTTTGACTTCAATATTATGAATATGTGTATCACTACGATCGAGATCCAACAAACTATTTTCATTGGGTGTATGACCATTGAAGGTTTTATTCATGTAAACAGAACAACAATTATTCTCTGACTTTTAATGAATAACCGTATTGCAATAAACATGATCAAATCATATTCATGCTCGCCAAATAACATTTATTTAGGTTTAACACTAATCTCGAAAGTATAGGGAGTGTGAGATGATGATCATATCAATCTTGGAACCACTTCCAACACACATCGTCACTTCACCCTCAACTAATGTTTTTTTATTCTGCAAATCCTGTTTCGAGTTACTAATTTTTAGCAACCGAACAAGTATCAAATACCCAGGGGCTACTATAAACACTAGTAAGGTACACATTAATAACTTGTATATCAAATATACCCTTGTTCACTTTGCCATCCTTCTTATCCACCAAATATTCAGGGCATTTCCGCTTCTAGTGACCATTTTCTTTGCAGTAGAAGCACTCAGTTTCAGGCTTTGGTCCAACTTTGGGCTTCTTCACGGGAGTGACAACTTGCTTGCCATTCTACTTGAAGTTTCTATTTCTTTCCCTTTGCCCTTTTCTTGAAACTAGTGATCTTGTCAATCATCAACACTTGATGTTCTTTCTTGATTTCTACCATCATCGATTTCAGCATCATGAGAGCTCGGGAATCGTTTTCGTCATCCCTTGCATACTATAGTTCATCATGAAGTTCTACTAACTTGGTGATGGTGACTAGAGAACTCTGTCAATCACTATCTTATCTGCAAGATTAACTCCCACTTGATTCAAGCAATTGTAGTACTCAGACATTCTGAGCACATGCTCACTAGTTGAGCAATTCTCCTCCATCTTTTAGCTATAGAACTTGTTGGAGACTTCATATCTCTCAACTCGGGTATTTGCTTGAAATATTAACTTCAACTCCCGGAACATCTCATATGGTCCATGACGTTCAAAACGTCTTTGAAGTCCCGATTCTAAGTCGTTAAGCATGGTGCACTTAACTATCAAGTAGTCATCATATTGATCTAGCCAAACATTCATAACTTCCGCATCTGCTCCTGCAATAGGTCTGTCACCTAGCGGTGCGTCAAGGACATAATTCTTCTGTGTAGCAATGAGGATAAACCTCAGATCACGGACCAAGTCCGCATCATTGCTACTATCATCTTTCAACTTAGTTTTCTCTAGGAACATATAAAAACATAGGGAAGCAACAACGCGAGCTATTGATCTACAACATAATTTGAAAAATACTATCAGGAGTAAGTTCATGATAAATTAAAGTTCAATTAATCATATTACTTAAGAACTCCCACTTAGATAGACATCCCTCTAATCATCTAAGTGATCACATGATCCAAATCAACTAAACCATGTCTGATCATCACGTGAGATGGAGTAGTTTTCAATGGTGAACATCACTATGTTGATCATATCTACTATATGATTCACGCTCGACCTTTCAGTCTCAGTGTTCCGAGGCCATATCTATATATGCTAGGCTCGTCAAGTTTAACCTGAGTATCCCGCGTGTGCAAATGTTTTGCACCCGTTGTATTTGAACATAGAGCCTATCACACCCGATCATCACGTGGTGTCTCAGTAGGAAGAACTTTCGCAACGGTGCATACTCAGGGAGAACACTTATACCTTGAAATTTAGTGAGAGATCATCTTATAATGCTACCGTCAATCAAAGCAAAATAAGATGCATAAAGGATAAACATCACATGCAATCAATATAAGCGATATGATATGGCCATCATCATCTTGTGCTTGTGATCTCCATCTCCGAAGCACCGTCATGATCACCATCGTCACCGGCGCGGCACCTTGATCTCCATCGTAGCATCGTTGTCGTTTCGCCACCTATTGCTTCTATGACTATCGCTACTGCTTAGTGATAAAGTAAAGCAATTATAGGGCGATTGCATTTCATACAATAAAGCGACAACCATATGGCTCCTGCCAGTTGCCGATAACTCGGTTACAACACATGATCATCTCATACAATAAAGTATAGCATCGCGTTTTGACCATATCACATCACAACATGCCCTGCAAAAACAAGTTAGACGTCCTCTACTTTGTTGTTGCAAGTTTTACGTGGCTGCTACTGGATGAGCAAGAACCGTTCTTACCTACGCATCAAAACCACAACGATAGTTCGTCAATTTAGTGTTGTTTTAACCTTATCAAGGACCGGGCGTAGCCACACTCGGTTCAACTAAAGTTGGAGAAACTGACACCCGCCAGCCACCTATGTGCAAAGCACGTCAGTAGAACCAGTCTCGTGTAAGCATACGCGTAATGTCGATCCGGGCCGCTTCATCCAACAATACCGCCGAACCAAAGTATGACATATGCTGGTAAGCAGTATGACTTGTATCGCCCACAACTCACTTGTGTTCTACTCGTGCATATAACATCTACGCTTAAAACCAGGCTCTGATACCACTGTTGGGGAGCGTAGTAATTTCAAAAAAATTCCTACGCATACGCAAGATCATGGTGATGCATAGCAACGAGAGGGGAGAGTATGTCCACGTACCCTCATAGACCGTAAGCGGAAGCATTAGCACAACGCGGTTGATGTAGTCGTACATCATCACGATCCGACCGATCAAGTACCGAACGCACGGCACCTCCGAGTCCAGCACACGTTCAGCTCGATAACGTCCCTCGAACTCCGATCCAGTCGAGCTTTGAGGGAGAGTTCTGTCAGCACGACGGCGTGGTGATGATGATGATGTTCTACCGACGCAAGGCTTCGCCTAAGCACCGCTACGATATTATCGAGGTGGAATATGGTGGAGGGGGGCACTGCACACGGCTAATAGATCTCAAGGATCAATTGTTATCTCTCCAAGGGGTGCCCCTCTCCCCGTATATAAAGGAGTGGAGGGGGAGGGCCGGCCCTCTCTATGGCGCGCCCTAGGGGAGTCCTACTCCCATCGGGAGTAGGATTCCCCCTTTCCTAGTAGAACTAGGAGCCCTTCCAAGTAGTAGGAGTAGGAGAGAAGGAAAGGGAAAAGAGAAGAGAATGAAGGAGGGGGCAGCGCCCCTCCCCCAAGTCCAATTCATACTAGGCCTTGGGGGGCGTGCAGCCTCCCCTCTCTCTTTCCCCTAAAGCCCAATAAGGCCCATCTACTCCTCGGTGAATTCCTGTAACTCTCCGGTACTCCGAAAAATACCCGAATCAGTCGGAACCTTTCCGATGTCCGAATATAGTCGTCCAATATATCGATCTTTATGTCTCAACCATTTCGGGACTCCTCGTCATGTCCCCGATCTCATATGGGACTCCGAACTACCTCCGGTACATCAAATCACATAAACTCATAATACTGATCGTCACCGAACTTTAAGCGTGCGGACCCTACGGATTCGAGAACTATGTAGACATGACCGAGACACGTCTCCGCTCAATAACCAATAGCGGAACCTGGATGCTCATATTGGCTCCCACATATTCTACGAAGATCTTTATCGGTCAAACCGCATAACAACATACGTTTGTTCCCTTTGTCATTGGTATGTTACTTGCCCGAGATTCGATCATCGGTATCTCAATACCTAGCTCAATCTCGTTACCGGCAAGTCTCTTTACTTGTTCCGTAATGCATCATCCCGCAACTAATTCATTAGTCACATTGCTTGCAAGGCTTATAGTGATGTGCATTACCGAGAGGGCCCAGAGATACCTCTCTGACAATCGGAGTGACAAATCCTAATCTCGAAATATGCCAACTCAACAAGTACCTTTGGAGACACCTGTAGAGCACCTTTATAATCACCCAGTTACGTTGTGACATTTGGTAGCACACAAAGTGTTCCTCCGGTAAACGGGAGTTGCATAATCTCATAGTCATAGGAACATGTATAAGTCATAAAGAAAGCAATAGCAACATACTAAATGATCAAGTGCTAAGCTAACGGAATGGGTCAAGTCAATCACGTCATTCTCCTAATGATGTGATCCCGTTAATCAAATGACAACTCATGTCTATGGCTAGGAAACTCAACCATCTTTGATCAATGAGCTAGTCAAGTAGAGGCATACTAGTGACACTATGTTTGTCTATATATTCACACATGTATTATGTTTCCGGTTAATACAATTCTAGCATGAATAATAAACATTTATCATGAAATAAGGAAATATAATAACTTTATTATTGCCTCTAGGGCATATTTCCTTCAACAACTGCATGACATTCTTTGGGCCGTCCATGACGGAAAAAATCGTGGTACAAGCGAGGGCGAGGAAAATATCGGGGAGTACCCGGTTATGGTGGGTTGTCGGGGTCAAGCGATGCGCGGAGGATTGCGCATTTCCCTCATACATATATGCGTGTGTGTGCGAGGCGTTGGGCTCTAACTGAACCCAAGCGAGGCGTCCGCTTACTAAACCCAAGCGATTGCACTAGCTACGCTACTGAACCCGAGCGATCTTTCCCTGGCTATTAACTGAACCCGAGCGATTACTTCTCTACTGTTGTTAACGGAAGCCAATCAAACCAGCTGCCTCTTGATGAACAGTGACCATTGTTGGGGGTTGGATGAACAGTTCCCAGTGGGGGTTGGATGAACAGGACCCCGTGGTAGTAGAGGTCGTTGCCGCTGGATGAACAGGACCCCGATCGAGGAGGTGGGGCTGGATGAATAGGACCCTATGGAGGGCTGGTTTAACAGTAGCCAGTGGAGCCTGGATGAATAGTAGCCCGTGGATGAACAGTAGACGGTGGAGGTTGGAGGAACTCGACTGTGGATGAACAGTAGTAGGTGGACGCTGGAGAAAGACGATAGTGGATAAACAGTAGCCCGTGGAGGCTGGAGCAAGGCAGTAGATGGTGGATGAACAGTAGCCCGTGGAGTCCCGTTTTGCGGTATGCCACACCCCTCCTGATGAACAGGACCCCATTTTGACTATAGGCACTCCAACACAAGTCCGTTTCTTCCATTTTGCAGTACGCCACACCCCTCCTGATCAACATCACCCCGTTTTGGCCGCAGGCACTCGAACAGAAGGTCGTTTCCTCTATTCTGGGGTACGCCAGACCCTTCCCGATGAACATGACCCCGTTTCGACTATTTTCTCTGTCCTGTGGTACGCCAAACCTCGTTTTGGCTGTTCCATCCAAGTCGTTTGCCTTCCGATGAACACGATGTTGTTTCCTCCATTCCGACCCAGCCGGTTGGTTGCTGATGAACAGGATGCCGTCGATGTACGCGTTTGAGACCATGCCTGTATGCATGTACATGGCCGTCTTTTTTGCAGCGTAACTATCGTATGTGTACATGATTTAGACGGGACTGCCTGGACTACTACCGCTTCTTACTCGACCATGGTTCATCGTGGCAGATAGACCAATTGACATGTATGTACACAGACAACCCTACGTACGCTTTGACTGGGTGGGTCCCAGCTGTCAGGGAGGACAGGGAGGAACTTCCTTGCGTGCGAATATATAGCTAGCGGATCCCAGCGGTCAGGGGCGGAATCATATATTTTTTGCCCGTAATAAGGAGGCACTTCCTTGCGTGCAAAGATGTTGTTGGTGGGTCCCAGCTGTAAGAGGCAGGAATAAGGAGGCACTTCCTTCCTTACAAAGATATATGTGGTGGGTCCCAGCTTTTAGAGGGAGGAATAATTTTATTTCCCGTAATAAGGAGGTCGTTCCATGCATGCGTCCATGGACCTCGTGCGTCACCACTGTCAGCCTTTCCACGTGCAGCCCTCTTCTAATGACTCTTGTTTGTTGACCATGTTGGCCATGCCGCGCCGAGCGCCCCAAGGTGATGGACGATGGCGAGGCCCCGGACGGCAACGAGCTGGTGATGGGAAGACGCGGCAGTGGAGTCGCAGACGGAGAGATGTACGAGGTTAACTGGTTCAGGTGCAGTGTGGTTCTGCAGTTGGCGGAGAATAATAGGAGGTGTGGAGGGGTGGAGGGATGGCTTGGCCGGCGGTGGGGTAGCGCTTCAAAGTGAAGCATGCTAAGCAGAGCTGCTAGCAGCTGGAGGCAGGAGCAAGTGGTCATGACTGCGCTGGAGGAATAAGACGAGAGATTGAAGATGAATGTCGGCCGTTGGATTTACATCCAACGGCTAGCGTTGTCAGAATCATTTGTTGACTAAGTTGACAAGGCCTTGCATTAGCTTCGACCTATTGGACCACATTTCAGCCTTAAAAAGTGTTGCACATATTCAACCCATTTTTTTAGATTGTATAGTACATTTGCTGGGCTGGGTGAACAAATAATGTAGCATCCATGCGGCCCATTCATTTTTTTTTCTAAAAAACTACAACCCATTTGCATTTTCTCGAAAAACATGAATTTGATGGGCTGGGTGAACAGATAATGTAGTGTCCATGCGGCTCATTTATTTTTTCCTAAAAAATTATAGCTTATTTGCACTTTCTCGAAATACACGAGTTTGTTGGGCTGGTTCTAATTATAATGTTAGGTTGGGCGCAATGTTATCAAAAAATAAATAGGGGCTGAGCATTTTGTTATAAATATAGTTAAATAATAAGTGCTTTATTTACATTGGTCCTTAAATCTTACCAAGTTTTTGTACACAATCGCTTGGGTTTTCGTTGACCTTAATGTAAAAACCCCAGGATTTTATTGTTAAACATTTATTTTTATAAGTTCGTAATACCGGGATATTTATTTTCTTATATATGTAAGTATCTGTTAAATATATGATGATAATAACATAAAACATTATAGGATCAAAAGTATGTCTAGAGGGGGGGTGATTAGACTACTTGACCAAATAAAACTTAACATTTTCCCAATTTTAGTTCTTGGCAGATTTTAGCAACTTAGCACAAGTCAAGCAATCTCAATACATTTCAAGCAAGCATGCAAAGAGTATATGGCAGCGGAAAGTAAAGCATGCAACTTGCAAGAAAGTAAATGATGGGAGTTTGGAGGGAGCAAACGCAATGTTGACACGGAGATTTTTTGGTGTGGTTCCGATAGGTGGCGCTATCGTACATCCACGTTGATGGAGACTTCAACCCATGGAGGGTAACGGCTGCGTGAGTCCACGAAGGGTCCACGAAGAAGCAACCTTGTCTATCCCATCATGGCCATCGCCCACGAACAACTTGCCTCACTAGGGTAGATCTTCATGAAGTAGGCGATCTCCTTGCCCTTACAAACTCCTTGGTTCAACTCCACAATCTTAACGGAGGCTCCCAAGTGACACCTAATCAATCTAGGAGACACCACTCTCCAAAAGGTAATAGATGGTGTGTTGTTGATGAACTCCTTGCTATAGTGCTTCAAATAATAGTCTCTCCAACACTCAACTCTCTCTCACAGATTTGGCTATGGTGGAAAGATGATTTGAGTGGAAAGCAACTTGGGGAAGGCTAGAGATCAAGATTCATATGGTAGGATTGGAATATCTTAGCCTCAACACATGAGTAGGTGGTTCCCTCTCAGAAAATGAGTAGTGGAAGTGTAGGTACGTTCTGATGGCTCTCTCCACAAATGAAGAGTGGGTGGAGGGCTATATATAGCCTCCACACAAAATCTAACCGTTACACACAGATTCCTAAACTCGGTGGGACCAAATCAGCAAACTCGGTCAGATCGATCCAGGTAAAAATGTGAACGTTAGGATTTTCGGTGGAACCGATATAGTCATCTCGGTGAGACCGATATGCTAGGGTTAGGGCATAACGTAATCTCGGTGTGACCGATCGCATGAACTCGGTTGGACCGATTTCAGCAATAGGTACACAGAGGGTTGGTCAGGTAAACTCGATGGGACCGATTCGCTCACTTCGGTGGGACCGAAGTGTTACGAAAAGGAAACTGGAAGTTTGCAATGTAGACTCGGTGGGACCGATTTGCTCATTTCGGTGAGATTGAAATGTTACAAAAGGGAAACAGAGAGTTTGCAATCCCATCTCAGTGAGACCGAGATCCCTATCGGTGAGACCGAAGTAACTAGGGTTTGTGACAGTGGCTATGTCAAATGAAACTCAGTGGCGCCGGATAGATCAAATCAATAGGGCCGAATTTGACATTTAGGTTTGATACGTCTCCAACGTATCTACTTTTCCAAACACTTTTGCCCTTGTTTTGGACTCTAACTTGCATGATTTGCATGAAACTAACCCGGACTGACGCTGTTTTCAGCAGAACAGCCATGATGTTGTTTTATGTGTAGAAAAGAAAAGTTCTCGGAATGTCCTGAAAATCCACGGAGGCACTTTTTGGAATTAATAAGAATTTCTGGGCGAAAGAACTACACCAGGGGGCCCACACCCTGTCCACGAGACAGGAGGGCGCCCCCCCTATCTCGTGGGCCCCCAGGACCTCCACAAACCTCAACTCTAACTCCATATATTCCGTCTCGGGGAGAAAAAAACGGAGAGAAAGTTTCATCGCGTTTTACGATACGGAGCCGTCGCCAAGCCCTAATCTCTCTCGGGAGGGCTGATCTGGAGTCCGTTCGGGGCTCCGGAGAGGGGGATTCGCCGCCATCGTCATCATCAACCATCCTCCATCACCAATTTCATGATGCTCACCGCCGTGCGTGAGTAATTCCATCATAGGCTTGCTGGACGGTGATGGGTTGGATGAGATTTACCATGTAATCAAGTTAGTTTTGTTAGGGTTTGATCCCTAGTATCCACTATGTTCTGAGATTGATGTTATTATGACTTTGCTATGCTTAATGCTTGTCACTAGGGCCCGAGTGCCATGATTTCAGATCTGAACCTATTATGTTTTCAAGAATATATGTGTGTTCTTGATCCTATCTTGCAAGTCTATAGTCACCTATTATGTGTTATGATCCGACAACCCTGAAGTGACAATAATCGGGATACTTCTCGGTGATGACCGTACTTTGAGGAGTTCATGTATTCACTATGTGCTAATGATTTGTTCCGGTTCTCTATTAAAAGGAGGCCTTAATATCCCTTAGTTTCCACTAGGACCCCGCTGCCACGGGAGGGTAGGACAAAAGATGTCATGCAAGTTCTTTTCCATAAGCACGTATGACTATTTACGGAATACATGCCTACATTACATTGATGAACTGGAGATAGTTCTGTGTCACCCTATGTTATAGCTATTACATGAGGAATCACATCTCGCATAATTATCCATCATTGATCCATTGCCTACGAGCTTTTCACATACTATTCTTCGCTTATTTACTTTTCCGTTGCTACTGTTACAATTACTACAAAAACCCAAAAACTATTATCTTTACTTTTGCTACCGTTACCTTTATTATCATACTACTTTGCTACTAAATACTTTGCTGCAGATACTAAGTTATCCAGGTGTGGTTGAATTGATAACTCAACTGCTAATACTCAAGAATATTCTTTGGCTCCCCTTGTGTCGAATCAATAAATTTGGGTTGTACTTCACCCTCGAAAGCTGTTGCGATCCCCTACACTTGTGGGTTATCAAGACTAATTTCTGGCACCGTTGCTGGGGAGCGTAGCTCTATTCTCTGAGTCACTTGGCATTTATATATGTTGATCACTATGAATAACTTGAAAGACGCTAAAACCAAGATTTTCCCCTCAACTATGAGGGGAGGTAAGGAACTGCCATCTAGCTCTGCACTAGATTCTCCTTCCGTTATTAGTAAGCTTGCGACACCTAAACCTGCTACTACTATGAATTCTGATATGTCGCATGTTATTGATGATGCCACTTCTGCTATGCATGATGAAACTACTTCTGTGCGTGATACTACTTTGCCATTAGGTGAATTTCTTGATGAACAACTTTCTAGGGCTAGAGAGAATGAAATTATTGAAGATGCTATTATTGATGATAGTGATGATGAAAATTCTCCCAATGATTATCTATTGCCTATTGTTCCTGAGGGTTATGTTATGAATGAAGAAGCTGCTAGAGCTATCTTTGCTTGCAATGATAGATTTGATCTTAAAAAATTATTAGCTAAATGGAAGCAGCAGTCTCTTAATGCTAGATTGAAACCTGACCCTGCTTTTGCTGCTTCACCTATCTGTGTTACTGATAAGGATTATGAATTCTCTGTTGATCCTGAGATTATAACTCTAGTTGAATCTGATCCTTTTTATGGCCTTGAATCTGAAACTATTGTGGCACATCTTACCAAGTTGAATGATATAGCTACCCTGTTTACTCATGATGAAAGATCTCGCTATTTTTATATCCTTACGATATTTCCGTTCTCGTTAAATGGTGATGCTAAGACTTGGTATAATTCTCTTGCTCCTGGTTGTGTGCGTAGTCCACAGGATATGATTTATTACTTCTCTGCTAAATATTTCCCTGCTCATAAGAAACAAGCTACCTTGCGGGAAATATATAATTTTGTGCAAATCAAAGAAGAGAGTCTCCCACAAGCTTGGGGGAGGCTTCTCTGGTTACTTAATGCTTTGCCTGATCATTCTCTCAAGAAAAATGAAATACTTGATATGTTTTATAATGGACTAACCGATGCTTCCAAGGACTACTTGGATAGTTGTGCTGGTTGTGTTTTCAGGGAAAGAACAGTCGACTAAGCTGAATTGCTATTGAATAATATGTTGACTAATGAAAATAATTGGACTCTTCCTGAGCCAATTCCTGAAGCAATTCCTTAACCAGTTGAGCCAACTCCTGAGCCTATTCCTAAACCCACTCTGAAGTAGAGAGGTGTTTTATTTCTCAGTCCTGAAGATATGCAAGAGGCCAAGAAATCAATGAAAGAAAAAGGTATTAAAGCTGAAGATGTTAAGAATTTACCACCTATTGAAGAAATACATGCTCTTAATATACCGCCTGTTGAAGAACCACATTGTCTTGATAACCCGACACACGTAGTAAAGGTAAATTCTCTCTATAAATATGATAAAGTTGAAATCCCCTCTACTAAATTTCATAGCCCATGGTTAGATGAATTTGCTGACTTTATGGCTAGACAAGAAAGTTTTAATGCTTATGTTGGTAGAGAGTTAAAGAATAATGCTTCCGAGATAGGACGCGTGAGCGATAATATGGCTAGAGTTAAAGGTGAACTCCAACTCATTAGGAAATATGCGTCTATGGTTGCTACTCAAGCTGAGCAAGTACTTAAAGCTCAAAATGATTTGCTTGAGGAACTAAATAATAAAAATGACTTTGCTGTTAGAGTGGCTACTAGAACTGGTAGAATCGAGCAAGATTTTCTGATAAATAATTTAGAGGCACCTAGTTCTTCCAATAAGAAGAAAAAGAAAAACAATAGAAGTTTGCATGCTTCTAGTGAACCTATTGTAGACACACGTGAGAATCCCAATGATATTTCTATCTCTGATGCTGAAACACAATCAGGTGATGAACATGAACCTAGTGATAATGTTAATGATAATTTTCATATTGATGCTCAACCTAGCAAAAACAATGAAGTAGAGGTTGAACCTGCTGTTGATCTTGACAACCCACAATCAAAGAATCAATGTTATGATAAGAGAGATTTTGTTGCTAGGAAGCATGGTAGAGAAAGAGAACCATGGGTTTAGAAACCCATGCCCTTTCCTCCTAAACCATCCAAGACAAAGGATGATGATGATTTTGAGCGTTGTGCTAAAATGATTAGACCTATTTTCTTACGTATGCGCTTAACTGATATGCTCAAAGTAAATCCTTATGCTAAGTATATGAAGGATATCATTACAAATAAAGAAAGACACCGGAAGCTGAAATTTCCACCATGCTTGCTAATTACACTTTTAAGGGTGGAATACCAAAGAAACTTGGAGATCCGGGTGTACCAACTATACCATGCTCCATTAAAAGAAATTATGTTAGAACTGCTTTATGTGATCTTGGAGCCGGTGTTAGTGTTGTGCCTCTCTATTTATATCGTAGACTTGAATTGAATAAGTTGACACCTACTGAAATATCTTTGCAAATGGCTGATAAATCAACTGTTATACCTGTCGGTATTTGTGAGGATGTGCCTGTTGTGGTTGCAAATGTCACTATCTTAATGGACTTTGTTATTCTTGATATTCCCGAGGACGATAGTATGTCTATTATCCTTGGTAGACCTTTTTTGAATATTGCAGGGGCTGTTATTGATTGCAACAAAGGCAATGTCACTTTTCATGTTAATGGTAATGAGCATACGGTACACTTTCCGAGGAAACAATCTCAAGTTCATAGCATCAATTCTATTGGAAAAGTTCCGACTATTCTTATTGGAGGTTTTGAATTTCCTCTCCCTACTGTCAAGAAAAAGTATGATATTCTTATTGTTGGGAATTTTCATATCCCCGTTGAGGTAACCTAGTGTTATTCGAAATTTCTCTGGTTCCGTGTTATTTGGAATGAGTTTGTTAACAAGACTTGATCAACCTTGTTAGTGGATTCATTTTGATGATCATGAGATGGATGAAACTAGAAGGCACAACCTTATGTACCCATTTTTTACTTTCTGTTATTTAGAATAAATAAAGCAAAAATAGTATTATCCGTCTATTTTCTAAATTATTCGTGCAATAAAAAATATCCCGAAAATAAAAGTGCTCCAAATGCCCTCAAATTTAGTATGCTTTTTTATGGATTATTTGAGGATTTTAGGCACTGAAAACACTGCAGGAGGGGCAAGCACCAGGCCACGAGAGTGGAGGGCGCGCCCCCTCTCCCTGGGTGCGCCCCCCTGTTTCGTGGGCCCCTGCTGGCCCCACTCCACTTATGCCAGCACCCACACACATCATCTTCTAACCAAAAAAATCCCCATCCAACTCAAGCATGAGTTCTAGCTCATTTTGCTGCGATTTTCGATCTCCTTGCTCAAAGCTCCATTCACAAAACTGCTCTGGGAGATTGTTGCTTGGTATGTGACTCCTCCATTGGTCCAAATAGTTTTTATTCTAGTGCTTTATTCATTGCAAATTTTTGCTGCATAGGTGACCATGTTCTTGAGCTTGCATGTTAAATTTATGAGGTCCCAAGCAATTCTAATGCATGATATAGGCTCTAGGCACTTGTAGGAGTAGTTTCTACCAATCTTGTTTAGTTTTATTCACTTTTATTTTGGAGTTGCTAAAATTTCAGAAATTTTCAGAAAATGTTAAGGAAGTTTTTGAGGGGCTCTTCTAGCCAAAGCTCTCAGTAAAAACAAGCCAAAAAGAAGGAAAAAGCCAAGTATAATCTTCCTCGCTTAGAGGAAGTGCGGTCGTGTGAATGGCCATGCAATGATTTCTTGAAAGAAGCCGGAATTCATGAAGATTTTTATTCTTTGATCGAGACTGCAGGCATCACCAATTTCATCAACGACTGGATCGATCAGTATCTCTTACTCACTAATACTTTCATGCAAAACTTTTATTATTATCCTAAGAAGTCACCGCCTGCAGTATCATTTCATTTATATGATGAATTCAGAGAAATGTCTTTACGTAATTTTTGCGCGGTGTGTAGGATACCTTATGAGGGACAATTAGAGGAACCCCATCATAAAGATGTGGATGGCTTTGTTAATACTATCGTTGTAGAGGAGCCAAAGAAGGGTTCCGAGGCAAAAGTCTCTAGCATACACTTTCCTGTTTTACCCTACTTTGCCATATTTGCTAGTAGATGCTTGATTGGTAGTGGAAATAGTGGAAACTTAAGTGTTCCTGATATTATTATTCTTCAACATGCCTTGCTTGGAGACAATACTTTTAGTATGGGTGCCATCATTGCTAAACGGCTAGCCCTGAATCGTACAAAAGGCCCCATATTTGGAGGTATCTATGCTTCACGTCTTGCTAGACATTTTCAGATACCCATTAGGCATCTTGAGAAAGAGGAGACAACATTTCCTCCTCACATTTTAAATTACAAGAGCATGGTAGCACACAAGTTTATTGTCGACAACGAAGAGAGGATGCTCTTGTATAAACTTAGATTTAATAAGAAACACTTTGAGATTATTATTTTGTCTGCGCCTCTGCTGTTTGATTTGCTTGCAGAAAATTTTCTTGTCACACCGGAAGCGGTGAACAATCATCGAGCCCAAGCTTTTACTCCAGAACCTGAACCTGAGTCGGAACCTGAACTGGACCCTTATCGTGCATCATCTGTCCAATGGGATCTGAAGATGACCAGCCAGTGGTATCCTGATTACACCTCCCATTACACCGGGGGGAGTAGCGGCGGTCCTTGGTACTAGACCAACTTAGGCCAAAAGCCTAAGCTTGGGGGAGTATGTATTTCTCACCGACTTTACATTCATGTTCACACACTAGTTGTCGGTGCTCATACTCTTTCATTGTATTATCCATGCTAGTTTAAATTTCCTTTTCTAGTTTTCTTCTTGTGTGTTTGATAAACCTTGAGAAAAAACAAAAAAATTAGTTAGTTTAATTTCCATGCTTGTAGTAGAAATTAAAATAAAAACCCAAAAAGATTTCTAGTTCTTCTTCTTACTTGTTGGGAGCTTTCCCGTGTAAATAGTTTTATTTTCTTTTGGGGTCGAGAAGACCATATTGAAAATGTTTAGTGGCTCTCATATGCATGATTGTTTATTTAACTTAGAGCCCATATTACTTGTCTTCTCTTTTGAGTTGAACGCTTGCAGATTCCAGCTTAGTCCAACGCATGTGCACTCTTATTATTGTACACATCGTTCGATCATGCAAGTGAAAGGCAATAATGACGATATATGATGGACTTATGGGGATGAGAAAAGCTGGTATGAACTCGACCTCTTTTGTTTTTGTAAATATGATGAGTTCATCGTTCCTGATTCAGCTTATTATGAAGTAAACATAATTGCAATGACATTTAGAGATTATAGTTGCTTGTGCCATGCTTGATTAGCTTTGAGTTATAATGGTTTACCTTGCGTGCCAACATGCTATTAGAATGATTATGATGTGGTATGATGGGATGGTATCCTCCTTCGAATGAATTGAGTGACTCGACTTGGCACATGTTCACGCATGTAGTTGAATCAAATCAACATAGCCTTCACGATATTTATGTTCATGGTGGATTATATCCTACTCATGCTTGTATTCGGTGTGAATTAATTTTAGTGCATGTTTATGACTGTTGTCGCTCTCTCAGTTGGTCACTTCCCAGTCTTTTGCTAGCCTTCACCTGTACTAAGCGGGACTACTGCTTGTGCATCCAAACTCCTTAAACCCCAAAGTTGTTCCATATGAGTCCACTATACCTTCCTATATGCGGTATTTACCTGCCGTTCCAAGTAAATTTGTATGTGCCAAACTCCAAACCTTCAAATGAAATTCTGTTTTGTATGCTCGAGCAGCTCATGTTACAACTAGGGCTGCCTATATCTTCCATGCTAGGTGGGTTATTCTCAAGAGGAGTGGACTCCGCTCCTCATTCACGAGAAAGGGCCGGTAACCGGGATGCCCAGTCCCATGATCCAAAAAGATCATAGAAAATCAAAATAATTAAACAAAACTCCCCCAGGGTTGTTGTTAGTTGGAGGCACTCATTGTTTCGAGCAAGCCATGTATTGATGCTTGTTGGTGGTTGGGGGAGTATAAACCTTTACCATTCTGTTTGGGAACTGCCTATAATGCATGTAGTATGGAAGATACAGCCATCTCATAGTTGTTGCGTTGACAGCGAAAGTATGCCGCTCAAAATGTTATTCAATCTCTATTTTAAAATCGAGCTGTGGCACCTCTACAAATCCCTGCTTCCCTCTACGAAGGGCCTATCTATTTACTTTTATGTTGAGTCATCACCCTTCTTATTAAAAAGCACCCACTGGAGAGCACACTGTCATTTGCATTGATTACTATTGGTTTATATTGGGTATGACTTGACTGGATCTCTTTTACCATGTATTACAATGTTTAGTCAGTCCTTGATCTTTAAAGGTGCTCTGCATTTATGTTTTGTGGTCTCAGAAAGGGCTAGCGAGATACCATTTTGTTAAATCATGTTATGATTGTTTTGAGAAAGTGTTGTCATCCTAGTTTTATTATTATGGCTCGCTAGCTGATTATGCTATTGATATGAGTAATTGTGAGACCCAAGTGTTATTGTGAGTATGGTTAGTTCAAAATATTTGTCGAAACTTGAATGCTGGCTTCTCATGTTTACAACAACAAGAGCAAACAGAGTTTGTAAAAGTTTTTCTTTATTAATTTCAGTTTATCAACTGAATTGCTTGAGGACAAGCAAATGTTTAAGCTTGGGGGAGTTGATACGTCTCCAACGTATCTACTTTTCCAAACACTTTTGCCCTTGTTTTGGACTCTAACTTGCATGATTTGAATGAAACTAACCCGGACTGACGCTGCTTTCAGCAGAACTGCCGTGATGTTGTTTTATGTGTAGAAAAGAAAAGTTCTCGGAATGTCCTGAAAATCCATGAAGGCACTTTTTGGAATTAATAAGAATTTCTGGGCGAAAGAAATACACCAGGGGCCCACACCCTGTCCACGAGACAGGGGGCGCGCCCCCTATCTCGTGGGCCCCCAGGACCTCCACCGACCTCAACTCCAACTCCATATATTCCATCTCGGGGAGAAAAAACCAAAGAGAAAGTTTCATCGCGTTTTACGATACTGAGCCACCGCCAAGCCCTAATCTCTCTTGGGAGGGCTGATCTGGAGTCCGTTCAGGGCTCCGGAGAGGGGGATTCGTCGCCATCGTCATCATCAACCATCCTCCATCACCAATTTCATGATGCTCACCGCCGTGCGTGAGTAATTCCATCGTTGGCTGCTGGACGGTGATGGGTTGGATGAGATTTACCATGTAATCAAGTTAGTTTTGTTAGGGTTTGATCCCTAGTATCCACTATGTTCTGAGATTGATGTTGCTATGACTTTGCTATGCTTAATGCTTGTCACTAGGGCCCGAGTGCCATGATTTCATATCTGAACCTATTATGTTTTCATGAATATATGTGTGTTCTTGATCCTATCTTGCAAGTCTATATTCACCTATTATGTGTTATGATCCGACAACCCCGAAGTGACAATAATCGGGATACTTCTCGGTGATGACCGTAGTTTGAGGAGTTCATGTATTCACTATGTGCTAATGCTTTGTTCTGGTTCTCTGCTAAAAGGAGGCCTTAATATCCCTTAGTTTCCACTAGGACCCCACTGCCACGGGAGGGTAGGACAAAAGATGTCATGCAAGTTCTTTTCCATAAGCACGTATGACTATTTACGGAATACATGCCTACATTACATTGATGAACTGGAGATAGTTCTGTGTCACCCTATGTTATAGCTATTACATGAGGAATCGCATCCGGCATAATTATCCATCACTGAGCCATTGCCTATGAGCTTTTCACATACTGTTCTTCGCTTATTTACTTTTCCATTGCTACTATTACAATTACTACAAAACCCCCAAAACTATTATCTTTACTTTTGCTACCATTACCTTTATTATCATACTACTTTGCTACTAAATACTTTGCTGCAGATACTAAGTTATCCAGGTGTGGTTGAATTGACAACTCAACTGCTAATACTCAAGAATATTCTTTGGCTCCCCTTGTGTCGAATCAATAAATTTGGGTTGTACTTCACCCTCGAAAGCTGTTGCGATCCCCTACACTTGTGGGTTATCAAGGTTTAGGACATATGTCGAAATGAGAAAGTGGCTGAGGGTTTTGGAGAATATCACTAAGCATTTTGAGCAAGTAAGCCATTAAGCAACACCTCATCCCCTTTTAGTAGTATTGGCTTTCCTATGGACTCAATGTGATCTTGGATCACTAAAATGAAAATGTAGAGTCTTGAGCTTGTTGCCAATATATGTCCTTTGCATTTTGAGGGGTCCACATCTCTAGTCCATGACATGCCAATCATTGAACTTTCTGAAATGGTTATCTTGAAATAGCATTAGTTCAATGAACTATATGTTGTTAAGAATTACCAAAATCACCCAGGGATTAGTTGCACTTTCAATCTCCCCCTTTTTGGTAATTGATGATAACATATAGATCAAAGCTTCAACAAATGATAATAAGAATGAAGTACATTGTCGCTTTGAGAAGTACGTGATAAGGAAGAGCTCCCCCTAAATTTGTGCATTGTTGAAAATTTGCTTTGGACTGCAAACGCACAATCTGTTAGGATCATGGGTTACTCTTCCATGTCACATACATCTTGGTGGAGGGCTCAAAATGATAATAAATAAGAACAAGCACTCATCACCAAGGCAAAGTGAATGATCATACAAGAGATAGATAATGTCATCATTCAAGCATAAGCATAAAGATTGATATGATCAAGCACATGATCATACAAAGTATCTCACACACACAGACATAATGTATCTCACAAGCAAACAAAGCAAACAAAGCAAGTAAGTAGCAAAAAGTGACAAATCTCTCTCCCTCTCTCCGAAGCCTATGATCTATACACTTTCTCCCCCTTTGGCAACAAGTTACAAAAAAGCTTGAAAATGCATAGTGCTATGCGTCTCTCTAGGCTTGATCTTCGGAAGGAGGTGTTGAGATGACTCCAAGGACGAATGCATCCATAGATGATGTTGGAGCTGGAGGGGTTGCCACTGGAGGGGCAACTAGAGCTGTGGGAGCAGTGGCTGTAGGTGATGAAGTTGTTGCTCTTGTGTCTGTCACTGGCACTGCTGCATACCTGTGTGCCCTAGGCACTCTGTGGAACACCTGTGTAGTAGCTTTGCCCTTCCTATCATGTGCTTCTTCTTGGAGTTGTTCAACAATTGTCTGTATCTCAGTCACTTTCAAGTCCAGATCATAGAATTTTGTCTCTATTATCCTCTCCTGGTTCTGAGACAGTGTAGCTAGTCCTTTCTCAATCCTCAGGGTTGCCTGAATCAGAAATCTAAGCTGGTCTTGCTTTGACTTGAGAAAGACTTCTGAAGCCTCTGCTGCACTTGGCATCTTTGCTGCTTTTTCTGCTTTGGCTATCACTCTGGTCAGACATTCTGGCAAAGCAAACTGACACCATACCCTGTGAATAGATATAGATGAGGTAGAGTAGATGAGCATCACAAAGTGCAGAGTTTTTGCAAAAAGAATGAGTCAAAAACTTAGTTCTAATTTTCTATAGGAAGCATTTCAGAGCTACCGATTTGTAAAACTCGCTGACACCGAAGCAAATTTGGAGTCTAAACATGTGGAATCGGTCAGACCGAGACACAGTTCGGTGACTCCAAGTTTTCTAGGGTTTCACAAAGTCCTGGTATCGGTCACACCGATTTGCAACTTTCGGTTAGACCGGAAATCACTTGTGCTTTGGCCTAAGCCAAATCAGTGGAACTGATTCCTACAACTCGGTCGGTCCGAGATGAGTCCGGCGGAAACCTAACTCTAAATCTTCAATTCAAATCTAGTCTAATGGAGATTCTATATGGATGGATCGATCACGTACGTGGTAAATAACATGGCATTGACCTTGTGCTCAGAATCGGAGGTGAAAAGAATGCACAAGGGGTCGAACTCATACCCTAGATTGGCGGTGAGTTTGCTACGACGGCAACAGCGGTGGAGAAATCCATTGATGGCGGCGGAGACCAGCAGCAGGAGGTTGCTGGCAACGAGGTGACGATCCGGAGACCCAAGAGGCATAGCAGGACATGCGAGGGTGAAGAGGTTTTGAAGTGATTTCCAAAATCTGGCCCGTCGGTATATATATCCTGACACTGTCAGTGTGACTGAGTGGAACAACTCGGTGGCACCGAGACGCATAATCGCAAGCGGTTACTGCAACTCGGTGAGACTGAAATGTTCTAATCGGTTGCACTGAGATTGAAAACTTGATCAACCCAGTGAACTTGGTGTGACCGAAATGGAGGAGTCGGTCAAACCGAAATACACAGAGAGGTTTTGGAAGTTTTAAGTCTATGACAAAATGGGACTCTGAGTGCTCCTCACACAGAGAGTTTGAAATTGACTTAGATCAAACTTGTGATGTAGAATGAATAGAGTTTGAGAGGAGAAAAGCATAGATAGCTAGAGGGAGTTCTTAGGCATTCTTGTCCATCCATTTGGCAAAAAGAAGAAACTCCAAACAATCAAAGCAACAAATGGATGTCCTCGAATGAGAAAAGTAGGCAACCAACATGCTCACAAAATAAAATAGAAAATGAAATATGTGGCAAAGCATGCACAATCACCCTAGCATCTATCAAGAAATTGGCGATGACTAGGTCATCTATATATGAGTATATTGACTTAGGAGTCAAATGAGAACATTTGATCATAGGTCATACTCATCGTTTAAGCACAAGTGGGGTTACCACTTTTCCATAAAGCATTGTTGTGTTCACACCATTAGAGTTGCTTTAGCTCAATTCTTAGAGTAAAGCTCCCCCTAGATGTGATATCCCCCCTTAAGAGGGATCAACTAACCTTGGGTTTTGTCGATGATGACTTCATGTAGATATCGAAGATGTGGATGCTCATCGTTGATGTAGATCTTTTGAAGCAATCCATCGGAGTGAGTTGCACTTTCAATACCTACATGGGTTAGTCCCACATGGAAAAAACAAGGATATCCATAGACATTGAGTGAAGCACACACATAATGATGTCCATGAAAGCATTAGGTTACCTTGTCCCTTGTCTTACCAACAAGAGGGTTTGTGACTCCTTGAACTAGTGCAAGATGTGAAAGTTGTTTGCACTTGTCCTTGCCAAATAAATATGAATGAAGTATGTTGGTGGAGTGCTACGTCTTGAGCTAGCGTTGGTTTTCCCCGAAGAGGAGAGGGTGATGCAGCAAGTGTAGCGTAAGTATTTCCCTCAGTTTTGAGAACCAAGGTATCAATCCAGTAGGAGGCTCCTCAAAATTCCCACACACCTACACAAACAAACTGAGAACTCGCAACCAACGCAATAAAGGGGTTGTCAATCCCTTCACGGCCACTTGCGAAAGTGAGATCTGATAGAGATAGTATGATAAGATAAATATATTTTTGGTATTTTATAATATAGATGCAAATAAAGTAGATTGAAATCAAATATGATAAGAGATAGACCCGGGGGCCATAGGTTTCACTAGAGGCTTCTCTCAAGATAGCATAAGTATTACGGTGGGTGAACAAATTATTGTCGAGCAATTGATAGAAAAGCACATAGTTATGAGATTATCTAGGCATGATCATGTATATAGGCATCACGTCCATAACAAGTAGACCGACTCCTGCCTGCATCTACTACTATTACTCCACACATCGACCGACTCCTGCCTGCATGTAGAGTATTAAGTTCATAAGAACAAAGTAACGCATTATGCAAGATGACATGATGTAGAGGGATAAACTCATGCAATATGATGTAAAACCCATCTTGTTATCCTCGATGGCGACAATACAATACGTGTCTTGCAATCCTTTCTGTCACTGGGTAAGAACACCGCAAGATTGAACCCAAAGCTAAGCACTTCTCCCATGGCAAGAAAGACCAATCTAGTAGGCCCCAAACTGATAATTCGAAGAGACTTGCAAAGATAACTCAATCATACATAAAAGAATTCAGAGAACATTCAAATATTATTCATAGATAAACTTGATCATAAACCCACAATTCATCGGATCTCGACAAACACACCGCAAAAAGAGATTACATCGAATAGATCTCCACAAGAGAGGGGGAGAACATTGTATTGAGATCCAAAAAGAGAGAAGAAGCCATCTAGCTAATAACTATGAACCCGTAGGTCTGTGGTAAACTACGCACAACTCATCGGAGGGGCAAGAATGTTGATGTAGAAGCCCTCCATGGTCGATTCCCCCTCCGGCAAAGTGCCGACGAAGGCTCCAAGATGGGATCTCGCAGATACAGAAGGTTACGGCGGTGGAAATTGTGTTTCGTGGTGCTCCTGGATGTTTTCGGGTACGTAGGTATATATAGGAGGAAGAAGTACGTCGGTGGCGCCCGAGGGGCCCACAAGACAGGGGGCGCGCCCTACAGGGGGGGGGGGGGGGCGGCCCCTATCTCGTGGGGTCCTCGGAAGCTTCTTGACTTGCACTCCAAGCTCTCCGGATCACGTTCGTTCCAAAAATCACGCTCCCGAAGGTTTCATTCCATTTGGACTCCGTTTGATATTCCTTTTCTTTGAAATACTGAACTAGGCAAAAAAACAGCAATATGGGCTAGGCCTCCGATTAGTAGGTTAGTCCCAAAAATTATATAAGTGTGTAAAATAAAGCCCATAAACATCCAAAAGAGGTAATATAATAGCATGAAACAATCAAAAATTATAGATACGTTGGAGAAGTATCAAGCATCCCCAAACTTAATTCCTACTCATCCTCGAGTAGGTAAATGATAAAAAGAGAATTTTTTTATGTGGAATGCTACCTAGCATAATTCATAATGTAATTTTATTTTAATGTGGCATGAATGTTCAGATCCAAATGATTCAAGATAAAAGCTTATAAAACATAAAAATAATAATGCTTCAAAGCATACTAACAAATAATCATGTCCTATCAAAATAGCATATCCAAAGAAAGCTTATCCCTACAAAATCATATAGTTAGGCCATGCTTCATTTTCATTACACAAAATACTCCCATCATGTACAACCCCGATGACGAGCCGAGCAATTGGTTCATACTTTTTAACGCGCTTCAGCTTTTTCAACTCTTACGCAATACATGAGCGCAAGCCATGGACATAGCACTATGGTGGTATATGGTGGTTGTGAGGACAAAAAAAGGGAGAAGATAATCTCACATCAACTAGGCGTATTAACGGGCTGTATGGAGATGCCCATTAATAGATATCAATGTGAGTGAGTAGGGATTGCCGTGCAATGGATACACTAGAGCTATAAATATATGAAAGCTCAACAAAAGAAACTAAGTGGGTGTGCATCCAACTTGCTTGCTCACGAAGACCTAGGGCACTTTGAGGAAGCCCATCATTGGAATATACAAGCATGTTCTATAATGAAAAATTCCCACTAGTATATGAAAGTGACAACATATGAGACTCTCTATCATGAAGATCATGGTGCTATTTTGAATCACAAGTGTGGAAAAAGAGATAGTAGCAATTGTCCCTTCTCTCTTTTTCTCTCTTTTTTTATTTTTCAATTTTTTTTTTCTTTTTTTTTCTTTTTTCCCCTTTTTTCTTTTTGGTGGGCATCTTTGGCCTCTTTTATTTTTATAAAGTCCGAAGCCTCATCCTGACTTGTGGGGGAATCATAGTCTTCATCATCCTTTCCTCACTAGGACAATGCTCTAATAATGAAGATCGTCACACTTTTATGGATTTACAACTCAAAAAGTACAACTCAAAGCTAGAACAAGATATGACTCTATGTGAATGCCTCCAGCGGTGTACCAGGATATGCAATGAATCAAGAGCGACATGTATGAAGATTATGAAGGTGGCTTTGCCACAAATACGATGTCAACTACATGATCATGCAAAGAGCAATATGACAATGATGAAACGTGTCATAATAAACAGAACGGTGGAAAGTTGCATGGCAATATATCTCGGAATGGCTATGGAAATGCCATAATAGGTAGGTATGGTGGCTATTTTGAGGAAGGTAAATAAAGGGTTCGATACCGGCGAGAGTTGCGCGGTAATAATAAAGGCTAGCAAAGTAAAAGGATAAGTGTGCATATGTCCATGGACTCACATTAGTCAAAAAAGAACTCATATACTTATTGCAAAAGTCTACTTCGCCCTCGATGCAAAGTACTACTACGCATGCCACAAGAGGGATAGATTGGTAGGAAAAAATTCCATCGCTCGTCCCCGACTGCCACTCATAAGGAAGACACTCAAAAGAGCACCTCACGCAACAAATTTGTCACACAACTTTTACCATACGTGCATGCTACGGGACTTGCCAACTTCAACAAAAGTATTTCTCAATTTCATAATTACCCACTAGCATGACCCTAACATTACTACCTTTATATCTCAAAACAATTATCAAGCAACAAATTGATCATAGCATCCAGTTCAATTTCTATGATAGTTTTTATTATACCCAACTTGGATGCTCATCATTCTAGGACCAAATTTGTAACCAAAGCAAATACCATGCTGTTCTAAAAGACTCTCAAAATAATATAAGTGAAGCATGAGAGACTAGCAATTTTTATAAAATCAAGCCACCACCGTGCTCTAAAAGATATAAGTGAAGTACTAGAGCAAAAACTATCAAGCTCAAAAGATATAAGTGAAGCACATAGAGTATTCTAGCAAATTTTAATAAAATAGGCTTCTCCAAAAAGGTGTGTACAGCAAGGATGATTGTGGTAAACTAAAAAGCAAAGACTAATATAATACACGACGCTCCAAGCAAAACACATATCATGTGGAGAATAAAAATATAGCTCCAAGTAAAGTTACCAATGAACGAAGACGAAAGAGGGGATGCCTTCCCGGGGAATCCCCAAGCTTAGGCCTTTAGCTATTCCTGAATATCTTGGGGTGCCTCGGGCATCCCCAAGCTTAGGCTCTTGCCACCCTTTATTCCATAGTCCATAAAAGCTTTACCCAAAACTTGAAAACTTCACAACACAAAACTCAACAGGAAATCTTATAAGCTCCGTTAGTGAAAGAAAACAAAACCACCAAGGTACTGCAATGAACTCATTCTTTATTTATTTTGGTGTTAAACCTACTGTATTCCAACTTCCTTATGGTTTATAAACTAATTTACTAGCCATAGGTGCATTGAAATAAGCAAACAACACACGAAAAACAGAATCTATCAAAAACAGAACAGTCTATAGCAATCTGTAACTAACACAAACTTTTGGAACTCTAAAAATCCTACCAAAATAGGACGTACTGGAAAATTTGTTTATTGATCAGCAGAAAAAATAATCAATGCAAAATCACGTTTCTGTGATTTACTGATTTTTTTCTCGTGAGCACAAAGTTTCTGTTCTTCAGCAGAATCAAATCAACTATCATCGTAGGTTATCCTATAGGTTATACTTGGCACAAACACTAACTAAAAGATAAAAACACATCTAACCAGAGAGTAGATGCAAGATTTATTACTAAACAGGAGCAAAAACAAAAAACATAAAGAAAAATTGGGTTGCCTCCCAACTAGCGCTATCGTTTAACACCCCTAGCTAGGCATAAAAGCGAAGATAGATCTAAGTGGTGCCATCTTTGGCACTAAATTCATAAGTAGAGCACTTGTGATCTATAAGGATTTCTCCCCTTTTTGCAATGGCTAAACCTTTAGGAAAAAATTCAAGAAATTTATTGGTAGCAAAAGGTTCCTTAACGAAAGAGAGACAATTGGGAAGAACACTTATGGATTTGAGATCCGCGTCTCCCTTACTAGAAGATTCACCCTTATTTTTAGGAACATAGATAAACTTGGTGGTTTTTGTAGGGGGTTTTGGAGTGTTTTTCATGGGAGAAAACGCCGAACCTAAGTTGGTAATTATATCCTCAAGTTTACCAATTCTAGCAGAATCAAGATCTATTTTTTCATTAACTATAGGTTCTTTCTCTTTAAGATTTCTCAAAGTAACTCCAACCCTAGATTCATATTGGGTGACAAGCTTATGAATCTTTTTATCCAAATTTTCAATCAACTCAATAGTGGCAATTTTATTTTCAATAATATCAAGCCGTTGCATAACGTGTTCTAAAGTTAAAACAGTTCCATTAACCAAAAGAGGTGGTGGGCCAAACAAATCTAACATAGCATTATAAGCATCAAACGTATGGCTACTCAAGAAGTCACCTCCGACAACAGTATCAAGAACACATCTATTCCAAGGAGTAATGCCTACATAAAAATTACGAAGAAGAACGGAAGTAGAAAGCTTCCTAGAAGATTTATTTTGAGCATTACAAATTCTATGCCAAGCATCTTTTAAATTTTCTCCCTCCCTTTGCTTAAAACTAAGAATTTCATGTTCGAGAGTAATAATGAGGATAGGAAGGCTAGCCATAACGACGAAGCAAACGAGCAAACACATGGGCAACGGAAAAAGGCAAGCAAAAAGAGAGGAGGAGATTGGGAAAGAGAGGGCGAATAAAACGACAAGGATGAAGTGGGGGAGAGGAAAACGAGAGGCAAATGGCAAATAATCTAAATGCGAGGGAGATGGGTTTGTGATGGGTACTTGGTATGTCTTGACTTAAGCGAAGACCTCCCCGGCAACGGCACCAGAAATCCTTCTTGCTACGTTTTGAGCTAGCGTTGGTTTTCCCCGAAGAGGAGAGGGTGATGCAGCAAGTGTAGCGTAAGTATTTCCCTCGGTTTTGAGAACCAAGGTATCAATCCAGTAGGAGGCTCCTCAAAAGTCCCACGCACCTACACAAACAAACTGAGAACTCGCAACCAACGCAATAAAGGGGTTGTCAATCCCTTCACGGCCACTTGCGAAAGTGAGATCTGATAGAGATAGTATGATAAGATAAATATATTTTTGGTATTTTATGATATAGATGCAAAAAGTAAAGATGCAAATAAAGTAGATTGAACGCAAATATGATAAGAGATGGACCCGGGGGCCATAGGTTTCACTAGAGGCTTCTCTCAAGATAGCATAAGTATTACGGTGGGTGAACAAATTACTGTCGAGCAATTGATAGAAAAGCGCATAGTTATGAGATTATCTAGGCATGATCATGTATATAGGCATCACGTCCATAACAAGTAGACCGACTCCTGCATGCATCTACTACTATTACTCCACACATCGACCGACTCCTGCCTGCATCTAGAGTATTAAGTTCATAAGAACAGAGTAACGCATTAAGCAAGATGACATGATGTAGAGGGATAAACTCATGCAATATGATGTAAACCCCATCTTGTTATCCTCGATGGCAACAATACAATACGTGTCTTGCAACCCTTTCTGTCACTGGGTAAAAACACCGCAAGATTGAACCCAAAGCTAAGCACTTCTCCCATGGCAAGAAAGACCAATCTAGTAGGCCAAACCAAACTGATAATTCGAAGAGACTTGCAAAGATAACTCAATCATACATAAAAGAATTCAGAGAAGATTCAAATATTATTCATAGATAAACTTGATCATAAACCCACAATTCATCGGATCTCGACAAACACACTGCAAAAAGAGATTACATTGAATAGATCTACACAAGAGAGGGGGAGAACATTGTATTGAGATCCAAAAAGAGAGAAGAAGCCATCTAGCTAATAACTATGGACCCGTAGGTCAGTGGTAAACTACTCACAACTCATCGGAGGGGCAAGGATGTTGATGTAGAAGCCCTCCATGGTCGATTCCCCCTCCGGCAGAGTGCCGGCGAAGGCTCCAAGATGGGATCTCGCGGATACAGAAGGTTACGGCGGTGGAAATTGTGTTTCGTGGTGCTCCTGGATGTTTTCGGGGTACGTAGGTATATATAGGAGCAAGAAGTACATCGGTGGCCGCCCAAGGGGCCCACGAGACAGGGGGCACGCCCTACAGGGGGGGGCATGTCTCGTGGGGTCCTCGGGAGCTTCTTGACTTGCACTCCAAGCTCTCCGGATCACGTTCTTTCCAAAAATCACGCTCCCGAAGGTTTCATTTCGTTTGGACTCCGTTTGATATTCCTTTTCTTCGAAATACTAAAATAGGCAAAAAAAATAGCAATATGGGCTGGGCCTCTGGTTAGTAGGTTAGTCCCAAAAATGATATAAATGTGTAAAATAAAGCCCATAAACATCCAAAAGAGGTAATATAATAGCATGGAACAATCAAAAATTATAGATACGTTGGAGACGTATCATGGAGTCACCCTCAAGAATTCTCTAGTTCTTCTTCTTCGGGATCCACATCATCTTTATGGGAATCCTTGGAGTTGTAGATGTACTTGATGAAGTAGAACTTAATGTAGTCTTGGGAACCCACTTGACCAAGGCCTTCGGAGCATCTTCAAATGCATCAATCTCTTCTTGAAGCTTGTCCTTGCTTTTTAGCTTGTGGTCTTGTGGTGGAAGATCATCTTGAGCTTGTGTCCCCTTGAAGGAAGTAGGGTCATACTTCTCTTGTTGAGGGACAAACTTCATCTTGGGGTATTGATCTTATTCCCATTCAACTCCATTGGCATTGAAATTTCATTCAAAACCAATACCCTGATTCTTCCGGTGCCTTCCTTGCTTGCGTACAATT
Organism: Triticum dicoccoides; assembly: GCF_002162155.2. Lineage (NCBI taxonomy): Eukaryota > Viridiplantae > Streptophyta > Magnoliopsida > Poales > Poaceae > Triticum > Triticum dicoccoides. Next base: position 443,885,137 of record NC_041389.1, on the reverse strand, counting down.
TCCTCAAATTGCTTACTCCCGGCAAGGCTTTTGTAAACACCTTTCTCTATAATTCCCTTCAATAAGCTATTTTCTTGCTCAAGTGTAACTTGGCTAAAAGAATCATTAGTGGAATCAAGAGAACTAATATAAGCCACAATATTGGATTTAACATGATTACTGTTACTACTAGAAGAAGAATCTTTCTTGTTCTTGTTGCTATATTTTACTTGTGGCATGTAAGTAGACAAGAGTAAAAGCTTGGCAATGTAAGAATAAATTTTCTTCCTAAGATCATCATTGATGACCTTTAAGAACCCATGCTCTTGCTCAAGATTTATCTTTTCAAAGCGTAACTTCTCATGAGTTTTTAAAAGTTCTCGATGATCTTCTAAAGTAGTTTCATGAGCTAACTTAAGAGTGTTTAGTTCTTTAGTTAGACGCTCAATCTCCTTCTTATCATTGTCATTCATTTTATCTTGATTAGCATGATTAATTAACGTTTGATCATAGTATTCATCACTAGAGTTGTCAACAAGTAAATCATCATCACCTAGCAAGTCATCTTCATCACTATTGAAATCAACATACTCGGGGTGTGTTACCTTGGGGCCTTTAGCCATGAAGCATCTCACAATTCCTTTATTTGGTGAATCAAATATGTCATAGGAGTTGGTTGACACAAGTGCTAGACCGGCAACACCTTCATCTTGAGTATATTCACAGTCGGAGTGATAACTTCTCTCGGAGTGGTGGTCGGAGCCGGAGCCGCATACCCATTCACCAACATGAGCTTGATGTCTTCGTTTTGTGTAGCTCCTTGATGACTTGTCCTTCCTTTCCGAATCCTTGCTTCTTCGAGAGGTTCTTCGTTCATAGCAATCATCTCTACTCCTTCTGTCCCTTGGTGGTGATTCTTCCCTTTTGCTTCTTCTTTTAGGTGAGTCTTCTCTTCTTTAGTAGGGAGTTGTACACTCATTGGAGTAGTGTCCGGGTCTTCCACAATTGTAGCAGTTTTGCTCACGACTAGAAGATCTTTTGTCATTGTAGGACCTTGACTTGGAACTTCTTTCCTTGCTTCTACTCTTGTAAAATTTGTTGAAGTTCTTCACCATTAAGCTCAATTCTTCATTGAAGTTTTGTTTCTCATTTGATGATGTAGGAGCATCACATGAGGCTTTGTAAGCACCATTAGACTTGTTGTGAAGCTCTTCTTTGTCCTTGAGTGACATCTCATGAGCAACAATTCTTCCAATGACTTCGGTTGGCTTGAGATCTTTGTAATTTGGCATCATTTGGATCAATCTGCAAAAGGTATCATATTTTCCATCCAAGTCTCTCAAGATCTTTTTGATGATGAATTTGCCGATCATCTCTTCACTTCCTAAGCCGGCAATCTCATTTGTGATGAGAGCAAGCCTAGAGTACATTTCGGCGACACCTTCACCATCCTTCATTTTGAACTTGTCAAGTTGACTTTGGAGCACGTCCGACTTGGATTCCTTGACGGAGTCGGTACCTTCGTGCATATCGATCAAAGTATCCCAAATTTCCTTTGCATTCTCAAGACGACTGATTTTGTTGAATTCTTCGGGGCACAATCCATTGAAGAGGATATCGCAAGCTTGAGCATTGTATTGCAACATCTTCAATTCTTTCGAGGTAGCTTCATGGTTTGGTTCTCTCCCATCAAAGAATTCACCTTGCAAGCCAATACAAACAATAGCCCAAACAGCGGGGTTATGTCCAAGAATATGCATTTTTCATCTTAAGTTTCCAACTAGCAAAATTAGTACCATCAAATTAAGGACATCTACGATGGTAATTTCCCTCGCTAGACGCCATACTCTCCTAGGTTGTGAAACCAAGGCTATGATCACCAAAGCTATGGAAATCAACGCAAATGGAGACCAAAGCTCTGATACCACTTGTAGGATCGAAAGTATGTCTAGAGGGGCGTGATTAGACTACTTGACCAGATAAAACTTAACATTTTCCCAATTTTAGTTCTTGGCGGATTTTAGCAACTTAGCACAAGTCAAGCAATCTCAATACATTTCAAGCAAGCATGCAAAGAGAATATGGGCAGCGGAAAGTAAAGCATGCAACTTACAAGAAAGTAAATGGGGGGAGTTTGGAGGGAGCAAATGCAATGTTGACACGGAGATTTTTGGCGTGGTTCCGATAGGTGGTGCTATCGTACATCCACGTTGATGGAGACTTCAACCCATGGAGGGTAACAGCTGCGCGAGTCCACGGAGGGCTCCACCCACGAAGGGTCCACGAAGAAGCAACCTTGTCTATCCCATCATGGCCATCGCCCATGAAGGACTTGCCTCACTAGGGTAGATCTTCACGAAGTAGGCGATCTCCTTGCCCTTACAAACTCCTTGGTTCAACTCCACAATCTTGACGGAGGCTCCCAGGTGACACCTAACCAATCTAGGAGACACCACTCTCCAAAAGGTAATAGATGATGTGTTGTTGATGAACTCCTTGCTCTTGTGCTTCAAATGATAGTCTCCCCAACACTCAACTCTCTGTCATAGATTTGGCTATGGTGGAAAGATGATTTGAGTGGAAAGCAACTTCGGGAAGGCTAGAGATCAAGATTCATATGGTAGGATTGGAATATCTTGGCCTCAAACATGAGTAGGTGGTTCTCTCTCAGAAATGAGTAGTGGAAGTGTAGGTACGTTCTGATGGCTCTCTCCAAGAATGAAGAGTGGGTGGAGGGGTATGTATAGCCTCCACACAAATCTAACCGTCACACACAGATTCCCAAACTCGGTGGGACCGAATCAGCAAACTCGGTTAGATTGATCCAGGTAAAAATGTGAACGTTAGGATTTTCGGTGGAACCGATATAGTCATCTCGGTGAGACCGATATGCTAGGGTTAGGGCATAACGTAATCTCGGTGTGACCGATTGCATGAACTCGGTTGGACCGATTTCAGCAATAGGTACACAGAGGGTTGGTCAGGTAAACTCGGTGGGACCGATTCGCTCACTTCGGTGGGATTGAAGTGTTACGAAAAGGAAACAGGAAGTTTGCAATGCAGACTTGGTGGGACCGATTTGCTCATTTCGGTGAGAACGAAATGTTACAAAAGGAAAACAGAGAGTTTGCAATCCCATCTCGGTGAGACCGAGATCCCTATCGGTGAGATCGAGTAATTAGGGTTTATGACAGTGGCTATGTCAAATGAAACTCGGTGGCGCCGGATAGATCAAATCGGAGGGCCAATTTGACATTTAGGTTTAGGACATATGTCGAAATGAGAAAGTGGTTGAGGGTTTTGGAGCATAGCACTAAGCATTTTGAGAAAGTAAGCCATTAAGCAACACCTCATTCCCTTTTAATAGTATTGGCTTTCTTATGGACTCGATATGATCTTGGATCACTAAAATGAAAATGTAGAGTCTTGAGCTTGTTGCCAATTGTGACGCCCCCGATTCAATAGTACACTAATCATACACGCAAACTTATACGATCAAGATCAGGGACTCACGGGAAGATATCACAACACAACTCTAAAAATAAAATAAGTCATACAAGCATCATAATACAAGCCAGGGGCCTCGAGGGCTCGAATACAAGTGCTCGATCATAGACGAGTCAGCGGAAGCAACAATATCTGAGTACAGACATAAGTTAAACAAGTTTGCCTTAAGAAGGCTAGCACAAACTGGAATACAGATCGAAAGAGGCGCAGGCCTCCTGCTTGGGATCCTCCTAAACTACTCCTGGTCGTCGTCAGCGGCCAGCACGTAGTAGTAGGCACCTCCAGTGTAGTAGGAGTCATCGTCGACGATGGCGTCTGGCTCCTGGGCTCCGGCATCTAGTTGCGACAACCAGGTAGAAGGGAAAGGGGGGAAAGAGGGAGAAAGCAACCGTGAGTACTCATCCAAAGTACTCGCAAGCAAGGAGCTACACTACATATGCATGGGTATATGTGTAAAAAGGCAATATCGATGGACTGAACTGCAGAACACCAGAATAAGAGGGGGATAGCTAGTCCTATCGAAGACTATGCTTCTGGCAGCCTCCATCTTGCAGTATGTACAAGAGAGTAGATTGAAGTCCTCCAAGTAGCATCGCATAGCATAATCCTACCCGGCGATCCTCCCCTCGTCGCCCTATGGAAAAGCGATCACCGGGTTGTCTGTGGAACTTGTCTGGGTGTGTTTTATTAAGTACCCGGTTCTAGTTGTCATAAGGTCAAGGTACAACTCCGGGTCGTCCTTTTACCGAGGGACACGGCTATTCGAATAGATTAACTTCCCTGCAGGGGTGCACCACATAACCCAACACGTTCGATCCCATTTGGTCGGACACACTTTCCTGGGTCATGCCCGGCCTCGGAAGATCAACACGTCGCAGCCCCACCTAGGCACAACAGAGAGGTCAACACGCCAGTCTAAATCCTATGCGCGCAGGGGTCTGGGCCCATCGCCCATTGCACACCTGCATGTTGCGAGGGCGGCCGGAAGCAGACCTAGCAACCTCCATTACAAAGGAAGTCACATTACGCGGTCCAATCCAATGCGCCCCGCTCCGTCGTTGATGTCAAGAAGGCTTCGGCTGATACCACGACGCCGAGTGCCCATATCTTTCCCGTGTAGTTGGTTAGTGCGTATAGGCCAATGGCCAGACTCAGATCAAATACCAAGATCTCGTTAAGCGTGTTATTATGAAGTAACTGCGAACGTCAACCAGGGCCAGGCCCACCTCTCGCCTAGGTGGTCTCAACCTGCCCTGTCGCTCCGCCACATAGTAACACTCGGGGGCCGTCGGGAACCCAAGCCCACCTCTACCGGGATGGAGCCACCTGTCCTTTCAGCCCCCACATCGGAATCACTTGCGGGTACTCAACAAGCTGACCCAACTTTAGTCACCATCTGTATAGTATGTATATATGAACAGTATATACCCGTGATCACCTCCCAAGTGATCACGGCCCAATAGTATAGCAAGGTAGACTGACAAGAATGTAGGGCCAATGATGATAAACTAGCATCCTATACTAAGCATTTAGGATTGCAGGTAAGGTATCAATGACTGTAGCAACAATGACAGGCTATGCAACAGAATAGGAGTAACCGAACAGTAACATGCTACACTACTCTAATGCAAGCAGTATAGAGAAGAATAGGTGATATCTGCTGATCAAGAGGGGGGCTTGCCTGGTTGCTCTGGCAAGAAAGAGGGGTCATCTTCGGTGTAGTCGAACACACGGACATCGGCACCGGTCGTAGAGTCTATCATAAAGAAGTAACGGAGGGGGAACACAATAAATAACAGAGCAATCAAATGTGACACAAAATAAGACGCGGCAATATGCAGTGCTAGGGGTGACCTAACGTAGTGGTAGGTGATACCGGCGAAGGGGGGAAACATCCGAGAAAGTATCCCCGGTGTTTTCCATTTTCGGACAGACGAACCGGAGGAGAAAGTTGTGTGTTTGCTATGCTAGGGATGTGTGGCGGACGAACGGACTTCGTATTTGGATTCGTCTCGTCGTTCTGAGCAACTTTCATGTAGAAAGTATTTTCATCCGAATTACGGATTAAAAGATATGATTTTTACAAGAATTTATTAATTTCTGGAATTTAATTAATTATTTAAATTAATTCGAAATTGGATTTATGACATCAGCATGATGTCATGCTGACATCAGCAGTCAACAGGGGTTGACTGGTCCACCTGACCAGTGGGTCCCGTCTGTCATTGACACATCACCCTAACTAACAGATTAGTTAGGTTAATTAGATATTTAGGTTAATCAAGTTTATTTAGTTCCACTAAATAGGATTAATTAAGTTAATTATTTAGTTATTTATTTATTATATATTATTATTATTTTAAATTCTTTTTTTAAATCGTTCTGTGGGCGGGGCCCATATGTCATAGGCCCTGAGGGCATAACGGGCGTCGGGTTACGGGCGTAACCCGAACGGGCACACGCCTAGGTGCAGGCGGAACCGGGAGGGCACGGGAACAGGGGAGGCCGGTGGCTAGGGCTGTCCATGGCCGGAGCGAGACAAGGCCGCGGTGGTGCGCGGGCGGCCGCCGAAGGCCGTTCGGGCGGCAGCCGGAGGCGGTGCTCGGTTGCCGCCCAGCAGGAGCTGCGGCAGTGGCCGCGGGGGGTGGAGGGGTCAGCCAGAGCAGTAGGGGAAGGCGGGCGGCCATGGCAGGTGCGTAGCAGGCACTGGCTATCACATCCCTAGTTCTGGTATGATCGAGGCTAGCTAGTCATTTGTGCATCATGTTTAAATTCCATTTAAATTTGAAATGAGGATTTGTGAAACCCTCAGAATCATCTCTGGAAATGACCAAGATAAAAATTGCTCCAAAAAGGTCCAAGAAAATGTTCATGTTGCTCTATGAAAATATTGGAGAGAGATAAAAATCAAACCAATATTTTTAGGAGCTCATAAGTATTTATTTTGGGCATTTGGAATTAATGCATAATTATTTGCATTGGATATATATTTGTTATATATATAATATATGTCCAAAAATTATGCCATTTGTTGAGGAGCTCTGGAATAATACCACTAGTTCCTACAAAAATTGGTATAAGTAAAGAAAATGATTTAGTATTATTATTAAATCAAAACAAATGTCAGAAAATTAGAAAAGATAAAGAAATGGGAAAAAGGGAGCTTACCTAGCGCTTACCTCCCTGTGCAGCCTGGCCTGGCCTAGTGGCCCAACAGGCTGGCCCAGCCAGCAGGAGGCCCAGCCCAACTGCCAGGAGCTTCTTCAAGCTCCTGCTAGTAGGAGCTGCTGCGTGGCCGCGCCACAGCTGGCCGTGGCCACGTCTCCCCGCCACCTCCTGCTTCTCCCCCTCGTCGCTCTGGCCTCCCTGGACGTCGCCACGACGCCCCGCACCTCTCTCCCTCTCTCTCATTCCTCCCCCTCCCCTGGTCTCTCTCGCCTTCTCTCTCACGCCCGAGCACCATCGTCGCCGCCGCACGCCGTTGCCGCGCCCACCGCCACACCCTCATCCTCTCCGTCGGGACACGCACCTTCGGACAGCCTGCATCGCCGCCACCAACGTTGTCTTCACCTCCGGCCGCCCGAGATCGCCGACGACATTCTGGCCACACCAGTGCTTCCCGAGCTCGACGACCGCCTCGTCCGAACCGCCGTGAGCTTCTACGTTGTCCCCCTCTCTCCGTTCCTCCGTTCTCGCGCCGTAGCTCCCGTTCCCCACCATGGCCGTAGCACCTCGCCGTCGTCCATGTCGCCGCCATCGCGCTAGCTGCCATAGCTCACGCCCGCGCACGTCAACGTGCTCAGCTGCCTCCCAGAAAGCCAACGCCTCTGCCCGAAGCCCCTGCCGTGCACCGCAGTGCTATGCGCGCACTTGGCCGAACTCTGGTCGCCGCCCCGAGCTCCGCTCCAACGAGCTCCACCGCCCCCGCAGCCTCCCGCCTGCTCCCCTGGATGCGGACGAGCCAGGGCTACGCCCCGGTGGTCTCCGCGGGCCATTTGGACGCCGGAGATGCGATCTCGAGCCCCTCCGCCGTGTTCGGCCTCGCCGGCGGCTAAACACCGGTGGGGTTTGACCCTTTGACCTCGCCGGCCCGTCAGGTGGGCCCCGTGGGTCAGGTGATTAGCTTAAGGCTAATCACCATTAACTAACCCCCCTGACACTGACCAGTGGGCCCAGTGCCACTAATCCTTTAATTAAGATAATACTAACCCCCTGTTTAATCCGTGTCACTGATGTGTGGACCCCACACGTCAGGTTTGACCTGGTCAGCCGCGGTTGACTTGCTGACGTCACAGTGACGCAGTGCTGACACAGTTATTCATTTTCTGGAATTAAAATAACTCAGAAAATTCCAGAAAATGATTTAAACTTCAAAAATTCATAGTAATTTAACCGTAGCTCAGATTGAAATAAATTATATATGAAAAATTATCACAAAAATGCAATCTATCCATCTGTACTAGTTTAATGCATGACAAACCAACCTAAACCTGTTGTATAGATGAAAAAATATAAATGGCATTTATAAGGGCTTAATTTGGAGATGCATTTGAATCTTTGGTTCAAATGGATTTCAACCAAATGGAAGCTAGTTGCGTTAGCTCAAACAGCATCACATCTACATGCCATGATCATGCATCATATTGTTGCATATGCTTGTGTTTTGATTGTCGACACCGTTCCTTCTCGATAGGTCCTGCTCCGGAGACCGTTCTAGAGTACCTGTCTGAGGAGCAGTGCCTTCCTTGTTGATCTACCAGGCAAGCAAACCCCCTTGTTCATTCTGATACAATCCTACTCTCTCGCTCCTGCTCTCATTTATTGCATTAGGACAACAACGATTCAATTGCTACTTTGTGCTGCGGTAGTTGAACCCATTCCTCTGCATGACCTGTCATTGCCACAGTAAATAGTTGAAACCCACTAGCATGTGTAGGAGTTGATTGAAGCCATTGGTGTGTTCCTACCATGCTATGCCTGCTATTGCTTAGAGTGTATCAGGTCTGATTCATTGGGAATGAATTGGAGTGCAGTGCTCTTGTTCTGATGTTGAGAGTGAAGTGTGTGAACGTGATTTGGTAAAGGTAACGGTGAGAGGCCATGTAGGAGTACATGGTGGGTTGTCTCACTGGAACCGTCCTTAAGCACTGAGTACTATGTATGTTGTCCAATGACTCGATACTACCACACATTGGGCTCCGGGCGCTCCAAGCCCTCTCGACTTATCAACCAACTTGATCTTTGTCCAGGAGTTGCAACTAGTTTCTGGTGTTTGTAGGTAGTGCTATTTTTCTACCAAGTGGCACCCGACGGGGTGGGCTTGGGACAGACTAGGCACACGTGGCCTGGTGTACCGGGTGGCACCCGGATGGTGGGCTCGGGAACCCTGCACACATCGTTTGGGGCCGTGAGCGAAACCCCGGCCGGATCTCCTTGCAGATGGAACCCGAATAGGCGATAAACCTGGACTAGAGTCTTGTGTGGTTAGTCAGGTCGTGGCCAACACCCTCGCCAGGCTTCCGCTTGAAGGTTGCCGAGTTACATGACGTGTACATGGCGGTAAGTGGCGAGAGCGTGTGTGAAGAAGTACACCCCTGCAGGGTTAACATGATCTATTCGAATAGCCGGGTCCGCAGTTATGGACTTCTTGGATTCTTACATGGTACATAGACAACTTGAAGTGGATACTCTAAAATGCTCAAGACAAGTGTGAGTGCTATGGATGGCCTTCTCGTAGGGAGACAGGGATGAATCCATAGTAGTGTATTGTGTGGTGATTAGTGGACTCGTGTATGTTGTCTCATCTCAAGAGTTTCTCATAGTCATAGAGCAGGATAGCCAATGAGTCAAAGCTGGCTTGCTGCAACTAAACCCCACATTACCCTCTTGATACAAATGCATGTATGATAGGATCTGATGTAAGTCTTGTTGAGTACCTTTGTACTCATGTTGCTTTATTTATGTTTTTGCAGTGGAGACTTTGGTCTTACTAGTGTTCTTGTGGACTTTGACAAGTAGCTTGTACCTCAGCTACGATCTTGATCGGATGTTGTAGATAGCCAGGCTCTTCAACCTTTTTCATTTGTAGATGTCTGTACTCAGACATGTAATACTTCCGCTTGTTGCTTGTATGCTCTGAATGTTGGGTCATGTGACCCCTGTTTGAAATAAATGCTATGCTGGCTCTTTGAGACTTATCTATATGAGTTGTTGAGTTATGTTGTGATGCCATGTTGTACATCACATACTTGCATGTTATGCGTATGTGTAATGTGTATTGCTATGTGTGGGATCTGACTATCTAGTTGTTTATCCTTAGTAGCCTCTCTTACCGGGAAATGTCTCCTAGTGCTTCCACTGAGCCCTGGTAGCTTGCTACTGCTCCGGAACACTTAGGCTGGCCGGCATGTGTCCTTCTTCGTTCCTGTGTCTGTCCCTTTGGGGAAATGTCACGCGGGGTCTACCGGAGTCCTGTTAGCCTGCTACAGCCCGGTTTACTGGAGTCCTCCTAGCCCAGCTGCTACAGCCCGGATTCACTCGCTGATGACCGACATGTTCGATGTTGGGTCATGTATGTCTGTCCCTGTAAGTTAGTGCCACTTTGGGTTCACGACTAGCCATGTCAGCCTAGGTTCTTTGTCATATGGATGCTAGCAACACTATCATATACGTGTGCCAAAAGGCGCAAACGGTCCCGGGCATGGTAAGGCGACACCCATGGGAATACCGTGCGTGAGGACGCAAAGTGATATGAGGTGTTACATGCTAGATCGGTGTGGCATAGAATCGGGGTCCTGACAGCTTTGGTATCAGAGCCTGACTGCCTGTAGGATTACCAAGCCAAACTGGTCGAAGTTGAGTCTAGAAATTCTTTAGTTATGTAAGGGAATTGATTGTGGGAAGAAACGTAAGGCTCTTTTTACTCCCTTACCTCATGGCCTTCTGATCTGAGTCATTCTATCTTTCCTACGGGGTTAAGGAACTAAGATTCTCTTCCGTCTATCAGGATCACGTGTTACTACTCCATAGTCCCATAGGATTGGTTGATTAGAGTCATACCCCAGTTTTCGAGTATTTCCGGTGTAGCTTGTTTAGTACTGTCCCAGAACCCTGAGTGGTGTTGTTGAGTTGTTGTACTACCCCATTTTTGGCAGGACATCTCATTCTGAGCATTTTACTGCCGTTATGCTGCCGGAATTTCCCTAGGAGTTCGAGGGATACTGATTTCCTTATCCTTCATTCTATAGCCTATAGTTGATGCTGATTCCGTCCTTGGTTTTGTTTCTCAGGATGTCATCAGCTAAGCAAAGTTCTGTTTCTCGTAGCCAGAACCACGGAGATGGTAGAGATGAGGATCCTCCCGATCAACCTTCGTTGACAGAGTTCATGTTAGAGATGGAGAAAAACAAGTGTGAGTCTAACCGCCTGTTGGCACTTATCGAGGAGAACACCGCACATCGGTTCAAAGGGTCTGTAACCATTCATGACTTCATTCGCTTGCACCCACCTACCTTTCATCATTCCATCGAGCCACTGGACGCAGATGACTGGCTCCATAGCATCACTCGTAAGCTGTGTTCTGCAAACGTAGCTGAAGATGACAAGGTCACCTATGCCACATACCACCTGGAAGGTCCTACTAGTCTTTGGTGGCAGAACTATGAGGCTATGCTTCCAGCTGGTCAGATTCCTACCTGGAGAGATTTCACTGAGGCTTTTCGCGAGCATCACATTCCTGAAGCCCTCATCGATCGCAGGAGAGAAGAGTTCTGTAGTTTCACCCAGAGTAAGATGGCTGTTGATGCTTACAGTAGAGAGTTTGAGAACCTCGCCCGCTATGCCACAGAAGAAGTGTCCACGGACGCCAAGAAGCAGGCTAGGTTCCGGAAGGGTCTCAACCCCAAGTTGCGTCATGATCTCCACCTACATCATTGTGATACATTCCAAGCTCTTGTGAACAAGGCCATTAACGTAGAGACAGCTCAGCTCACTTACGAGGAGTCCCGTAAGCACACCCGTGATTTGGGATCTTCCTCCGGCTCTAGTTCTCAGAAGCGTCGGATTTGGATTCCAAACTCCGCTCTTCCTTCCGGATATGCACCGAGGCCATCCCATGTGGTGCCTTCCCCAGCTCAGTCGTATGTTCCACCCAGGCCTACTGGTAGACCGCTTGTCAGTGCGGGTCCACGTCCAACTTCAGGGACTTGCTTCACATGCAGGAAGCCAGGACACTATGCACGTGACTGCTCTCAGGCCAGTTATGCTCCACCCCAGCCCGAGAAGACTGTTGGTTGTGTTAAGCCATCAAGCAAGACGATCAGTGCCAAGCCAGCCCCCACTGAACATGGACGTGTGCATCACGTCTCAGCTAAAGACACTCTTGATGATCCGGATGTCGTTCTTGGTACACTCCTTGTCAACTGTCATCCAGCGTCGGTTCTATTCGATACTGGAGCATCTCACTCCTTCATTTCTGAAGGCTATGCTCGTTTGAACGACATGTCATTTTGTGACATGCCAACTCCGCTTGAAATCCAAACCCCGGGGTCTAGATGGCAGACCACCAGAATCAGCCATGGTAATGAAATCCTTGTTGATAGACTTGTATTTCTTGCATCACTTGTAGCCCTCAAGTCCTCAGATATTAACATCATCTTGGGTATGGACTAGATGACAGCTCATCATGCCAAGATTGATTGTTACACAAGATCTGTTCAGCTTACACACCCATCTGGCAAGATAGTCACTGTCTCCACTAGAGTTGCAAAGCGTCAGCTCTATTCTCTTAATGCCAGCCCTCTTCCAGACCTTGAAGATATCCCGGTAGTCCGTGACTTTCCGGATGTCTTTCCAGAGGAACTTCCAGGTGTTCCACCTGACAGAGATGTAGAGTTCGTCATAGATCTTATCCCAGGAACTACTCCAATTTCTAGGAGACCTTACAAAATGGCACCTTTAGAACTAGCCGAGCTTAAGAAACAACTTGATGAGTCCTTGCAAAAGGGTTTCATCCGTCCTAGTTCTTCTCCTTGGGCTTGCCCCGTCCTCTTCGTCAAGAAGAAGCATGGTACGGACCGGATGGTTGTAGATTATCGTCCCATTAATTTGGTCACGATAAAGAACAAGTATCCGCTCCCCAGGATCAACGATCTGTATGATTAGCTCCCTGGATCCTCAGTCTTTTCCAAGATGGATTTGAGGTTAGGCTACCACCAAATCAAGATCAGAAATGGGGACATTCCTAAGACGGCTTTTGTCACTCGTTATGGTCAGTACGAGTACACCGTCATGTCCTTTGGTCTAACCAATGCTCCAGCCACATTCTCCCGCTTGATGAACTCGATCTTCATGGAGTACTTAGATAAGTTCGTCGTGGTTTACCTCGATGATATTCTTATTTACTCGAAGAACGAGGAAGAGCATGCCTAACATCTTAGACTTGTGTTAGAAAAACTCAGAGAGCACCGCCTTTATGACAAGTTCTCCAAGTGTGAATTTTGGTTGCTAGAAGTGACCTACCTAGGCCACGTAATCTCTGGTAAGGGCATTGCTGTCAATCCCGAGAGAGTTAAGGCCGTTCTTGATTGGACTCCACCTGAAACCGTTAAACAAGTTAGGAGTTTCCTTGGTCTAGCCAGCTATTGCCGCCGCTTTGTTGAAAACTTCTCCAAAGTAGCCAAACCCCTCACATAAATTCTCAAGAAAGATACAAAGTTTGAGTGGTCCCCATGGTGTGAGTACAGTTTTCAGGAACTGAAAAGGCGCCTGACTTCTGCTCCCATACTTGTGCCACCGGATTTCACTAAAGACTTTGTTATCTACTGCGACGCCTCACGACATGGACTAGGTTGCATTCTTATGCAGGATCGTCATGTGATTGCCTATGCATCTCGACAGTTGCATCCACATGAGGAGAATTATCCTACACATGATCTAGAGCTTGCAGCCGTAGTCTATGCACTCAAGACCTGGCGACATTACCTTCTTGGTAAATGTTGCAAGATCTACACCGATCACCAGAGTCTCAAGTATATCTTCACACAACCAGATTTGAACCTTAGGCAAAGACGTTGATTGGAGTTGATCACAGATTATGATCTAGGGATTACCTACACCCCAGGCAAAGCCAATGTCATGGCTGATGCTCTAAGCCGTAAATCCTATTGCAACAATCTCATGTTGCAGCAAGGCCAACCACTTCTCCATGAGGAATTCTGTAAGCTTAACCTTCACATGGCTCCTCACGGATTCCTTTCTACCTTGGTGGCGAAACCTGATCTTGAGGATCGGATTGTCGCTGCTCAAAAGCAAGACACAGGAATTTCTCGGATCAAGAGAAACATTAAGAAGGGAGTTGGTGGATGTTTCTCTATGGATGATCATGGTGTTGTTTTCTTTGAGAATCGTTTGGTGGTTCCCAAGAATCAACATCTGCGACAATTGATTCCTAAGGAGGCGCATGAATCTCCTCTCACGATTCATCCCGGTAGTACTAAGATGTATCAGGACCTACACCAGAGGTTCTGGTGGACTAGGATGAAGAGAGAAATCGCTCAGTTTATTGCTAACTGTGACGTTTGTCGTCTCATTAAGGCAGAGCATCAAAGACCTGCTGGCACCCTTTAGCCTTTAGCTATTCCTGAGTGGAAATGGGGTAAAGTTGGTATGGATTTCATCACCGGCTTTCCCAGGACCAAGAAAGGGAATAACGCTATCTTCGTAGTCATTGATCGTCTTTCCAAAGTGGCTCACTTCCTTCCTGTTCGAGATAGTATCACTGCTAGTCAGCTCGCTGACTTATACATTTCTCGGATAGTGTCACTTCATGGTGTTCCACTAGAGATCAATTCAGACCGTGGTAGTCTTTTCACTTCTCATTTCTGGGAGAGTTTCCAAACTGCCATGGGAACCCATCTTTCCTTCAGTACTGCTTTCCACCCTCAGTCGAGTGGTCAGGTGGAAAGGGTCAACCAAATTCTTGAAGACATGCTTAGAGCTTGTGTTATCTCATTCGGTATGGATTGGGAGAAATGTCTTCCTTTCGCCGAGTTTGCTTATAACAATAGCTATCAATCCAGTCTCAAGAAAGCTCCTTTTGAGGTTCTCCATGGACGAAGATGTTGAACACCTTTTAACTGGTCAGAAACCGGTGAAAGACAATTCTTTGGACCGGACATGATCTAGGAGGCAGAAGAGCAAGTTCGCATCATTTGTGAGAATTTGAAAACAGCCCAGTCTCGTCAAAAGAGTCAGTATGACCGCCATCATAAGGATATGACTTATGAAGTTGGCGACAAAGCTTACCTTCGGGTTACTCCTTTGAAGGGTACCCATCGTTTTGGTATCAAGGGCAAATTGGCTCCTCGTTACATTGGTCCTTTTCGCATTCTCGCTAAACAAGGAGAGGTTGCCTACCAGTTGGAACTACCCCCACATCTTTCTCGAGTTCATGATGTCTTCCATGTGTCTCAACTCAGGCGTTGCTTCTCGGATCCCATCCGCGGAGTGGACCATGGAACGCTTGATCTCCAAGATAACCTCACATACCGAGAGTACCCGGTTCGCATTCTTGATCAAGCAGAGTGTGTTACCTGACGTCAGAATATCAAGTTTCTCAAGGTTCAGTGGTCTCATCATTCCGAGAGAGAAGATACTTGGGGGCGAGAAGATCGTCTTCGACTGGAGTACCCCACTTTCTTTCCATCGACCCCTGAATCTCGGGACCAGATTCTTTCAAGTGGGGGCAAGTTGTCACATCCCTAGTTCTGGTATGCTCGAGGCTAGCTAGTCATGTGTGCATCATGTTTAAATTCCATTTAAATTTGAAATGAGGATTTGTGAAACCCTCAAAATCATCTCTGGAAATGACCTAGATAAAAATTGCTCCAAAAAGGTCCAAGAAAATGTGCATGTTGCTCTATGAAAATATTGGACAGAGATAAAAATCAAACCAATATTTTTAGGAGCTCATAAGTATTTATTTTGGGCATTTGGAATTAATGCATAATTATTTGCATTGGATATATATTTGTTATATATATAATATATGTCCAAAAATTATGCCATTTGTTGAGGAGCTCTGGAATAATACCACTAGTTCCTACAAAAATTGGTATAAGTAAATAAAATGATTTAGTATTATTATTAAATCAAAACAAATGTCAGAAAATTAGAAAAGATAAAGAAATGGGAAAAGGGAGCTTACCTGGCGCTTACCTCCCTGTGCAGCCTGGCCTGGCCCAGTGGCCCAACAGGCTGGCCCAGCCAGCAGGAGGCCCAGCCCAACTGCCAGGAGCTTCTTCAAGCTCCTGCCAGTAGGAGCTGTTGCGTGGCCGCGCCACAGCCGGCCGTGGCCACGTCTCCCCGCCACCTCCTGCTTCTCTTCCTCGTCGCTCTGGCCTCCCTGGACGTCGCCACGACGCCCCGCACCTCTCTCCCTCTCTCTCATTCCTCCCCCTCCCCTGGTCTCTCTCGCCTTCTCTCTCACGCCCGAGCACCATCGTCGCCGCCGCACGCCGTTGCCGCGCCCACCGCCACGCCCTCAACTCTCCGACAAGCTCAGAAGCTTCGCCGCGTCTCCCTCATCCTCTCCGTCGGGACACGCACCTCCGGACAGCCTGCATCGCCGCCACCAACATCGTCTTCACCTCCGGCCACCCGAGATCGCCGAAGACATTCCGGCCACACCAGTGCTTCCCTGAGCTCGCCGACCGCCTCGTCCGAACCGCCGTGAGCTTCTACGTCGTCCCCCTCTCTCCGTTCCTCCGTTCTCGCGTCGTAGCTCCCATTCCCCACCACGACCGTAGCACCTCGTCGTCGTCGCACTAGCTGCCGTAGCTCACGCCCGCGCACATCAACGTGCTCAGCCGCCTCCCAGAAAGCCAATGCCTCTGCCCGAAGCCCCTGCCGTGCACCGCAGCGCTGTGCGCGCACTTGGCCGAACTCCGGCCGCCGCCCCGAGCTCCGCTCTGACGAGCTCCGCCGCCGCAGCAGCCTCCCGCCTGCTCCCCTGGATGCGGACGGGCCAGGGCTACGCCCCGGTGGTCTCCACGGGCCATTTGGACGCCGGAGATGCGATCCCGAGCCCCTCCATCATGTTCGGCCTCGCCGGCGGCTAAACACCGGCGGGGTTTGACCCTTTGACCTCGCCGGCCCGTCAGGTGGGCCCCGTGGGTCAGGTGATTAGCTTAAGGCTAATCACCGTTAACTAACCCCCCTGACACTGACCAGTGGGCCCAGTGCCACTAATCCTTTAATTAAGATAAAACTAACCCCCTGTTTAATCCATGTCACTGACGTGTGGACCCCACACGTCAGGTTTGACCTGGTCAGCCGCAGTTGACTTGCTGACATCACAATGACGTAGTGCTGACATAGTTATTCATTTTCTGGAATTAAAATAACTCAGAAAATTCCAGAAAATGATTTAAACTTCAAAAATTCATACTAATTTAACCGTAGCTCGGATTGAAATAATTTATATATGAAAAATTATCAGAAAAATGCAATCTATCCATCTGTACTAGTTTCATGCATGACAAACCAACCTAAACCTGCTGTATAGATGAAAACATATAAATGGCATTTATAAGGGCTTAATTTGGAGATGCATTTGAATCTTTGGTTCAAATGGATTTCAACCAAATGGAAGCTAGTTGCGTTAGCTCAAACAGCATCACATCTACATGCCATGATCATGCATCATATTGTTGCATATGCTTGTGTTTTGATTGTCGACACCGTTCCTTCTCGATAGGTCCTGCTCCGGAGACCGTTCCAGAGTACCTGTCTGAGGAGCAGTGCCTTCCTTGTTGATCTACCAGGCAAGCAAACCCCCTTGTTCATTCCGATACAATCCTACTCTCTCGCTGCTGCTCTCATTTATTGCATTAGGACAACAACAATTCAATTGCTACTTTGTGCTACGGTAGTTGAACCCATTCCTCTGCATGACCTGTCATTGCCACAGTAAATAGTTGAAACCCACTAGCATGTGTAGGAGTTGATTGAAGCCATTGTTGTGTTCCTACCATGCTATGCCTGCTATTGCTTAGAGTGTGTCAGGTCTGATTCATTGGGAATGAATTGGAGTGCAATGCTCTTGTTCTGATGTTGAGAGTGAAGTGTGTGAACACAATTTGGTAAAGGTAACGGTGAGAGGCCATGTAGGAGTACATGGTGGGTTGTCTCACTGGAACCGTCCTTAAGCACTGAGTTCTATGTATGTTGTCCAATGACTCGATACTACCACACATTGGGCTCCGGGCGCTCCAAGCCCTCTCGACTTATTAACCAACTTGATCTCTGTCCAGGAGTTGCAACTAGTTTCTGGTGTTTGTAGGTAGTGCTATTTTTCTACCAAGTGGCACCCGACGGGGTGGGCTTGGGACAGACTAGGCACACGTGGCCTGGTGTACCGAGTGGCACCCGGATGGTGGGCTCGGGAACCCTGCACACATCGTTTGGGGCCGTGAGCGAAACCCCGGCCGGATCTCCTTGCGGATGGAACCCGAATACGCGATAAACCTGGACTAGAGTCTTGTGTGGTTAGTCAGGTTGTGGCCGACACCCTCGCCAGGCTTCCGCTTGAAGGTTGTCGAGTTACATGATGTGTACATGGCGGTAAGTGGCGAGAGCGTGTGTGAAGAAGTACACCCCTGCAGGGTTAACATGATCTATTCGAATAGCCGGGTCCGCAGTTATGGACTTCTTGGATGCTTACATGGTACATAGACAACTTGAAGTGGATACTCTAAAATGCTCAAGACAAGTGTGAGTGCTATGGATGGCCTTCTCGTAGGGAGGCGGGGATGAATCCATAGTAGTGTATTGTGTGGTGATTAGTGGACTCGTGTACGTTGTCTCACCTCAGGAGTTTCTCGTAGTCATAGAGCAGGATAGCCACTGAGTCAAAGCTGGCTTGCTGCAACTAAACCCCACATTACCCTCTTGATACAAATGCATGTATGATAGGATCTGATGTAAGTCTTGCTGAGTACCTTTGTACTCATGTTGCTTTATTTATGTTTTTGCAGCGGAGACTTCGGTCTTACTAGTGTTCTTGTGGACTTCGACAAGTAGCTTGTACCTCAGCTACGATCTTGATCGGATGTTGTAGATAGTTAGGCTCTTCAGCCTTTTTCATTTGTAGATGTCTGTACTCAGGCATGTAATACTTCCGCTTGTTGCTTGTATGCTCTGAATGTTGGGTCATGTGACTCATGTTTGAAATAAATGCTATGCTGGCTCTTTGAGCCTTATCTATATGAGTTGTTGAGTTATGTTGTGATGCCATGTTGTACATCACATACTTGCATGTTATGCGTATGTGTAATGTGTATTTCTATGTGTGGGATCCGACTATCTAGTTGTTTATCCTTAGTAGCCTCTCTTACTGGTAAATGTCTCCTAGTGCTTCCACTGAGCCCTGGTAGCTTGCTACTGCTCCGAAACACTTAGGCTGGCCGGCATGTGTCCTTCTTCGTTCCTGTGTCTGTCCCTTCGGGGAAATGTCACGCGGGGTCTACCGGAGTCCTGTTAGCCTGCTACAGCCCGGTTTACTGGAGTCCTGCTAGCCCAGCTGCTACAGCCCGGATTCACTCGCTGATGACCGACACGTTCGATGCTGGGTCATGTATGCCTGTCCCTGTAAGTTAGTGCCACTTTGGGTTCACGACTAGCCATGTCAGCCCGAGTTCTTTGTCATATGGATGCTAGCGACACTATCATATATGTGTGCCAAAAGGCACAAACGGTCCCGAGCATGGTAAGGCAACACCCGTGGGAATACCGTGCATGAGGCCGCAAAGTGATATGAGGTGTTACATGCTAGATCGGTGTTGCATAGAATCGGGGTCCTGACAGCTTTGGTATCAGAGCCTGACTGCTGTAGAATTACCAAGCCAAACTGGTCGAAGTTGAGTCTAGAAATTCTTTAGTTATGTAAGGGAATTGATTGTGGGAAGGAACGTAATGCTCTTTTTACTCCCTTACCTCATGGCCTTCTAATCTGAGTCATTCTATCTTTCCTACGGGGTTAAGGAACTAGGATTCTCTTTCATCTATCAGGATCACGTGTTACTACTCCGTAGTCCCATAGGATTGGTTGATTAGAGTCATACCCCTGTTTTCGAGTATTTCCGGTGTAGCTTGTTTAGTATTGTCCCCGAACCCTGAGTGGTGTTGTTGAGTTGTTGTACTACCCCATTTTTGGCAGGATGTCTCATTCTGAGCATTTTAGTGCCGTTATGCTGCCGGAATTTCCCTAGGAGTTCGAGGGATACTGATTTCCTTATCCTTCATTCTATAGCCTATAGTTGATGTTGATTCCGTCCTTGGTTTCGTTTCTCAAGATGTCATCAGCTAAGCAAAGTTCTGTTTCTCGTAGCCAGAACCACAGAGATGGTAGAGATGAGGATCCTCCTGATCAACCTTCGTTGACAGAGTTCATGTTAGAGATGGAGAGAAACAAGTGTGAGTCTAACCGCCTGTTGGCACGTATCGAGGAGAACATGGCACATCAGTTCAAAGGGTCTGTAACCATTCATGACTTCATTCGCTTGCACCCACCTACCTTTCATCATTCCATCGTGCAACTGGACGCAGATGACTGGCTCCGTAGCATCACTCGTAAGCTGTGTTCCGTGAACGTAGCTGAAGATGACAAGGTCACCTATGCCACATACCACCTGGAAGGTCCTGCTAGTCTTTGGTGGCAGAACTATGAGGCTATGCTTCCAGCTGGTCAGATTCCTACCTGGAGAGATTTCACTGAGGCTTTTCGCGAGCATCACATTCCTGAAGCCCTCATCGATCGCAGGAGAGAAGAGTTCTGTAGTTTCACCCAGAGTAAGATGGCTGTTGATGCTTACAGTAGAGAGTTTGAGAACCTCGCCCGCTATGCCACAGAAGAAGTGTCCACGGACGCCAAGAAGCAGGCTAGGTTCCGGAAGGGTCTCAACCCCAAGTTGCGTCATGATCTCCACCTACATCATTGTGATACATTCCAAGCTCTTGTGAACAAGGCCATTAACGTAGAGACAGCTCAGCTCACTTACGAGGAGTCCCGTAAGCACACCCGTGATTTGGGATCTTCCTCCGGCTCCAGTTCTCAGAAGCGTCGGATTTGGATTCCAAACTCCGCTCTTCCTTCCGGATATGCACCGAGGCCATCCCATGTGGTGCCTTCCCCAGCTCAGTCGTATGTTCCACCCAGGCCTACTGGTAGACCGCTTGTCAGTGCGGGTCCACGTCCAACTTCAGGGACTTGCTTCACATGCGGGAAGCCAGGACACTATGCACGTGACTGCTCTCAGGCCAGTTATGCTCCACCCCAGCCCGAGAAGACTGTTGGTTGTGTTAAGCCATCAAGCAAGACGATCAGTGCCAAGCCAGCCCCCACTGAACATGGACGTGTGCATCACGTCTCAGCTAAAGACACTCTTGATGATCCGGATGTCGTTCTTGGTACACTCCTTGTCAACTATCATCCAGCATCGGTTCTAGTCGATATTGGAGCATCTCACTCCTTCATTTCTGAAGGCTATGCTCGTTTGCACGACATGTCATTTTGTGACATACCAACTCCGCTTGAAATCCAAACCCCAGGGTCTAGATGGCAGACCACCAGAATCAGCCATGGTAATGAAATCCTTGTTGATAGACTTGTATTTCTTGCATCACTTGTAGCCCTCAAGTCCTCAGATATTAACATCATCTTGGGTATGGACTGGATGACAGCTCATCATGCCAAGATTGATTGTTACACAAGATCTGTTCAGCTTACACACCCATCTGGCAAGATAGTCACTGTCTCCACTAGAGTTGCAAAGCGTCAGCTCTATTCTCTTAATGCCAGCCCTCTTCCAGACCTTGAAGATATCCCGGTAGTCCATGACTTTCCGGATGTCTTTCCAGAGGAACTGCCAGGTGTTCCACCTGACAGAGATGTAGAGTTCGTCATAGATCTTATCCCAGGAACTACTCCAATTTCTAGGAGACCTTACAAAATGGCACCTTTAGAACTAGCCGAGCTTAAGAAACAACTTGATGAGTCCTTGCAAAAGGGTTTCATCCGTCCTAGTTCTTCTCCTTGGGCTTGCCCCGTCCTCTTCGTCAAGAAGAAGGATGGTACGGACCGGATGGTTGTAGATTATCGTCCCGTTAATTTGGTCACGATAAAGAACAAGTATCCGCTCCCCAGGATCAACGATCTGTATGATCAGCTCCCTGGATCCTCAGTCTTTTCCAAGATGGATTTGAGGTTAGGCTACCACCAAATCAAGATCAGAAATGGGGACATTCCTAAGACGGCTTTTGTCACTCGTTATGGTCAGTACGAGTACATCGTCATGTCCTTTGGTCTAACCAATGCTCCAGCCACATTCTCTTGCTTGATGAACTCGATCTTCATGGAGTATTTAGATAAGTTCGTCGTGGTTTACCTCGATGATATTCTTATTTACTTGAAGAACGAGGAAGAGCATGCCGAACATCTTAGACTTGTGTTAGAAAAACTCAGAGAGCACTGCCTTTATGCCAAGTTCTCCAAGTGTGAATTTTGGTTGCCAGAAGTGACCTACCTAGGCCACGTAATCTCTGGTAAGGGCATTGCTGTCAATCCCAAGAGAGTTAAGGCCGTTCTTGATTGGACTCCACCTGAAACCGTTAAACAAGTTAGGAGTTTCCTTGGTCTAGCAAGCTATTGCTGCCGCTTTGTTGAAAACTTCTCCAAAGTAGCCAAACCCCTCACGGAACTTCTCAAGAAAGATGCAATGTTTGAGTGGTCCCCATGGTGTGAGTACAGTTTTCAGGAACTGAAAAGGCGCCTGACTTTTGCTCCCATACTTGTGCCACCGGATTTCACTAAAGACTTTGTTATCTACTGCGACGCCTCACGACAGGGACTAGGTTGCATTCTTATGCAGGATCTTCATGTGATTTCCTATGCATATCGACAGTTGCATCCACATGAGGAGAATTATCCTACACATGATCTAGAGCTTGCAGCCGTAGTCTATGCACTCAAGACCTGGCGACATTACCTTCTTGGTAAATGTTGCGAGATCTACACCAATCACCAGAGTCTCAAGTATATCTTCACACAACCAGATTTGAACCTGAGGCAAAGATGTTGGTTGGAGTTGATCACAGATTATGATCTAGGGATTACCTACAACCCCGGCGCGCACTTGGCCGAACTCCGGCCGCCGCCCCGAGCTCCGCTCCGACGAGCTCCGCCCCGACGAGCTCCGCCGCCCCCGCAGCCTCTCGCCTGCTCCCCTGGATGTGGACGAGCCAGGGCTACGCCCCGGTGGTCTCCGCGGGCCATTTGGACGCCGGAGATGCGATCCCGAGCCCCTCCGCCGTGTTCAGCCTCGCCGGCGGCTAAACGCCGGTGGGGTTTGACCCTTTGACCTCGCCGGCCTGTCAGGTGGGCCCCATGGGTCAGGTGATTAGCTTAAGGCTAATCACCGTTAACTAACCCCCCTGACACTGACTAGTGGGCCCAGTGCCACTAATCCTTTAATTAAGATAAAACTAACCCCCTGTTTAATCCGTGTCACTGACGTGTGGACCCCACACATCAGGTTTGACCTGGTCAGCTGCAGTTGACT
The DNA here is from genome assembly GCF_002162155.2 of Triticum dicoccoides. Classification (NCBI taxonomy): domain Eukaryota; kingdom Viridiplantae; phylum Streptophyta; class Magnoliopsida; order Poales; family Poaceae; genus Triticum; species Triticum dicoccoides. The sequence goes on along the minus strand of NC_041389.1, from coordinate 443,862,035 downwards.
TGCTGACATCACAGTGATGCTATGCCGACACAATTATTCATTTTCTGGAATAAAATAACTCAGAAAATTCCAGAAAATGATTTAAACTTCAAAAATTCATAGTAATTTAACCGTAGCTCAGATTGAAATAATTTATATATAAAAAATTATCAGAAAAATGCAATCTATCCATCTGTACTAGTTTCATGCATGACAAACCAACGTAAACCTACTGTATAGATGAAAACATATAAATGGCATTTATAAGGGCTTAATTTGGAGATGCATTTGAATCTTTGGTTCAAATGGATTTCAACCAAATGGAAGCTAGTTGCCTTAGCTCAAACAGCATCACATCTACATGCCATGATCATGCATCATATTGTTGCATATGCTTATGTTTTGATTGTCGACACCATTCCTTCTCGATAGGTCCTGCTCCGGAGACCGTTCCAGAGTACCTGTCTGAGGAGCAGTGCCTTCCTTGTTGATCTACCAGGCAAGCAAACCCCCTTGTTCATTCCGATACAATCCTACTCTCTCGCTCCTCCTCTCATTTATTGCATTAGGACAACAACAATTCAATTGCTACTTTGTGCTGCGGTAGTTGAACCCATTCCTCTACATGACCTGTCATTGCCACAGTAAATAGTTGAAACCCACTAGCATGTGTAGGAGTTGATTGAAGCCATTGTTGTGTTCTCACCATGCTATGCCTGCTATTGCTTAGAGTGTGTCAGGTCTGATTCATTGGGAATGAATTGGAGTGCAGTGCTCTTGTTCTGATGTTGAGAGTGAAGTGTGTGAACACGATTTGGTAAAGGTAACGGTGAGAGGCCATGTAGGAGTACATGGTGGGTTGTCTCACTGGAACCGTCCTTAAGCACTGAGTTCTATGTATGTTGTCCAATGACTCGATACTACCACACATTGGGCTCCGGGCGCTCCAAGCCCTCTCGACTTATTAACCAACTTGATCTCTGTCCAGTAGTTGCAACTAGTTTCTGGTGTTTGTAGGTAGTGCTATTTTTCTACCAAGTGGCACCCGACGGGGTGGGCTTGGGACAGACTAGGCACACATGGCCTGGTGTACCGAGTGGCACCCGGATGGTGGGCTCGGGAACCCTGCACACTTCATTTGGGGCCGTGAGCGAAACCCCGGCCGGATCTCATTGCGGATGGAAGCCGAATAGGCGATAAACCTGGACTAGAGTCTTATGTGGTTAGTCAGGTCGTGGCCGACACCCTCGCCATGCTTCCGCTTGAAGGTTGCCGAGTTACATGACGTGTACATGGCGGTAAGTGGCGAGAGCGTGTGTGAAGAAGTACACCCTTGCAGGGTTAACATGATCTATTCGAACAGCCGGGTCCGCAGTTATGGACTTCTTGGATGCTTACATGGTACATAGACAACTTGAAGTGGATACACTAAAATTCTCAAGACAAGTGTGAGTGCTATGGATGGCCTTCTCATAGGGAGACGGGGATGAATCCATAGTAGTGTATAGTGTGGTGATTAGTGGACTCGTGTACGTTGTCTCACCTCAAGAGTTTCTCGTAGTCATAGAGCAGGATAGCCACTGAGTCAAAGCTGGCTTGCTGCAACTAAACCCCACATTACCCTCTTGATACAAATGCATGTATGATAGGATCTGATGTAAGTCTTGATGAGTACCTTTGTACTCATGTTGCTTTATTTATGTTTTTGCAGCGGAGACTTCGGTCTTACTAGTGTTCTTGTGGACTTCGACAAGTAGCTTGTACCTCAGCTACGATCTTGATCGGATGTTGTAGATAGTCAGGCTCTTCAGCCTTTTTCATTTGTAGATGTCTGTACTCAGACATGTAATACTTCTGCTTGTTGCTTGTATGCTCTGAATGTTGGGTCATGTGACCCCTGTTTGAAATAAATGTTATGCTGGCTCTTTGAGCCTTATCTATATGAGTTGTTGAGTTATGTTGTGATGCCATGTTGTACATCACATACTTGCATGTTATGCGTACGTGTAATGTGTATTGCTATGTGTGGGATCTGGCTTTCTAGTTGTTTATCCTTAGTAGCCTCTCTTACCGGGAAATGTCTCCTAGTGCTTCCACTGAGCCCTGGTAGCTTGCTACTGCTCCGGAACACTTAGGCTGGCCGGCATGTGTCCTTCTTTGTTCCTGTGTCTGTCCCTTCGGGGAAATGTCACGCGGGGTCTACCGGAGTCCTGTTAGTCTGCTACAGCTCGGTTTACCGGAGTCCTGCTAGCCCAGCTGCTACAGCCCGGATTCACTCGCTGATGACCAACACGTTCGATGCTGGGTCATGTATGCCTGTCCCTGTAAGTTAGTGTCACTTTGGGTTCACGACTAGCCATGTCAGCCCGGGTTCTTTGTCATATGGATGCTAGCGACACTATCATATACGTGTGCCAAAAGGCACAAACGGTCCCGGGCATGGTAAGGCGACACCCGTGGGAATACCGTGCGTGAGGCCGCAAAGTGATATGAGGTGTTACATGCTAGATCGGTGTGGCATAGAATCGGGGTCCTGACACTGGCGGTGCGAGCCACGGCGGGGGGAAGGACACGACGGCGATGGCACGCGGCGATAGCCGCAGCAGAAGCAGAGAAGGAGCGAGGCCGGAGCCCGGGGGCTCATCCACGTTGCAGGGACGAGGGCGGCGAGGCTCGTTGGAGCCGTTGAGGAGGAAGACGGGGACGAGTAGGCGACGGAGAGGACGACGGGGAAGCAGTCCGGCGATGGCGTTGGCGGAGCGGTCCGGCAAGGGGCGGCTCCGGCGTCAGCGCCGTGCGGCGCAGTCGAGGCAGCGCTCCGGGCGGCGGTGGACGGCAAAGGGCGTCGGGGACGGAGAGGAGGCAGGCCGGCGAGGAAGGTCCGGCAAGGACGAGCTTCGGGCGCGGGGCAGCGTCGAGCGACCTCCCTCCTTGAT
>NC_041389.1:443842130-443858671 GCF_002162155.2 Triticum dicoccoides | reverse complement strand
TTATTGTTCTTCTGTTTTGTTTTTCATTTTTTTAGTTTTAGTAAAATATATACTTAGTATCGAAATTAGTATTTCAACTTAGTCCATAGTCAAAAAGTCTAGTCCTCAAACAATTTAGTTTAGTATTTTGTTAATTATAAAAGCATTTAAATATTGGTTTTTGCTACTGTTTTATTCACCTAAGGGCATTTAAACATTTTATAAAAATGTGGTTTCTCCACCATAATTACTTATGCATTAGTTGGATCACTTCGAACATTTTAGTGTTAATATTTGAAAAGTTTTATTGTTTCATTGATTTTTAATTTGAATTTGAATCAGTTTCGAACTAATGTGAGGTTAGCAACGGTAATCTAGGTGATGTGGCATCATTAGTAAAGGGTTATTGTAGCTTAGTTATCCGGGCGTCACAATTCTCCTCCACTACAAGAAATCTCGTCCCGAGATTTAAGAGGGGAGTAAGGGGGAAGGGATTGGGTTACGAAAAATCTAATGGATCTTCTCGGTCTTGGTTGCTCTTCTCGAAGAGGTCGATCCATTACATTGATGTCTTCATTTCTCTGCTTCAGGTCATCATGATGAAGTCATCATTTTCTTCGGGAACTCCAACGTACTTACGAATAGGTAAGGGATAGCTCGGCTACAACAGAATGCTTATGAGGGAAAAATATGGGAGTTAACCCATGAATGAGCATAAGATTATCTCTCGAGTTGAGCATTTAAAATACAACAAGAGTAAGGTACGAAGGTACAATAAGAGGTTCCAAGCGGATAGATAGTTGCTCAAAGTCTCAACCAGAGTGAGAAAGGGGTTCAGAGCAGCGAGGGTAAGTATTGCGTTTGATACCAGAATAGAGCACTAGGAAGGTGGCCCGTGAATTAAATACGAAGCCAAGCGCGAGGAATAAGTTTGGAAACAGGGGGTATAGGAGAGTCAGGTTTCGATCATGTGGAACTGTGGGTTATGGGCCCACCATGTGGGTTAAAATTAGGAAGGGCGGAGACGTCTTGCGTGATCATGCAAGCAAGGCATGTCAGAGGGTAGCATGTCGATTCTGTCGGCAACAACGTCGATACCAAGGGCGAGGGACGAAGAGAACCATTTTCCTACTCGTTAGGACGAGGCAGACCAATAGGCAAAGTTTTCGTCCATCGATGGTTACCAAAATGTCATCAACAATAGTAACAGGGTCTTACTGACAAGTCGGTACACCAGGGTGCTTATATAAGCAGGGAATTATTGTTGGGGAACATTGCAGAAAATTAAAATTTTTCCTACGATTTCACCAAGATCCATCTATGAGTTCATCTAAGCAACGAGTCAAGGGAGAGAGTTTGCATCTACATACCACTTGTAGATCACGAGCGGAAGCTAGCCAAGGGGGTGGTGATGATGGAGTCGTACTCGAACGTGATTCGGATCACCGATGTCCAAGTGCTGAACGGACAGCACCTCCGCGTTCAACACACGTACGGGGCGGGAGACGTCTCCTCCTTCTTGATCCAGCAAGGGGGAAGGAGAGGTTGAGGAAGATTGCTCCAACAGCAGCACGACGGCTTGGTGTAGTTGGTGCAGCAGTACTCCGACAGGGCTTCGCCAAGCATATACGGAGGAGGAGAGGTGTTGGGGAGGGGAGGGGCTGCGCCTTGGCTTGTGTTAAGCTCCCATGCGCCTCCCCACTATATATAGGGGTGGAGGGGCTGGTTTCTTGCCCTCCAAGTCCATTGGGGCGTTGGCCCAGGTGGGAGGAAAGAAATCCCATCATTTCCTTCCCCACCGATTGTTATCCCCCCTTTTTAGGGATCTTGATCTTATCCCTTCGGGATATGATCTTATTCCTTCTAAGGGGGGATCTTGGTGCGCCTTGACCAGGGGTGTGGGGCCTTTACCCCACTACTCACGTTCATGTGGGTCCCCCCATGCAGGTGGGCCCCACTCTGGAACCTTCTAGAACCTTCCCGGTACAATACCGAAAAATCCCGAACATTTTCCGGTGGCCAAAATAGGACTTCCCATATATAAATCTTTACCTCCGGACCATTCCGGAACTCCTCGTGACGTCCGGGATCTCATCCGGGACTCCGAACAACATTCGGTAACCACATACAAACTTCCTTTATAACCCTAGAGTCATCGAACCTTAAGTGTGTAGACCCTACGGGTTCGGGAGACATGTAGACATGACCGAGACGTTCTCCGATCAATAACCAACAGCGGGATCTGGATACCCATGTTGGCTCCCACATGCTTCTCGATGTTGTCATCGGATGAACCACGATGTCGAGGATTCGATCAAACCCTGTATACAATTCCCTTTGTCAATCGGTACGTTACTTGCCCGAGACTCGATCGTCGGTATCCCAATACCTTGTTCAGTCTCGTTACCAGCAAGTCACTTTACTCGTACCGTAATGCATGATCTCGTGGCCAACACTTTGGTCACCTTGAGCTCATTATGATGATGCATTACCGAGTGGGCCCAGAGATACCTCTCCGTCATACGGAGTGACAAATCCCAGTCTCGATCCGTGTCAACCCAACAGCTACTTTCGGAGATACCTGTAATGCACCTTTATAGTCACCCAGTTACGTTGTGACGTTTGATACACCCAAGGCACTCCTACGGTATCCGGGAGTTACACGATCTCATGGTCTAAGGAAGAGATACTTGACATTGGCAAAGCTCTAGCAAACGAACTAAACGACCTTTGTGCTATGCTTAGGATTGGGTCTTGTCCATCACATCATTCTCCTAATGATGTGATCCCGTTATCAACGACATCCAATGTCCATAGCCAAGAAATCATGACTATTTGTTGATCACAACGAGCTAGTCAACTAGAGGCTCACTAGGGACATATTGAGGTCTATGTATTCACACGTGTATTACGATTTCCGGATAATACAGTTATAGCATGAATAAAAGACAATTATCATGAACAATGAAATATAATAATACTTTTATTATTGCCTCTAGGGCATATTTCCAACAGTCTCCCACTTGCACTAGAGTCACCAATCTAGTTACATTGTGATGAATCGAACACCCATTGAGTTCTGGTGTTGATCATGTTTAGCTCGCGAGAGAGGTTTAGTCAACGGATCTGCGACATTCAGATCCGTATGTACTTTGCAAATTTCTATGTCTCCATCTTGAACATTTTCACGGATGGAGTTGAAACGACGCTTGATGTGCCTGGTCTTCTTGTGAAACCTGGGCTCCTTGGCAAGGGCAATAGCTCCAGTGTTGTCACAGAAGAGTTTGATTGGCCCCGACGCATTGGGTATGACTCCTAGGTCGGTGATGAACTCCTTCACCCAAATCGCTTCATGTGCTGCCTCCGAGGCTGCCATGTACTCTGCTTCACACGTAGATCCCGCCACGACGCTCTGCTTGCAGCTGCACCAGCTTACTGCTCCACCATTCAACATATACACGTATCCGGTTTGTGACTTAGAGTCATCCGGATCTGAGTCGAAGCTAGCGTCGACGTAACCCTTTACGACAAGCTCTTCGTCTCCTCCATAAACGAGAAACATGTCCTTTGTCCTTTTCAGGTACTTCAGGATATTCTTGACTGTTGTCCAGTGTTCCTTGCCGAGATAACTTTGGTATCTAGCTACCAAACTCACGGCAAGGTTTACATCAGGTCTGGTACACAGCATGGCATACATAATAGATCCTATGGCTGAAGCATAGGGGATGACACTCATCTCTTCTTTATCTTTTGCCGTGGTCGGTGACTGAGCCGAGCTCAATCTCACACCTTGTAACATAGGCAAGAACCCCTTCTTGGACTGATCCATTTTGAACCTCTTCAAAATCTTATCAAGGTATGTGCTTTGTGAAAGACCTATGAGGCGTCTCGATCTATCTCTATAGATCTTGATGCCTAATATGTAAGCAGCTTCTCCAAGGTCCTTCATTGAAAAACACTTATTCAAGTAGGCCTTAATGCTGTCCAGAAATTCTATATTATTTCCCATCAAGAGTATGTCATCTACATATAATATGAGAAATGCTACAGAGCTCCCACTCACTTTCTTGTAAACGCAGGCTTCTCCATAAGTCTGCATAAACCCAACGCTTTGATCATCTCATCAAAGCGAATATTCCAACTCCGAGATGCTTGCACCAGCCCATAAATGGATCGCTGGAGCTTGCATACTTTGTTAGCGTTCTTAGGATCGACAAAACCTTCCGGCTGCATCATATACAGTTCTTCCTTAAGATGCCCGTTAAGGAATGCTGTTTTGACGTCCATCTGCCATATCTCATAATCATAGTATGCGGCAATTGCTAACATGATTCGGACGGACTTTAGCTTCGCTACGGGAGAGAATGTCTCGTCGTAGTCAATCCCTTGAACCTGTCGATAACCCTTAGCGACAAGTCGAGCTTTATAGATGGTGACATTACCATCCGCGTCTGTCTTCTTCTTAAAGATCCATTTGTTTTCTATCGCTCGCCGATCATCGGGAAAGTCTGTCAAAGTCCATACTTTGTTTTCATACATGGATTCTATCTCGGATTTCATGGCTTCAAGCCATTTGTTGGAATTTGGGCCCGCCATCGCTTCTTCATAGTTCGAAGGTTCACCGTTGTCTAACAACATGATTTCCAGGACGGGGTTGCCGTACCACTCTGGTGCGGAACGTGCCCTTGTGGACCTACGAAGTTCAGTAGCAACTTGATCCGAAGTACCTTGATCATCATCATTGGTTTCCTCTTCAGTTGGTGTGGGCATCACAGGAACATTTTCCTGAGCTGCACCACTTTCCCGTTCGAGAGGTAGTACTTCATCGAGTTCTACTTTCCTCCCACTTACTTCTTTCGAGAGAAACTCTTTTTCCAGAAAGCATCCGTTCTTGGCAACAAAGATTTTGCCCTCGGATCTTAAGTAGAAGGTATACCCGACAGTTTCCTTAGGGTATCCTATGAAGACGCATTTTTCCGACTTGGGTTCGAGCTTTTCAGGTTGAAGTTTCTTGACATAAGCATCGCATCCCCAAACTTTTAGAAACGACAGCTTAGGTTTCTTCCCAAACCATAATTCATACGGTGTCGTCTCAACGGATTTAGACGGTGCCCTATTTAAAGTGAATGTAGCTGTCTCTAGAGCGTATCCCCAAAATGATAGCGGTAAATCAGTAAGAGACATCATAGACCGCACCATATCCAATAGAGTGCGATTACGACGTTCGGACACACTGTTTCACTGAGGTGTTCCAGGCGGCGTGAGTTGTGAAACGATTCCACATTTCCTTAAGTGTGTGCCAAATTCGTGACTTAAATATTCTCCTCCACGATCTGATCGTAGGCACTTTATCTTTCGGTCACGTTGATTCTCCACCTCATTCTGAAATTCCTTGAACTTTTCAAAGGTCTCAGACTTGTGTTTCATTAAGTAGACATACCCATATCTACTTAAGTCATCAGTGAGAGTGAGAACATAACGATATCCTCCGCGAGCCTCAACGCTCATTGGACCGCACACATCGGTATGTATGATTTCCAATAAGTTGGTTGCTCGCTCCATTGTTCCGGAGAACGGAGTCTTGGTCATCTTGCCCATGAGGCATGGTTCGCATGTGTCAAACGATTCATAATCAAGAGACTCTAAAAGTCCATCGGCATGGAGCTTCTTCATGCGCTTGACACCAATGTGACCAAGGCGGCAGTGCCACAAGTATGTGGGACTATCGTTATCAACTTTACATCTTTTGGCATCTGCACTATGAACATGTGTAATATTACGCTCGAGATTCATTAAGAATAAACCATTGACCATCGGAGCATGACCATAAAACATATCACTCATGTAAATCGAACAACCATTATTCTCAGACTTAAATGAGTAGCCATCTCGTATTAAACGAGATCCAGATACAATGTTCATGCTCAAACTTGGCACTAAATAACAATTATTAAGGTTCAAAACTAATCCCGTAGGTAAATGTAGAGGCAGCGTGCCGACGGCGATCACATCGACTCTGGAACCATTCCCGACGCGCATCGTCACCTCGTCCTTCGCCAGTCTCGTTTATTCCGCAGCTCCTGCTGTGAGTTACAAATATGAGCAACGGCACCGGTATCAAATACCCAGGAGTTACTACGAGTACTGGTAAGGTACACATCAATTACATGTATATCAAATATACCTTTGGTTTTGCCGGCCTTCTTATCTGCTAAGTATTTGGGGCAGTTCCACTTCCAGTGACCCTTCCCCTTGCAATAAAAGCACTCAGTCTCAGGCTTAGGTCCATTCTTTGACTTCTTCCCGGTAACTGGCTTACCAGGCGCGGCAACCTCCTTGCCGTCCTTCTTGAAGTTCTTCTTACCCTTGCCCTTCTTGAACTTAGTGGTCTTATTGACCATCAACACTTGATGTTCTTTCTTGATTTCAGCCTCTGCTGACTTCAGCATCGAGAACACTTCAGGAATGGTCTTTTCCATCCCCTGCATGTTGTAGTTCATCACATAGCTCTTGTAGCTTGGTGGGAGCGACTGGAGGATTCTGTCAATGACCGCCTCATCTGGGAGGTTAATGTTCAGCTGGGTCATACGGTTGTGCAACCCAGACATCTTCAGGATGTGCTCACTGACAGAACTGTTTTCCTCCATCTTACAACTGTAGAACTTGTCGGAGACATCATATCTCTCGACCCGGGCATGAGCTTGGAAAACTAGTTTCAGCTCTTCGAACATCTCATATGCTCCGTGATGCTCAAAACGCTTTTGGAGCCCCGGTTCTAAGCTGTAAAGCATGCCGCACTGAACGAGGGAGTAATCATCAGCGCGAGTTTGCCAAGCATTCGTAATGTCTTGGTTCTCTGGGACGGGAGCGTCACCTAGCGGTCCTTCTAGGACATATTGTTTCCTGGCAGCTATGAGGATGATCCTCAAGTTCTGGACCCAGTCCGTATAGTTGTTGCCATCATCTTTCAGCTTGGTTTTCTCTAGGAACGCGTTGAAGTTCATGTTGACATGAGCGTTGGCCATTTGATCTACAAGACATATTTGCAAAGGTTTTAGACTAAGTTCATGATAATTAAGTTCTAATCAAATTATGAACTCCCACTCAGATTAGACATCCCTTTAGTCATCTAAGTGTTACACGATCCGAGTCGACTAGGCCGTGTCCGATCATCACGTGAGACGGACTAGTCATCGTCGGTGAACATTCTCATGTTGATCGTATCTTCCATACGACTCGTGTTCGACCTTTCGGTCTCCGTGTTCCGAGGCCATGTCTGCACATGCTAGGCTCGTCAAGTTAACCCTAAGTGTTTTCGCTGTGTAAAACTGTCTTACACCCGTTGTATGTGAACGTAAGAATCCATCACACCCGATCATCACGTGGTGCTTAGAAGCGACGAACTGTAGCAACGGTGCACAGTTAGGGGAGAACACTTCTTGAATTTTTTTTAAGGGATCATCTTATTTACTACCGTCGTCCTAAGTAAACAAGATGCATAAACATAATAAACATCACATGCAATTATATAGTTGTGACATGATATGGCCAATATCATATAGCTCCATTGATCTTCATCTTCGGGGCTCCATGATCATCTTGTCACCGGCTTGACACCATGATCTCCATCATCATGATCTCCATCATCGTGTCTTCATGAAGTTGTCACGCCAACGACTACTTCTACTTCTATGGCTAACGCGTTTAGCAATAAAGTAAAGTGAGTTACATGGCGTTCTTCAATGACACGCAGGTCATACAAAAAATAAAGACAACTCCTATGGCTCCTGCCGGTTGTCATACTCATCGACATGCAAGTCGTGAATCCTATTACAAAGAACATGATCTCATACATCACAATTCATCATTCATCACAACTTCTGGCCATATCAGATCACATGATCAATCGCTGCAAAAACAAGTTAGACGTCCTCTAATTGTTGTTGCATCTTTTACGTGGCTGCAATTGGGTTCTAGCAAGAACGTTTTCTTACCTACGAATAACCACAACGTGATTTTATCAACTTCTATTTACCCTTCATAAGGGCCCTTTTCATCGAATCCGCTCCAACTAAAGTGGGAGAGACAGACACCCGCCAGCCACCTTATGCAACTAGTGCATGTCAGTCGGTGGAACCGGTCTCACGTAAGCGTACGTGTAAGGTTGGTCCGGGCCGCTTCATCCCACAATACCGCCGAAGCAAGAAAAGACTAGTAGAGGCAAGTAAGATGACAAAATCCACGCCCACAACAAAATTGTGTTCTACTCGTGCAAAGAGAACTACGCATAGACCTAGCTCATGATGCCACTGTTGGGGAACGTTGCAGAAAATTAAAATTTTTCCTACGGTTTCACCAAGATCCATCTATGAGTTCATCTAAGCAACGAGTCAAGGGAGAGAGTTTTCATCTACATACCACTTGTAGATCACGAGCGGAAGCTAGCCAAGGGGATGGTGATGATGGAGTCGTACTCGAACGTGATTCGGATCACCGATGTCCAAGTGCTGAACGGACAGCACCTCCGCGTTCAACACACGTACGGGACGGGAGACGTCTCCTCCTTCTTGATCCAGCAAGGGGGAAGGAGAGGTTGAGGAAGATTGCTCCAACGGCAGCACGACGGCGTGGTGTAGTTGGTGCAGCAGTACTCCGACAGGGCTTCGCCAAGCATATACGGAGGAGGAGAGGTGTTGGGGAGGGGAGGGGCTGCGCCTTGGCTTTTGTTAAGCTCCCATGCACCTCCCCACTATATATAGGGGTGGAGGGGCTGGTTTCTTGCCCTCCAAGTCCATTGGGGCGTTGGCCAAGGTGGGAGGAAAGAAATCCCATCATTTCCTTCCCCACCGATTGTTATCCCCCCTTTTTAGGGATCTTGATCTTATCCCTTCGGGATATGATCTTATTCCTTCTAAGGGGGGATCTTGGTGCGCCTTGACCAGGGGTGTGGGGCCTTTCCCCCACTACTCACGTTCATGTGGGTCCCCCCATGCAGGTGGGCCCCACTCCGGAACCTTCTAGAACCTTCCCGGTACAATACCGAAAAATCCCGAACATTTTCCGGTGGCCAAAATAGGACTTCCCATATATAAATCTTTACCTCCGGACCATTCCGGAACTCCTCGTGACGTCCGGGATCTCATCCGGGACTCCGAACAACATTCGGTAACCACATACAAACTTCCTTTATAACCCTAGCATCATCGAACCTTAAGTGTGTAGACCCTACGGGTTCGGGAGACATGTAGACATGACCGAGACGTTCTCCGATCAATAACCAACAGCGGGATCTGGATACCCATGTTGGCTCCCACATGCTTCTCGATGTTGTCATCGGATGAACCACGATGTCGAGGATTCGATCAAACCCTGTATACAATTCCCTTTGTCAATCGGTACGTTACTTGCCCGAGACTCGATCGTCGGTATCCCAATACCTTGTTCAGTCTCGTTACCGGCAAGTCACTTTACTCGTACCGTAATGCATGATCTCGTGGCCAACACTTTGGTCACCTTGAGCTCATTATGATGATGCATTACCGAGTGGGCCCAGAGATACCTCTCCGTCATACGGAGTGATAAATCCCAGTCTCGATCCGTGTCAACCCAACAGCTACTTTCGGAGATACCTGTAATGCACCTTTATAGTCACCCAGTTACGTTGTGACGTTTGATACACCCAAGGCACTCCTACGGTATCCGGGAGTTACACGATCTCATGGTCTAAGGAAGAGATACTTGACATTGGCAAAGCTCTAGCAAACGAACTAAACGACCTTTGTGCTATGCTTAGGATTGGGTCTTGTCCATCACATCATTCTCCTAATGATGTGATCCCGTTATCAACGACATCCAATGTCCATAGCCAGGAAATCATGACTATCTGTTGATCACAACGAGCTAGTCAACTAGAGGCTCACTAGGGACATATTGAGGTCTATGTATTCACACGTGTATTACGATTTCCGGATAATACAGTTATAGCATGAATAAAAGACAATTATCATGAACAATGAAATATAATAATACTTTTATTATTGCCTCTAGGGCATATTTCCAACAATTATTACTACTTATATCATATAGATCATAAGAAAGGTTAAACCAAATAATGGAAAGGAAAATATGATTATCAGGTTAAACAGAACAATGGAAAGAAAATGTGTTTAAACATATATTTCAGGGGTATATCCTTTCCAAGGACAAAAAAACATGATATCCATGACAGGATACAAAGTAGAAAACCAATTAGGTAAGGGGGGAATCTCATGATAATAGCCATACAACGGTGTTTGGATAATTGATAAAGAAAATTTAGCATGGTGCTTCAAATGTTCTTATTGAAGATCGGAGTACCAGAGACATGCTTCGAGATAGCATTGACATGGTCATCGTGTAAGGGGCAGATTTTGGATACACAAAGGATCCATCAAGAACAACTTATAGAATAAGTTTTACAATTTCATCATGGAAGAATGGATAACCTTGCTAAAAAAGGAAACTATAACAGTAGGTCCTTCGGCCAGGTGTGCTGGGCATGACATCACCTTACCGGGTCATAAAAGACCAGTGTTATAACTCTGGGAAAAATGTTCGAACCATCATATCTGACCGAGATTCAGATCTGATAGGTGTTAGGATACCTCAGACTCAGAATGCCCGAGAAGAAAAGGTGCGACACAAATTGACAAGATGACATTATAAGATTCTCGGGTAATGAACTATGGAAGTGAGTTCCGAAACAAGAGTTCATCATTAAACCAAGGAGAGGATGAGGAGGTGGCTGATGGGCTCATGCGACAATTCATCGAGAATTCCAAACGGATGGATTTCCAAAATTAGGTGAACAAGGAGATAACCTTTGTCAGATCAAATGATATAATGATGTATGCTCGAAGAAAACATACACAATTAACATTGGTTGAAAGGTGCACCCGAATATGGGCTGGGTTGCACGACCAACGTCGGAATGGTGATTCAATAATCAATAGTCTAAGAATGAACGACCGACCATTAACTTCAGAGCAAGAGGGTTGCTAGAAGTTTTAAAATCACACATCCAAGCTCAATTGTCGGTATTTTTTTTGGTTAGAAATAACACGAGGACCAAGGAATGAACGGGTATGGCAAAAGGTATCACCTGCATCAAGAATTCTTAAGAGGTGGTGAAATTCTCACAACATTCTTGACATAAAAGATGGTAATACTCCATGGTAAAGAAGAATAAATGTTGGATAGCAAGGATCTCAAGGTATAACACAAAACACGAACAAGTTTGTGTTGAACGGGAGGCAATCGAGTGGTCGATGATAACACAAATCATCGAGGGCAAGGATGGTATTTCTCATCATGAATTCAATTAATATCCTTGAGGAGCTCAGAATGTTGATGATGATCATGACACGTTTGTCGAGAGGTTTCATGAAGATATAATTGCTCATCAACGACATCAAGCAAATGGAAGGATGGAGCGAAAAGTTATTGAAACCACGGATATGACACAAACTCGGAATCAAGCTTGTTGTTCAAGGCGAAACGATATGACGAGGAAAGTCGACGTAAGCTTAGCTCATCGTCGAAAATTGTGATTCGGAAAGAAGGACCAGATAGCACATCTAAAAAGTTGCACGATAGTGATATAGCCAATCAGACTAGGAATGACTTGAAGGGTTACTAAACTCGTAAGCAATGAAAATTACTTAAGAGTTATTGATTCGGCGAGCGGAATCAATTCACTTATTGGTGTTCTCAGTCGACAAACAACCCAGAACCCATGAAGTGTCAAAGACAAGGTAAGGTAGTACTTCATCAAAGTTTATAAGATGTAGTGCAATGGAAAGATATCCTCGAGATACAAGGGGTAATACTCAAAGGTAGATCATAATAGAGGTTGGGCAGGCGTATTGACCTGCAGAAGACAAGTGATTTAAATTGTCCAAGAAATGGAATCAAGGAGAAAATATGGTCGGAACCACATTTGCAAAGGATCAATTCACAGATACCAAATGATATTATATCAAGGAAATAGTTATTATTACAAGAAGCTTCCATGATAGGATCCACACCGGATCCATGGGCATGAACACAAAGTTCAAGGTCGACTCCCACTTCTTCAATGCCTAACCTATCATTTACTTCTCGTTTTCGAAGAAGTTGTAGAGCAGAAAATTTATCTGGTAAAAACACCAGAATGGTATGACTCGTGAAAACTTTCGGGTTCACACGGTTTAGAGAAGGCATATGTTCAACCCATAAGGGCTTCTTAGAATCATATACCACAAGTTTCAAGAGTAAATATCACAAGCTCGAAAGCAGAGCATCGTTGGCCATATCAGTGAATAGAATTTACCGATGGCATTATGTATCAGGGAAAGAACTTCTCGAGGTTTTTGTATACAAAGGAGACTGTCAGATTGATAATTCAACAAAGGATCTGATGGTCCACAACGGAGCTTATGTGAGCACCGGCACACAATCAGAGGAAGAATCAAGGCAAGGTCCTTAGATTATAGAAACAACTGACTAACTCAAAGCTCAAAGGCAAAGAATCATAATTTCCAAATCAAGGCCTCAAAGGCAAGAACTCTGATTAAGGATGGATAAGTTGAGTAGGCTTAGGGTACAATCGACGACAATTGGATTGCTTGAGAACCAGCTCACGTTTCAAATGATGTCCGAGCCGGAAGGAAATATCCAGGGAATAACTGATGATTGTGTGCATTCACACACATGTTGAATCAACCGGATCAGAATGTCAATCACAAGGATTTTAATGGTTATTGCTAGACAAATGGAATTGTCCTGACTGCAAGAAGACAAGTATTTGCAGAGCAATAGTTGGCAAAGGAGTACCGGAAGATCGGGTAGTATTTCAATGCATCTAATGAATCCTATGAATAACTAGTAATGAACGGTTCCTCGATAAGTGTAATAAAAATCGTAGGGATATTTTTGCGGCAAGGAACCGCAAGGCAGTGGCACAAGGGATTCTTGGAACAACACGAGTATTACAGGGTATCTTGTAATAATAAGAGCAACTAGGGATGAAGGTATGAATGAGAAGTTACCCATAGAGGCTTATCGATGGATGGGAATTGCAAAAGCAATGGCACAAGTCTTGAGAGAACATCATAGAGTATCTTCAGAATCTTCTGGTGCAGCAGGCAGTCATTGGTAACACGGGGCTCTCCGGGTGGAAGTGATCACGAGATCCTAATGTTAGAGTTAGCAAAATTCATTTAACCCGAATAGAAGAGAGATCAGAGTCCCAGAGTATAGATGAGGAGTAAAAGATCCTAATACCACCCAATGGTGACGTGGGCCCGTAAGCCGCACAGCCATGTTAGTAAAAGTTTTGTAGTGACTAGACTCGACTTCGGCCAAGGAGTGTGGAAGGGGGATTCCTACAGGCAGTCGGCTCTGATACCAACTTGTGACGCCCCCGATTCAATCGTACACTAATCATACATGCAAACGTGTATGATCAAGATCAGGGACTCACGGGAAGATATCACCACACAACTCTAAAAACAAAATAAGTCATACAAGCATCATAATACAAGCTAGGGGCCTCGAGGGCTCGAATACAAGTGCTCGATCATAGACGAGTCAGCGGAAGCAACAATATCTAAGTACAGACATAAGTTAAACAAGTTTGCCTTAAGAAGGCTAGCACAAACTGGAATACAGATCGAAAGAGGCGCATGCCTCCTGCATGGGATCCTCCTAAACTAATCCTGGTCGTCGTCAGCGGCCAGCACGTAGTAGTAGGCACCTCCAGTGTAGTAGGAGTCGTCGTCGACGATGGCGTCTGGCTCCTGGGCTCTGGCATCTGGTTGCGACAACCAGGTAGAAGGGAAAGGGGGAAAAGAGGGAGAAAGCAACCGTGAGTACTCATCCAAAGTACTCGCAAGCAAGGAGCTACACTACATATGCATGGGTATATGTGTAAAAAGGCAATATCGATGGACTGAACTGCAGAACGCCAGAATAAGAGGGGGATAGCTAGTCCTATCGAAGACTACGCTTCTGGCAGCCTCCGTCTTGCAGCATGTAGAAGAGAGTAGATTGAAGTCCTCCAAGTAGCATCGCATAGCATAATCCTACCCGGCGATCCTCCCCTCGTCGCCCTGTGGAAAAGCGATCACCGGGTTGTCTGTGGAACTTGTCTGGGTGTGTTTTATTAAGTATCCGGTTCTAGTTGTCATAAGGTCAAGGTACAACTCCGGGTCATCCTTTTACCGAGGGACACGGCTATTCGAATAGATTAACTTCCCTGCAGGGGTGCACCACATAACCCAACACGCTCGATCCTATTTGGCCGGACACACTTTCCTGGGTCATGCCCGGCCTCGGAAGATCAACACGTCGCAGCCCCACCTAGGCACAACAGAGAGGTCAACACGCCGGTCTAAATCCTATGCGCGCAGGGGTCTGGGCCCATCGCCCATTTCACACCTGCACATTGCGAGGGCGGCTGGAAGCAGACCTAGCAACCTCCATTACAAAGGAAGTCACGTTACGCAGTCCAATCTGGTGCGCGCCGCTCCGTCGCTGACGTCAAGAAGGCTTCGGCTGATACCACGATGTCGAGTGCCCATATCTTTCCCGTGTAGTTGGTTAGTGCGTATAGGCCAGTGGCCAGACTCAGATCAAATACCAAGATCTCGTTAAGCGTGTTATTATGAAGTAACCGCGAACGTCAACTAGGGCCAGGCCCACCTCTCGCCTAGGTGGTCTCATCCTGCCCTGTCGCTCCACCACATAGTAACAGTCGGGGCCGTCGGGAACCCAGGCCCACCTCTACCGGGGTGGAGCCACCTGTCCTTTCAGCCCCCACATCAGAATCACTTGCGGGTACTCAACGAGCTGACCCGACTTTAGTCACCATCTGTATAGTATGTATATATGAATAGTATATACCCGTGATCACCTCCCAAGTGATCACGACCCAATAGTATAGTAAGGAAGACTGACAAGAATGTAGGGCCAATGATGATAAACTAGCATCCTATACTAAGCATTTAGGATTGCAGGTAAGGTATCAATGACTGTAGCAACAATGACAGGCTATGCAATAGAATAGGAGTAACCGAACAGTAACATGCTACACTACTCTAATGCAAGCAGTATAGAGAAGAATAGGCGATATCTGGTGATCAAGGGGGGGCTTGCCTGGTTGCTCTGGCAAGAAAGAGGGGTCATCTTCGGTGTAGTCGAACACACGGACATCGGCACCGGTCGCAGAGTCTATCAGAAAGAAGTAACGGAGGGGGAACAAAATAAATAACAGAGCAATCAAATGTGACACAAAACTAGACGTGGCAATATGCGATGCTAGGGGTGACCTGACGTAGTGGTAGGTGATACCGGCGAAGGGGGGAAACATCCGGGAAAGTATCCCTGGTGTTTTCCGTTTTCGGACAGATGAACCGGAGGGGAAAGTTGTGTGTTCGCTATGCTAGGGATGTGTGGCAGACGAACGGACTTCGTATTTGGATTTGTCTCGTCGTTCTGAGCAACTTTCATGTAGAAAGTATTTTCATCCAAATTACGGATTAAAAGATATGATTTTTAAAAGAATTTATTAATTTCTGGAATTTAATTAATTATTTAAATTAATTTGAAATAGGATTTATGACATCAGCATGATGTCATGCTGACATCAGCAGTCAACAGGGGTTGACTGGTCCACCTGACCAGTGGGTCCCGTCTGTCATTGACACATCACCCTAACTAACAGATTAGTTAGGTTAATTAGATATTTAGGTTAATCAAGTTTATTTAGTTCCACTAAACATGATTAATTAAATTAACTATTTAGTTAATTATTTATTTATTTATTTATTATATATTATTATTATTATTTTAAATTCTTTTTTTTAAATCATTCTGTGGGCGGGGCCCATATGTCATAGGCCGTGAGGGCATAACGGGCGTCGGGTTACGGGCGCAACCCGAACGGGCACACGCCTAGGTGCAGGCAGAACCAGGAGGGCACGGGAACAGGGGAGGCCGGTGGCCAGGGCGTGGCCATGGCCGGAGCGGGACAAGGTCGCGGTGGTGCGCGGGCGCCCGCCGGAGGCCGTCCGGGCGGCAGCCGGAGGCGGTGCTCGGTTGCGGCCCAGCAGGAGCTGCGGCAGTGGCCGCAGGGGGGGTCAACCAGAGCAGCAGGGGAGGGCGGGCGGCCATGGCAGGTGCATAGCGGGCACTGGCGGTGCGAGCCACGGCGGGGGAAGGACACGACGGCGACGGCGCGCGGCGATAGCCGCAGCAGAAGCAGAGAAGGAGCGATGCCGGAGCCCGGGGGCTCACCCATGTTGCAGGGACGAGGGGCGGCGAGGCTCGTTGGATCCATTGAGGAGGAAGACGGGGACGAGTAGGCGACGGAGAGGACGACGAGGAAGCAGCCCGGCGATGGCGTTGGCGGAGCGGTCCGGCGAGGGGCGGCTCCGACGTCAGCACCGTGCGGCGCAGTCGAGGCAGCGCTTCGGGCGGCGGTGGACGGCAAAGGGCGTCGGGGACGGAGAGGAGGCAGGCCGGCGAGGACGAGCTTCGGGCAC
>NC_041389.1:443832546-443841854 GCF_002162155.2 Triticum dicoccoides | reverse complement strand
GGAGAGAGTGGAGGGGCGGCCTGGGCCGGCCTGGCTTGCCCAGTGGTCAGCTGGGCCGTGGCCCAGCGGGGGGGTGGGTCTTTGTTTTATTTTATTTTATTGTTCTTCTGTTTTGTTTTTCCTTTTTTTTAGTTTTAGTAAAATATATACTTAGTATCGAAATTAGTATTTCAACTTAATCCATAGTCAAAAAGTCTAGTCCTCAAACAATTTAGTTTAGTATTTTGTTAATTATAAAAGCATTTAAATATTGGTTTTTGCTATTGTTTTATTCACCTAAGGGCATTTAAACATTTTATAAAAATGTGGTTTCTCCACCATAATTACCTATGCATTAGTTGGATCACTCCGACATTTTAGTGTTAATATTTGAAAAGTTTTATTGTTTCATTGATTTTTAATTTGAATTTGAATCGGTTTCGAACTAACGCGAGGTTAGCAACAGTAATCTAGGTGATGTGGCATCATTAGTAAAGGGTTACTGTAGCTTAATTATCCGGGCGTCACACCAATATATGTCCTTTGCATTTTGAGGGGTCCACATCTCTAGTCCATGCCATGCCAGTCATTGAACTTTCTGAAATGATTATCTTGAAATAGCATTAGTTCAATGAACTATATGTTGTTAAGAATTACCAAAACCACCCAGGGATTAGTTGCACTTTCACACATTCATTAAATTTTGGACATAACATATTGAAATAATGACTGGACCTAAACCAGTCTAAGGGCCTCTTTGATTCGCAGGATACTAACAACACTGGAATGGGGAAAGTATGATGGTGATGAACCAAGAGGAGGAGGAGTGTACATGCTAGAGAGTGGACTGTAGTATTATGGCCATATCACCACATTGTTTTCTATGGCCTATCGTCTGTTGGTTCATTGGGCGGCCGTGTCTCGCACTCCTCCGACGTGAGTTTAACTATATATACTAGTACTATATAGTATACCACATGATTCTTTGCTCCTTCTTATGTCGCCGACATGTGGGAGAGCCAGCATCCGGGTCGACGTGTCATGCACCAGATTAGAGTGGGGAACGGAAGGGGAGACTCACCCCGGTCATAGCGTCGCAGTAATAATGACTATAATGAGCAGTCATATCACAAGAACTCATCTTTCCAGCAGTAACGAGCCGTCAAATCACACAACCCTACCTTTCTAGCAGTAAGTTGAATCCGCTAGTCCCTCACCCTCCTCGCCTCTCTGTCAAACTAGCTAGGCGAAACTGTCGCATGTACTGCCCAGGAAAAGTCCCGCAATCGACTTTTAAATATTCCTATAATTTTGTATCGATGAATTTGCCATGGAGCAGAAAACCAAAAGAAAAAGGTGGTACATGTAAACAAATACTACCTTTGCCTTGGTTTATTAATCCCCTTTGTAATTTGTGCTAAATTTTGATCAAAGATTTAACTGACAAAATGTTAGTGCATGTCAATAAAAATTATATTTGTTGGATTCGTATTTGAACATAGTTTTCAATTATGTATTTTTTGGTGACATGCATAAACATTTTGTTAGCTAGATTTATGGTCAAAGTTTGGCACAGATTACAATGAGTACCAATAAACTAGGACGGGGGTAGTACAATTCAAGCTCTAGCTAATGATTCGGAATGTAAACCGTGCATATGTGTTTTTTACTAGTACAATGTTGTACAAAGTGCGGCATCCAGTTAGTCACATTAAATAGAGAGTTTCTTTTCTTTAATACCACGTACACAAACTGAAACACTTGTTGTGGAGAGAAAAAGATAATCACTCCACTATATATATAAGCAGGAGCCTGGGTGCTTGCTTTACTAGGG
The DNA here is from genome assembly GCF_002162155.2 of Triticum dicoccoides. Taxonomy (NCBI): domain Eukaryota; kingdom Viridiplantae; phylum Streptophyta; class Magnoliopsida; order Poales; family Poaceae; genus Triticum; species Triticum dicoccoides. The sequence goes on along the minus strand of NC_041389.1, from coordinate 443,840,041 downwards.
TTGCTCTCTACATTCTCTCATTCTCTCCGGATCTAAACAAGACAATGGTAGCAACATTTTCTCTCTGCTCACCGCTGGTCACAGATTCGGTCGGATCCCTTCGGCCGAGGTGTGTAGGGGACTAGGTGCATCACTCACACGGTCATCAGCGGCGAGGGAGGGAACCCACAGCTGTCCGCGGGTCCCGGTCCTCTACCCATGTCATTCTGTCCGACACAACGCCGGCTCGAGAGGTCCTTGGACCCCTTCTTCTGTCCTGCGGTATTGTGGGCAAATCCGACCGCCCGCCGGTCTCCTAGCCACATCCCGACGACCCTCAGGTATAACATCCTTCAAAATGGTCTTGCTCTACTGCCCCAGCTCCCCACATGGCTGCATGTGGATCTTTTTCTACTTCCATCAGCTCTTCCAAAGCCACCTAAATTTTTAGTATTATTAGTGGTAAAGATACTTCATGCAATCGAATCTAGGATTTGGTTCAAACGGGGAAGAAAGGGGGAAAGTCGTAGCATGAAACTACGACTTGATTCAAAGAGAAAATAATAGGGGAAAAGTAATAGAGACTGGATACCCAGTCAGTCTCTTGGTTGAAGATGAAAATAAAGGGATACACAGCTCAAATAGGATAACAAATCTATTATTGGTTAAAAATGAAAGAAAGTGACGGCTGGGGGACAAGTCAATAGAGTATGTCTAGGATTAGATTTGCTGCCCTTACATAGTAAAAGATGGGTAAAGAGAACAAAATTTGGGACCAGCCCAGATCTTGATTGGATGTTTGCATCACCAATTTATGCCTCCCTGTAGGTACATGGTGTTAATGCATCCACTGTCGCATCCCCTTATACCAACTTTTTGTTTTTGTTAATGTAAGGGCGGTTGTAAAACAAAGCAATCCCACTGTTACAGAAAAGACATGTATAACCAATGTTATTGTTAATCTAATGCCTCCGGTAATATGATGCAATTAAATTGTTCTACAAATGGTACTCTCCTACTATTTTTTCCATTATGATAAGTTGCTTCTTTACGCTGGTGAATGTCCTGGTGTCCCCGCTGTCGCATGCCCTTGTACCGACTCTTTAGTTGCTATTAATCTAATGTATCTGGTAAAACAAGCAATGCCACCATTAAAGTAATGCCATATTTGACTAATGTCATTGTTGATCGTAATGTTTCCGGTAATATGAAGTAATGTCGTCGTTTTAAAATTTCTACTGTCCTTGCGTGATTGTCATGACGATAATAAAGATGTTTCTTTTCATTTGGTCTATGTTTCATATATGGTTATTGACCAGTAACTGTTGTCTTTCTATCTTTCTTGTGCAGATAAAAAATATCCATTTCACCTCGTTGCTATTGTGACATTTTGGTGAACTGCAGAAAACACCTTTTTTTAAAGAGTGTCTTGTGCAGTTCAACTAAAATGTCACATGGGCAACGTCTCTCGATTTTAGTGAAACTGCACAAAGGGTGATTGGAGTTCCTAACCTCTTCAGCTAACTTTGCGGGTAATCTCATGCAATAGTTCATTTGCTTTTGCAAGATTAGCCGCCACCATCACCACAATGGCGCTTGATTTTAGTGGAACTGCACAAAAGGATAAGCAAATTATAGTTGCACATTGCATGAGCATGACAGCCAACCGTAATGTTGCTCAATTTTAGTGCAACTAATAAAGAAGAAGCTGCCAGCTCAGGAGACCAAGTACTTCTTGCTAGCTGCATGATGCAAACATTGCTTCATTTTAGGTGAACTGCACAAAAAGGTGGCATGAATTGAATCATTCGAGTGGAGCTGCAGGTTCACCGCTTGCATAAAGCGTATCTGGGAGAATCGGATCCTGAACTGGCCGGTATGTTCCTTGTTTTGTTGTTTTTGACTCTACATCCAGCTAGTGATCATGTGCTATTGTTTTGGCACTGTCATGAGAAAGCAAGAATGATAGTGTTTTCGCATCTTCATTTAATGCCGCTAATAATTTGAGGCAATGTTTTGGCATCGCTACTGCCACTGATAAAATAAAGTAATAATACATTTAAAATAGAGCTATTGTCTTACCTATCGTTTTATTTCCAATGTAGATAACTCGCAGAAGGAGTATGCGGAATCAAGTCCATGTGCACTGCATCAATCACATAGCATATGCATTGAACTAGTTGAGTCAATCAGGCCTACCGCCGAGGATGCGCGCAGGCCCCCTCTCTCCCTCGCGGCATGGTAGACGCCATATTTTTTGTCGAACTACACAAAAAAAGATATTGGAATGAGTCGACGCTCCTCCTACTGCCACACTGATCAGTACTGTCCTTTATCCACATGATCGTGCTTTGCCGTACTGTGCTAATGTTGTATTTTTTCTAATAAAGCTATTCTATCGCATTTTTTTCTCGTTTTGGAAATAAAGTTGCTTCAACTAGTGCCACTGTTATAGTAATTACACTTTTTCTTTATTTGTGCTAACAGGAATACTCAATTACAGATGTTGAAATAGTATTGGCTTGTATGACTCGGCTAGCCAACATGGATTTAAACCCGAGTTTCACTTTAGCCAAAGGCTCCGAGTGTCGTGCGTATGTGCAAGCTTATGTGAAAATCCGTGCAAAAAATTCTTTTAGTTTTTCCTTCTTTTTTTTTTCTTACATATTACGTCACTTGACTTAGACTTGGTTAAGTCTCAATCGACTGAAATCTAGTCACACCCTACTACAAATTTTAGTTACACATCTATTGCTGATACTAGCCATGTACCATCGTACCACAAGCCAAGAAAGCTCATGCACTCGGAGAGAGACAGAACTATACACTTTTTGCGAAAAATGATTTAGATCTATTATTATCAAACTTCACCGGAAGTACAAAGCAGATGAACATAATAAAAATTACTTCTGAGGTTCTAAAACCACCTAGACAGAGCTAGTGTATATCCAACAGAAAGGGCAAATAAAACACTGCCGATGAAGACACGCGCAGCATCCCATCGATCATCACAGCATGTTGGGTTCAGCCGACGCATGAGCTGAGGCCCTGGCATCCCATCCACAGGCTCCACTTCTGCATTCAAAGCGCATTCAAACAAAGAGCAGTCAGCTCCAACAATCACGACAAAAATAAAGAGAAACATTCTTTCTTGGCGGCCGTACAACTTACCTTCGTTGGCCGCCGGTGGGAGGCGAGCTCCGGCGGTGGCACATGGTACAGGTCCCCGTCGACCGCCTGGAGCCGCCGCTCTTGACCGTGGCGGCGTCCCAGGACGCCTTGGAACGCTCCGGGGGCGTCGCCCTCGGGCCGCCTCCTCGCCTGCCTCTGGGGCGTGGGTTTGCGCGGGGGCGGCAAGTACCTGAACCACACGTCGCTGCACGCCTCCGGCTCCGGCGTGGCGTTGCACGCGGACGGCGGCATCGCCTCCGGCTCATCGTGGTGGTAGCTGTAGTTCCACTCCCCGAACGCCGGCAAGCGACACCTCCTCGCCTTCTGCAAAAGCGAATGATACGGACTCGATTCTGGGTGAAGTTGCTGGCATGGAGGCTTTCCCTAGCTCACACCACACTTACCGCCATCTGGTTCAGCACGGAGACCAAATGAGCTGCCAAGAAAAAGATAAAAATAATAAGAAGAAGAAGAAGAAGCTGGGGCTGGTGAGTGAGTGGGGCTAGGAAGCTACTCCCTCCGTCTAGGTGAGTAAGGTGGTGTTTATTTCTCTAGTCCTAGGACTTTTTTAGTCCCTGGGACTTTTTGAAAAAGACTCTCAAGGAGGTGCTTCTAAGGACTTTTAGTAAAAAGTTCCAAAAAAGTCCCACCCTGTTTGGTTTGCTACGGACTTTTTCTAGTCCCTATACCAAAAAGTCCCTGAAAACAAACACCTCCTAAGTCATTTTAGATTGTGCACCGTGACCAAGGAGAAGGGGAAAACAAAAAAACTTAATGTTCATTTGCTAATTAATAGCATTGCATGCAATGAACTAACCACTGCATGTCGTGTTCGGTAGTCTCAAGTCATTAAAAGCATGCACACCTTACTTCTTTTATTGGTTGATATGTCAAGAAACAAGAAACGAGGTAGAATTTAAAGCACCGCGCCTAAGTGTTTTGGGATTATTTGGTTTTCGTAAGATGACTTACACACCTAGATAGAGGGAGTAAACAGAATGGAATGGAACCTTCCCCAATGGCTGGATGTGCGTGTATTTATAGCGAGTACAGGCGCACGCCAGTCAGCACGGCCCGGGGTGCGCTCCGGTCGGCGTGTAGCGTCGAAGTGAGGAATGGGGCTCGGGACTGGCAACGTTTGACAAAGAGCGAGCGGGAGGGAGACGGGTGGCATGGAAGGTACTCCTACTCCATCCATCGGCGAGAGACAGGGGCGCAGCGGGAGGGAGGCGCGCGAGCTTTTACTGCGATGCACCATCGGGGCGGGGTACCGTTTTCTGGTCTCGCCGCGCGTCGCGCCGGGTTGGCAGCTGACCGTGAAGGCCTCCTGTCGCGCCCGTGTGTGTATGTGTGTGTTATTTCGGCATCATCACCGGCTGATTAGAAATTTTAAATTTTGTAACGCTGCGTGTGCGTGCCCTGCAAGCTGCCGACTCCGAGGCAACGCGTTGACAAATGACAAGGTGTCTTCTCTAGAAAGACGCACAGATTAAGGAGCATACGTAGGACTGAGGTGTTTTGTTCACGGAAGGTAACGCAAACGCAATCGAGTTGTACCATTACTGTAAAGGGAATGGAGAAAATTAAAACTTGTTTGGTTATAGTGGACTGTAATGTAATCAGCCCTACAACGAGAAATTTGATCTTAACCCACGCTTTACTCCAAACTTTGATAGTCCCCCTCCCCCACCATCACCAGATTGACAGGTGGGTCGGGGCCACTAGCCATTGAGACCCTCATGTAAAGTCTGGCAAATAATTCAAATTCCCAATGTTCATCCCTACAACTGGGCCCTCCGCTCATCCCCATCGGCAACATTAGCACCTTTAACACCGCCGACCTGAGCTCCCCGACCAGCCCATCAACCGCCGACCTGAGCTCCCCGACCAGCCCATCAACCGCCGACCTAAGCTCCCCGGCCAGCCTATCAACCACCTCGCCATCCCCTCCCTCGGCCTTGGCGTCCCAGCCCCCACCCTCAAGCGCCACCTCTGCCTCACCACCGCCAACGATAGCAACGAGAATTCCGGCCTCGATCACCTGGATGGTGTGTTGTTGAAGCCCGCAGCCGAAGCTAGCGGTGGTCATGGTGGCGTGCACTGGCGTCAGCCGCTCTCCTTCATCCTCACCGGTGTGCCCGGCCTACAGGTCCTCACCCACGCCGGCCACTTGAACACAGAGCGCATGCTCGTCGGTGACGCACTCTTGATCAGCACCGGACGCTATACCAGCATGCTCCAGTCTCCACCAGCAACCGCGGCCTTGTAAGCCGCCATGTCGAGCCGCCGCCAAACTCCATGGGGCTGGATAGGGAAGACATGGTAACAATTTTAGGATAGCCGCGAGAGGGTCGCTCCGGTTTCTGTTAACACACGATCTTGAGCGGAATCAGATTTGCACTCGATCGGTAATTGATACCATGGAATGTGATTACAGCCCAAACTAACCAAACAAGATTCAGCGTCATAAATGGATAACATTACAAAGTTCCGAAACAAACACCTCCAAAGAGTAGAGTACTTGCCTAAGCAAGAGATGATAATGTGTTTATAAGTCCTAGTTACTTACTTCCTTTGTTCCAAAATCAGTTACCTGGGTTACAGACTTACAAAAGAACCAGCTTGGTCAACTTAATTATTCTTAGGCACGTGGAATTGAAGTATACCATTCAAGACAAACATAAGAAAATAGCTACGGTTCCCTGAATATAACCACTCGTGTTTTCAGAATGGAAGAATCATGTTTTATATACGGTACACAACTAAAGTTAAAAAAATCGAGACTGACGGGGGGATAAGCCCACCGCTTGTTATATTCCAAGTCAAAAGGTGACTTCAGTCAGTACAAATACATGAGTGTGCACACGAGGTGCAAATGAAAAAAGAAAAACAGAGGCGGGCACCCAAGACAATAGCCAAATACAAGAAGAAAGACAGACGGAAGGGGAGGGTGGCTGGAGAAGCCACACTGAACCCCTAGGCAGCTGACACCTGAAGCCGAAGGTCAGACAAGGAGCTCAAAGAGCATCTCGTCAGCCCCAGACAAACTACCACATGAAGGGCAAGGGAGAAAAAGTAGGCACCGAAGCAGAGCTCACATAGGAACGTCACCGGCACGATTGAAGGGAGTCGGATAGCCGAGATCATACGGCAAACACCCGGTGTGCCGCCGGCGAAGCCAAAAGACAGCACGCCACCAAGACCGAAGGGCGCGGCACCGGTGTATCACCACCGGTTTATCCCCAGCTTATAAGGAGCATGCATGATCTCAGTGACATACCTCATGATGGACCAGCTGATGACCAAGGACCTCTCCAGATTCCGTGTCCTGGTCTGCATAGCCAACCAAGAGAACAGAGGAAACAGAGGAAACAGAGGATCAGGTATGCATGCAGTAAAGTTGTATAGCATAGGAATCATCTGTTTTTCTAGCAGTATGATAAAACTGTAGTGAAAATGTTAGTATCACACTAATTGGGACAAGAAAATAGCAGGAGAGGCTACCACTGCAGTATTATACTATTATATATAAGAGGAAATTTGGGTAATTCTAACCTCTTAGCTGACCAGTCTGAATGTCAGCATCCATACACAATCCCCTTCAATAACCTAAAGACACCATGCCCCATGAGCAGAAGATAAGTACTCCCTCTGTCTCATAATATAAGAGCGTTTTTTACACTACACTAGTGTGAAAAACGTTCTTATATTATGGGACGGAGGGAGTAAATTAGAATGTTAAGTTACTGAATCATTGGATAAACACCTCCTGAACCTGTTATAGCCTATAGGTTTGGCATTACTTGGAGAGGCAGCAGCTGAGGCATAGATGAATAGGCCAGGGATGTAGTTCTCCTGTCGCAAGCACCGATAGGAGATGCAGCATGCCACCGTGCGCTAGCGGCAGCTCACCTCTAACCTTTCTGCATCCCAAGCTTTTTGTGTCCTTGCATCTTGCTCTTAATCATCTGCATACAATACATATCAGCTAAACTCCTGCAATGGAGGTGATCCAGCAAGTTCATCGGCTAAAATGAACTACATACTCCAATTTAAATAGAACCATTTGTGGACGGTGAACACTGAACAGACACAATAATCAGACCCTTTTCGGCTTTTGTCTAAAGAATCACTACACATTTGAGTCTTCGCCCCTGATTCAGTATAGTCCCTGAGAATTTTTTCCAAAGAATTCTTATAGCTAACTGGAACTTTTTTTGACGGAAATTAGCTAACCAGATGATTTCCCGTGTCTCTGTACTGATTCGGACAAAATATTTATTGATGATGTACCAAAGTGAAGATGCAGGGAAAGTCATGATTCGCACGAACTATGTTTTTTCAT
>NC_041389.1:443822124-443831971 GCF_002162155.2 Triticum dicoccoides | reverse complement strand
ATGGTTGTATCAATAGAAAGCTTGGCAAATTAATCCTCTCTCACATGCAAATTATAAAGAGCACCTCACGCATCAAATAACTTCCAGCAAAATGGCAAGGCATTCATGCAAATAAACACCGCCGTCCAATTAGCTTGCTTTCAAACAAAAACATGATAACATGCAGAAAATGTACAGTTCAACAGACCTGGTTATACTACTATGCAAAGTGATACTAATATTTACCCATAATGATTTTTTTTGCATAAATGAAGGGGAGCCTTGGCGCAGTGGTAAAGCTGCTGCCTTGTGACCATGAGGTCATGGGTTCAAGTCCTGGAAACAGCCTCTTACAGAAATGTAGGGAAAGGCTGCGTACTATAGACCCAAAGTGGTCGGACCCTTCCCTGGACCCTGCGCAAGCGGGAGCTACATGCACCAGGTTGCCCTTTTAAATGAAGGCGCACTCTGAAGATGGAAAAATATAGATTCATGATAAATGGTCTCACCAAGTGCAATATGGCTAACAAATAATATCATGCAAGCATTTAAGTAAGAATCAATGATTGGTTTGTCAACCAAAAAAACAATGATTGGTAGCAAAATCCTAGGATACTGAAAGCTTGCTGTTTCATTGACGTTCATGTAATAACTCACAAGAGACAATTCTTTTGAGCTGTCTTCTCATTGATAAGAAATTAAGAAGAGCACGACATGAAATAGCAATAGAAGGTTGCTGCTTTGCTAAGGAACATCAGGACAAATAACTGAATGTACTAATCTTAAGATCCTTCTAAATTCCTTTCAAAAGCAAGAAATTCTAGCAAATGATAACCGGGGAATTAATAGTGCTACTTATGGGCTGCAGTTTAAAAAAATCCAAATAAAATGAGATTCTTTTTGTCAACTTTCTATTTTCAGGCCTCAGTGGCTAAAGGTCCATCCTAGATATGCCATTATGTAACCACAACTTGGATCCAAATCATACCTACCATTACTACATGCTATTGGTTCATCAGCTCATCTACTGGCGACTAAACTATTCATAGATCTAGCTTATTTATTAGCATCCAGCAGGATACAGATTAGATAAATCAACTCACCCGACCTCTGAGCAAGGTCTCGACAGAATGCCTTCAGGTGACAGATTCTGTTTTATATTTTACCCTGGAGTTTGCCGCAAACAAGAAAAAAAAATCTTCAGGTTGACAGATTCAACAATTGAAAATTCAAGAAACCATGCACGTCTGATTATTTGAATGGCTCGTAAGCCTCAAGCTCATCCTGTCTCTCTTCCACATATCCCTCAGCTCTTATATTTGGTCTCTGCCTTTTGCTTTATCTGATATGGATGTTCTATATGACACACGAAAGGAGTCAAACATCTACCTCAGCAAATAGCACGATGTAACATGTGTTAAGCTTTTGTGTCCACCAAAGCATCCAATTGAAGGAATTTATAGACACAGGTATATAGATACGAAAATGCAGGGTAAAGAACATGTCCCACCTATATAGAAGATAAAAGAAGAACAGCACAGACCAACCAACAACATACAGTCCTGAAAAAGCAAGATGGAATAGAATCAGCCAACAAACATCATAATCAAAGAAGAACAAGAAACCCCAGAGCCAAGCGCCTAACAAAGACAAGCATATCAACATGCGAAACAGATGAAGCAAAGAATCAGAAAACAAGAGAACCGAACAAAACAACCGACAGTAAAGCACAAAGTCCTTATATAATGGAAGCTGGGAGCCGATAGGATAACCAAATTAATCTAGCACCCAAGAACAACATGTTGATCCACAGGACTGGAACCACATATAATTAGAACCTGGAAGCTGAGAGCCGACAGGATAATCAAATTACTCTAGCACTCGAGAACAACACCTTGATCCACAGGACTGCAACCAGAACAAGCATAGATCCTCAACCATGTGACCTATCCATTCCTGCAAGGACATAGCCAAGCGAGGACCGAATTAACCAAGCACTTGAGAACAACACCTTAATCTAAACAACTACAACCACAACAGGCACCAGCCCCCACCTCTCTTCTGCAAACCCCAATCCAATACAAACTAATACGGCACTTTGACTCAGAGAACCACACCCACAGCAACACAGATGGTCCTCTATTTCCCCAACCAACATCTGATATATCCAATCCCAAAGATAAGCAACCAGGCAGAGCTCAGGTTAATCAATCAATTCAGGCAGACAATTTCCAACAGGGTCCATCCACAGTCCATCCCATCCCCTTCACCCGGTAATTTCCAATCAAGAAGCTAATAATGGCTTCCTAAACCCACTGAAACGCAACCATGAGAGGCACAATCCCTACATCCAACCAGGCATGTGATTGACACAACCAATCCTTAAGACAAAAAACTAAAGTAGGGACTAACCCAAACGGCCACAAATCTGCGCCATACTTTAATCTAATATAATGTAATCCAACTATTAATCCTCAAGAGTAACATCTAAAAACTGGGACCAGCCCAAACCAACAGCCAGACCAGCGAAATATCCTAAACCAGCAGAATCTAACAACGACAGCCCATGCCAAACCCATGAGCACTGGTTGCTGGCAATGCAGGCATACATACTCGTCGTGGAAAAGAGGCAAGAGCGTGACACGACAAGCTGAGTTGACGTCGTTGAGCAGGCCAACAGTCTGTGCTCGGCTTGATCCCGACGCTCCTAGCACAGACGAAGCGTTCAGAGAATTGAAAACCACTGAGATCAAGCCACCAATGACCCCACACTCCACAAGGAACTGTAAGGGCACCTCCTGTCATGGTCGTGCCATAAACTACGAAATTGAGTGGCTTGTGCGAGTGCACAAAGGTTGGCATGGCACAAGAGGACGATTCGCCTAAATGGAGTCGAGGTAGTAGTTGGGATGATTTTGCGCTGACGATCCATAGTTGATGTCGCTGCTCGGGGCAAAGTGTGGTTCTGGCGTCTTGAAGGAGAAACGGCGATCACCCCTGGGGCAGCATAGCCGAAGACGACGAAACACCATTTCACCAAAGTAGATCACAAGTGACGTCGTTGTTTCCCTGCATCGACATGGCATGGCTGGCGAGGGTTGTGAAGCTGGAAGCTCTGTGCAAGGGAGACACATGTGGACGAAAGACGAAAACGCGATGCGCCATCTCCGAAAGGACCGAGATGAGCGTAGGATGCCCTCAGAGGGACTCAGCTACTTGCTTGTGCTCCTGCAATAGCCGGAGCATTGGTGAGGACGTAGTTGAACATATTTCCTGGTCAGGTCGAGTTTTCATCGGTGCCTCCAAAGCTTGGTGGGCCTCCCAACCGTCTCATATTTTCGTCTCGATTGTTTTGTTTCCCACACAATACAAAATTACTACTAAGAACACATTAGCTTCACAAACTCAAGAGTATTGATATTGTGTTAATCTTCACACCGGTTACGTGCGTAGAACCTACCCGACCGAAAGAGGTTGTTTTGCACGAGGCACGTCTTTGGACGAGAAACAAATACAAACATTTAGATGTGCTCTGTTACGAAAAGAAATAGGTATTTATAGCCTCTGCTGAAGCACTATGTGAGGAACGAAACCAATTCACACATATCCAAAATAAACGACAACGCCAACATTAATGTCCTACCAATTATTCTCGTTCCGATATTTTGCCGAGCTTTAAATGTGACTATTTATTTGCAACACACCCTTATATATGTATCAATCAAATATTCCCTACTATATCTCAGTCGCTTAATGAAATGATCAGCAGGATGATAAAACATAATAGCGTATAAACCTGAGAATCATATTGGAGCAAAGCGGCAAGGCAAAGAAAGTTCCCATAAGACATGAAGATTAAAACATGAGAATTACTCCTTCCTGCTTTGGTTTAACCCTTGGGAAGATAGTTCTCATGTTTTAGTAGTTCTCATGTTTCAGTCTTCAGTCTTATGAAAACTTTTCTTTGACTTGCCATTTTGCTCCACTATGGTTCTCAGGTCTATACACTAATTATGTTATCATTTTTTTAGTGGATCCTGATGATTGTTTCATTAGTGCACAGAGATATACTAGGAAATATTTGATTGATATCCATATATGAATGCGCTGCAATAAATAGTCGCATTTAAAACTCGCGAAAATATCATAATAAGAATAACTGGCAGTACATTAATGTTTACGTTGTCGTATATTTGTACGTAAATAGATGACAATTAATTTGGATATATGAGAATTGATTTCATTCCTAAAATAGTACTTTAACAGGGGCTATAAATGAAGCCTATGTCAGTTCGTAATAAAGCACCTCTAAATCTTTACACATTTGTCTCCCGCCAAAAGACATGACTCGCGCAAAACAGCTTCTTTCGTCGGGTAGGTTATGTGCACGTGCCCGGTGCGAAGAATAACAGAATAGATATACTATTGAGTTTGTGAAGCTAACGAGTTCTTAATTGTATTTTTGTAGTGTGTGGGAAACAAAGCAATAGAGACAAGATGAGACGGTCGAAAGGCCCACCAAGCATCGGAGGCACCGAGGAGAACCTGGCCCGGCCAACAAATATGTTTAGCTACCTCCTCGCCAATGCTCCGGCTACTGCAAGAGCGCAGACATGTAGCGGAGTCCCTTCAAGGGCATCCTACGCCCATCTCGGTCCTTTTAGAGGTGGTGCATCGCGCTTCGGTCTTTCGGCATGGGTGTCTCCCCCGTCCAGAGCTGTCAGCTTGACGGCCTCCTCGCCGATCATACCGTGTCGACACACAATGACAATGGTGTGACTTGTGATATGCTTTTCCCCATGTCGTCGCGTGTGGTGCAAGCGCATCGATCGAGGTACTGTGCCACCGGGGGAACGGCATTTCGGGGTCTTTGACTATGCAGCCTCGGAGCTCCCACCGTTTCTCCTTCCAATCCCGCAATCACAATCTGCGGCCCCAAACGACGACATCAACTCTAGAGCATCAGCGCAGATTCAGGCCAACTACTACCTTGATTCAGGCCAACTACTACCTTGATTCAGTCCTACTATATCACTCCAGCCTCTGTGCACTTGCACAAGCCAGCCATTTTCACAGTTTCTGGCACTGCCGGGACAAGAGGTGCCCATACAATTCCTCGTTGAGTATGGCGTCCTCAATGGCCTGATCCCGGTGGCTTTCAATCCTCTAAACGCTTCATCTGTGCTAGGAGCGTCAGCACCGAACACAGAGTGCCAGCCTACTCAACGGCATCAACTCCGCTTGTCGTAGCGCTCTTACATGAGAAGCGGGCAATAGAATTGTGCAATGAAGAGAGCCAATTGGGCACGACAATGAGCTCGCCTTTCTCATCGACGACGGGTCCGTGACGTGTGGAGAGCCGATCTGCGAGTTTGCATTTCTCGGAGACACTGATTTGTGCAGCTCATAGAGTTGACGAACTTCAAAGTTGACCGACTGCATAGAGGTGAGCCTCTTGTAGGCATGACCGCATGAGATCTATGCACCGAACAGAGCTGACGAGCTTCGACGCTGGTCGCCTCCACAGGCGTGCGCTTCTTGCAGGCACCGGATCTATGCAACGTACGGTGCTAATGGGCTTCAACGTTGGTCTCCTCCATGGGCATACGCTTCTTGGAGGCCCTATATAATGTCACGCAGACAGCCTATGGGCCAATTTGCTAGCATGACATGGGGCGGCGCCCGAGCGACATCGGCAGCGACAAACGAGCCCATGGTGCAGCGCCTAAATAGCATGGTTAGAATCACGGCCAAAGCCCGTGCAGACATCCTTGCAGGTAACCACCGCATACTTCACCCAACGTGTCTCATCTGCTCAGATGCAAGTGCGACATATGTTGAACATAACATTTTTGCTTCATTTTTGTGTCTAGTGCAACTGCTAGTGGTCGTGGGGAGCAAGGTGGTGCAGACCAGGAGATGTCTGACTGAAAGTCAGATTGATACCCTTGCACAAGGAAGATTAATACATTTTCCTTATGCAAGACAGTTTAATACCCTTGCACAAGGAAACCTCAAATTCGACTTCGTTGCTAGCAGTGGTGGAATAATTTTCAGGTGTGACGCTATTTTTAAAGAAGAAAATCATGTATACTACAACGATGCAGGAGCTCGCTAGAATACTTTATATTCAGCAAATACAACCGAAATTCAAAAGTAAATACTGGTATCAAAATACTTCACTAAATGAAGATTATATGGATTACAGATCACCAATTTATCATCTTTATTAACTAAGACACGCATAAAGATGTCTACAAAAATAGAAAGCATAGATAAATCATGAATCTGTAACTAGTACAATATAATCATAAAAAACAAATTAGACAAGTGAAGATAGCTACAAAGAATGCATACCTATAATAAAGCTTTATTGACCGTGGCAAAGGCATTCTTCTTGGTATATTTTGAAATTCTTCTTAATTTCAGCAAGATCAATTCCTTTAAATATCCATATCTAGTCACAAGAGGAAACGAATCAATTAGTTTTTCAACGATGTGAGAGCACTAGAATAAATGCAATGCACAAGTACAAAACTAAAACTAGAGAAGATAAGTATGTATTTGAATACTTGATCTAATACAATTTCAATCGACGGAAGTCAGCAACATAATACAAATATTCGATCTTTTTTCTTAACGCCATCCGCTGATCTGCTCACCCTCATGACCTCGCTGAGTCGCCGTTCACCACCTCGCCGGCACATGGCGACCGCGCGCCGCCGGCTACTACTGCCCTGTCGTGCCCTAATGCCCTATTCGCTGCCGCTGCCGCCTCCACCACGCACTATCATGATTTCACGCAGCTAGGTTTGGTTGTATGCGTGGTGGCCGCACTCAATTTTAGCATCTTGGAGTTGTGGCTTACGCACGTTAGTAACCAGGCCAATCAGCAAACAGCCAACCAGGCCAATCAGCAAACAGCCAACCAGGCCCAGGAGGAGCTACGACTCAGCTTTAGACTTAAAGTACATATGTATATTTGCAGCGAACAACACCGTTTAGGTATGGCGCCCGACATAGTTCGCCAAATAGATATGGTTGCTGGCTAACTACTTGTGGCATCTATCAAGGCAATGCAATCCTTTTAGACATCATAGATGACTTGAATTACCTCTTTGATTAACACGCAAAAAAATCATGGTGTTAATGCTGAACAAATGTTTTTTTAGCTGAAGCAAATAAAAATGTGCAAATGCTCTTCGTAAAATCATACTGACCAGAAGCAGAAAATAAGCATGATGAATGCTTTGACTGAGCAGAATTTATCCGTACAGATCATATTCTTGTCAAGCAATTCTTATATAGGAATAATTTACAAGCGTAATAACCTTTGAATTAAAGCCAGTGAACTTCTGATAAGATGTATTTCTTACATAGAAAGAAAAAGCCTTAGGATGCTGGGAGGTTGCTACGGCCAGAAAATCATTTTCACTCATTCATGTGTTAACCAAAATTATATCAAGTTTAAGATTCGCCATACACATATATAAATAAAACATAATATGGTACAGAAGTCATGCAAATACAACTCTGGCAATTAAGTAAAAATACATCAAATAATTTATTATTTTAAAAGTAATCAAAGACTTACGAACTTCATGCAAAGTTGCCACCAACAGAATATACGCATTGACCAGCATGAAAACAAAATATTCGCTTGCAAGGGCGTCCGAGCAGGCTCTTGTGGCAACTTCTTGATCCTGGTTATCCTAATCATGCGACTTGCGCCTTGGCCTTGTCCACCACCGGTCGGCCCTGCCACACACCGCTCCTACATTCAACGCCTCCCCGATGCATAGTGTGCCACAACCTCCCAACATTCCATCATGCGCAGACGGCCTCAGCACCAACACACTGCGCATGGTGAAACCGTTGGGCAGTCATGGCACAATATCAACTGGGGAGGTGTTCAACAGAAAGATAACATGTGGCGTCGTCCGAGCGCCGGTGGCGGTGGCGAACAAGCCCAATGGCGTCACATGAATAGGACCAGGATCACGGAGTGCGCGGCCAGAGCCCACGCAGACACCCTCATAGGTGACCACCTCATACTACATCCATCGCATCTCTGCTATACTCAGATACAATGCAATATAAGCTAATCGCGCATTTGACATTGTGAGCTAACACCTAACCATTTTATGTCTACGGTGCAGTTTCTCATGGGGTGCATAGTGCTGACAAGCCCGAGCAGTCCAAATAGCGAAGAAGATGGATTTTGTCGTTTTCATGATAGTCGGTGACCATTTATTATAGGCAACTTGGCATGAAGATGAATATTTCTTAGATTATTTTGAGAATAAATAAACTTACATGTATCTTGCTCATTATTGTAGCTATATTTGCATGTTTCTGAATTTATATCAATATGTATGGTGAATTTTAAACTTGATTTATTCGTATTGACATGAATGACGAACACGGTTTTATTGATTTAGCAACCTCCCCACACGGTAAGGCCCACATTTTTTAGTAAGCGATACAACTTATCGGAAGTTGACTGGCTACAATTCGAAGGTCGTATATATTTCTCAACATGAATGTGCTATTATGAAATGAATTCTAGTTTAGTCAAACATTTATGCCTCATTATTTCCTGCTTTATGTGTCCACCTACTATTGTGTCAGCCCACTAAGCTTTAGCATATACAATCCATGCCGAGAATAGAGTTGTGCGTAACTTCACTGCCTTCACTAATTGGCACGTGAAGACTGTCCAGCTAGTTTAACTTTCTACTTGAAGGCCAAAGCTTGAATTTATTACTCGACTCAGACAACTCAATATTGTAAACTGAGTTTAGGTCTAATGGTAGATAACTAAATATAATAAAAAGGATTACTGTTTCTGGTGCATAATTGGGTGTTGGTAATTAGCAACATTTTGGGTGTCTCTATACCATATACACTGTTTACTAATCCCATAGGTGAGTTGTAGACAGTGATGTTATTCAAGAAACTGAAGCCCAGAAAGAAAAGGCTCACAGGCACAGCAAAGGCATCCCTTCCTTATTTCTTTCACCATTCTATCTTCATTCAACCAAAGCGGGACGAGATAACTGCTTAAACTAGCACTAGCAACTACTTGAACTCTTTTGTAGCAAAAATGGATGTACTAATAATTACTGTGGTCGGCGTGGACCTGGCTGAGGCCGACGACGAGGCGCGCCCTCCGAGCTCCCATAATCGCTGGCCTCGCCGCCTCCGTTCATCCGCCCTCTCCTGCACCGATCCAAGGGATGCTATATGTTAGTCGCTCCCTCAAAAAAAAAAAACAAATCGGGATCTCAGTCGCGCACCTAGGAACCTAGGGACGGGGACGGGACCGCCGGGGACGCGAGACCTAGCTCCTGGGGGACGCGCGCCAGGGCGAGGTCGGCGTGGACCTGGCTAAGAGCCGTGAACGGGCGCCGCGCCTCGTCGTCGGCCTCGGCCGCCGCAGCGGCTCCCTCCGGAAGCGTCGGCCGGCGGGTGCTGATTCGGGCTAGGGTTGCGGTCGGCGCCGGGCCGCTCCCTTTTGAATCCTCCTTGCCGCGATAGTGCGGGTGCGAGACAAAATTACTGACCTAAAAGGCTAACAAAATCCGGATTTGACTTCGTTTGGAAAAAAAAAATCAATTTTGACCTTTTTGGGTGACGCCAACATCTCTGGCGTCTGGGTTGCGAAGCATCCCTGGCGTCTGGCCCCTGGCCCATACTACCCGCCTGCCCGTTGACCTGCTGACGTGGCAAAGGGGTCAGACGCCAGGAACCGAACCCTGGCGTCTGGCCCTGACAAGTGGATAACCCCCGCGGGCCGAGCCCACCCACCCACCCATATGTTCTTCTCCCTGATGGCGCACGAACAGAGGGCTTCTCTCCTTCGCCC
>NC_041389.1:443806374-443821969 GCF_002162155.2 Triticum dicoccoides | reverse complement strand
TTTGTGGATCTGAGGCCCCCAAGCTTCTTTGAGGTATTCTCCCCCATTCCCTCCAATTTGTTTTGGTTTTCCCCTCTTTTGTTGGATACATTATTTCACATTAGGTGATGTTAGATTAGTAGATAGATGATTTGGGAAATAGTTTGTAGTTGATAGATGATTTGGTAGGTAGTGTAGTTGGTAGATGTTTGTAGTTGTCCACCAATAGACATAGTTTGTGTAATTTTTTTTGAATTATAGATGATGTATGCATGCGCTAGTAAATTAGCTATATGTTGAATATATAGATGGCATAATATTTGTTTGAATCTGAAAAGACTACTTTGGCAAGCAAATATATTTAGAAAAAATATTATATGTGTGAAGTGGTATGACAATATAGTTGAATATATAGATGGCAAAGTTTTTTTTGCAAAAGAGATGATGAAATTTGATGATTGTGTGTGTCATGATTTGTTCAATAGAATGGCGGATGATGATTATGAAATGTATTTGATGGTGAAATTTGGTACTCTAGATGATATGTGTGCATATGTAGAAGAAAGAAATGATGTGGTTATGTGTGAGAAGAATGGTGTTTTTATATGGCATAACTTGAAGAAGGAAATAGTATTGTTTGATATTGTTGGAAAACTCAAAACGGTGCCCGAGCTCATCTGCTCCCTCTCAGCAAAAAAATCAAAAAAAATACTAGAAAAATACAAAAAAATTCCAAACTTTTTTGTGGTGGTAGATAATTTGACGCGTGAGGTGCGCCCCAAAATTCAACTCATTTGGACATCTGAGCAGCTCTCGGCAAAAAAAACAAATCGGGTCAAAACAGTGCGTGAACAGTATACATTTTTACAGACCCTGATTTTGTCTTTTTTGCCGAGAGCTGCTCAGATGCTCAAATGAGCTGATTTTTGGGGCGCACCTCACGCGTCAAATTATCTACCACGACAAAAAAATTGGAATTTTTTGAATTTTTCTAGTATTTTTTTGAATTTTTTTCTAGGTGTGGGTGCAGATGAGCCCGGGTGCAGATTAGCCGCGCTCGATATTGTTCATGTATTCATAGATGTTTGTGATTTTTTTGTAGGATGGCGGATGATGATGGACCTTGGTATGACGGATTAATCGATGAGTGGGATAAGGAGCATCGTGCTCGTGTCATTGAGAAGGGAGATGTAAGAAGCAAGACTTATCAATTTTCGTTGTTTCTCATTTGTGTTCTTGTATTGATTAAAACATCACTTTATTTGCAGCTTGTAGTTGCTATGCGCATGAGGGGTCATTCCGCTGATGACTTTACTTACGACCCGCGGTACGAGCCTTACGTTCGGAGATTGGGTCTTCTCCCATTCGTGTTGCAGTTTAAGCGACGCGCTTCGCCGGTGAACCACGCGGCGCTGACCGCACTTGTGGATCGTTGGAGGCCGGAGACTCACTCGTTCCACCTTCCATGTGGGGAGATGGCGATGACCCTACAGGACATGGCTATGATAAGCGGCCTTCCTATCAACGGACAAGCTGTTACCGGTCGTGTCAGCGTCGGTAATTGGCGAGAACGGACTAGGAATTTAATTGGTGTTCAGCCCGACGGCCCTCAGGAAGGCAAGGGCGATACCGCGAGAGTGAGGCATTCTTGGCTAAAATTGGTCAGAGGAAACACCAATCCATGCCCTCAGGGTGCGAATGACGTGGTTGTGCAGCAGTACGCGCAGGCTTATCTTTGGTATGTACTAACAAAGGTAGTCTTCTCAGATGCAACCGGGAACTCAGCCCTCTGGATGTTTCTGGAGCTACTCAATAACTGGGATACCCAGTATAGCTGGGGTTCGGCCGCACTAGCATATTTGTATCGTCAGGTAAGAGATATTTGCAACCATTTATCTTGCATTTGTCATGCGCCTCCATATCTAACATGTTTGTTTGATTGTAGCTTGACTTGGCGTGTCGCAGGAAGGGAGATACATCCTCATTGGTTGGGTTTGTTTGGAGCCTATCCGTGTGGATGTGGGAGCGGATCCCGGTTGGCCGACCCGATTTCAAGAACCCCAACATGCCAAACCCACGGGGTAATCATGACGGGGTGCATGATGATGATCCATATCGGCGCCCTACGCTTGCTTACTATTGGGAACAAGTGACAGTGTACACAGGAAGCTCGCATGTGCGATACAAGTGCTATATGAATGAGCTGGACATCTTGACTGCTGAGCAGGTATAGAGAAGTTCGATGAGACCTAATTTAGTCAAGAATGAAACTTGTATCTAACAATGTATCTCTTTGTTTTGCAGGTACATTGGTTGCCTTATGTGGAAGATCGTGGCTTTGATCTTAATGAGATGTGCACGCGTGATAGCCATCTTTGGCAGGCGAGGTGCCCAATGATATGCTTCTTCGCAGTCGAGTGGCACTTTGTAGACCGTGTGGCAAGACAATTTGAAAGAAGACAAGGTATTCCAATTGAGGAGAGCAAGGAGGAAACGCTATCTCTGCATCGGTGAGCAAGCATGCCTTGAGTATGTAGTAGAGCATTGAATAAGTCTATGTTTGCTAATGCTTTGTCCCATGCATCATTTGTAGGTTTGATCGAAGGAACAAGCAGGATATATCAGATTGGGCAAACAAACACCGTGCGTGGATAGAAATTTGGAATCAAAGAGACACGTTAGTGCAATCAGAGAATAGACCTCACAATCAGTCAGCATATCAGAAGTATCAAGTGTGGTATGCAGATCGTTACCGGTTAAAGCTAAAGCCTGGTTGGACTCACGAGGAGTGGTCGGAGTTGGTGTCTGAAGACCTGGAGACTGCAGAAGGTTATCAAACCTTCAACACGGCTGTGAGAGACACCAGAGGGGCTCACGTTGACTATGCACCAATGCATGATGAAATGGTAGTCTGTTTGACCTATTCTAACATACTTGCATCATGTTGTCTTCTTTCAAATACATAAGTTTGGTGTGTTCATGAATTGCATGGCAGAGAGTTGCTTCTGTGCGTCAACGATGCCAATGTTGCACTGAGTCATCCACCTGGTGGTGCATTATCTGAGAGGACTCTTAGGAGCACGATGGAGGTGTGATCAATATATTATAAAAGTTTCTTTTCGCGGATTATTTATGTGCATCTCATACCATAGCATATTTTGTCTTATTGCAGAAGTTCAAGAAGCGGTTTCATAAGATGGCAGCAATGCTTTCTTGCCATGGTGCTCAGTCTAGTGATGTGTATGCACCTGGTAGCCGCGCCGCCACAGCTAATAGACGGTGTTATCTACAGAACAATGAGGACATGGAGGAGGAGTTCCATGAAGAGGAGCCAGCACATCAAGAGGAGCCAACACATCATGAGGAGCATGAGCATGATGCAACACATCAAGAGGATCATGAGTATGATGTTGATGCTCCACAACCATCACAGGTTACACAACTGACACAAGGCAATGCTCGCTCTAGGAAAGGCAAAGCCATAGCTAAGACACCAGGCAAGAAAGGTAGAAAGAAGACATGGAACACACAATTCCATATTCCGAAGTATCCTCATCAGCTTATCCCAAGAGGAATGCAATGATATAAGGCCAACACTGAGGTGGAGGAGGAGCCATACAACGAAGAGGAGGAGTAGGAGACTAGCGAAGAGGAGGAGCCTACACTTGCAACCATTGTGAAGAGAGGAAGGAGGAAGTGAGCTTCTTGTTGTCGTGGTAAAAACTTCTTAGGTTGTCTTGAATTTGGTGTCTTATGTATGCACTTGATGTCTTATGTATGCATGAATTTGTCACGATGAAAAATCTGTGGACTTGTTGTCGTTTGTATGCAAGAATTTGTTGTGGTGAAAATTCTGTGAAATGTGCTATCTTCTGTGTTCTATGAACCCGTCATATTATTATATATGTGCTGTCTTCCTGTGTCAAATAGCATGTCAAATATTATGTACAGGGACCCAGACGCCAGGGTCCTTGGCGTCTGGTCTAAGTCAGGGGAGCAGACACCAGGGTCCTTGGCGTCTGGTCCCAAGTCGACTGGAAGCAAGAGCAGAGTCCTGGACAGCAGAAACAGGGCAGCTAGATGCCAGGGTCCATGGCGTCTAGCCCTGGTGTAGTAGTTTTTTCATTTTGTTCATATTTTGTCACAACATAGTATCGAATGACATATATATTTTGTTCTAGCAAACACCCATAGTATCGAATGACAAACATTAGTGTTCACATAATAGCAAATGACAAACATAGTTCATGACCGCGATGGTCTACGATACAATGTCTCGAATGACATAGCAAATTACAAACATAGTTCAAATTACACAAATAGTCTCGAATGAGAAGTTCATCACATACAATGTCTCGAATGACATAAGTAGTTCATGACCATGATGGTCCACGATAGTTGAAACGACATGAACATCACATATAACTCGGTTTCCTGTAGCAATGCAAGTCAACAACCCTTTTCCATTCCCATTCTTGCAGCATTTCTTGAATCTTGCCATCATCAGTTATGTCAACCAATTTTCTTTCCCCGGGGCCATCTGACTGCCTCCTGTTGACGTAGTACACAAAATCCTCTTCCTTCAACCCTTGATTCAACATGAATTTAGTCTTCAACCAATCGAAAGTGAGGTCCACTTCACTAACTTGCACAACACATGGAGACAAGCCTTGCACATGAACAATAGGGCTAAGCACCCACTGAGTTTCCTTAGCCATCTACAACACACAAATCTCTTAGTAGCTAACCTATGATACATTAAACCACGAGGAAAACAAACTAGGGTTTTCACAAAAGTATGATACATTAAACCAACCAAAAAATGGGGGTGGAGTTGATTTACCTTCTAGTTTCGAAATCCTGAAGATCTAATGGTGAAACCGGACCGATTTGTGAGAGATTTGAGGGGGGTTAGGGTGCTGGATGAGGGAATGACATTGATAGGGCTAGAGGTGAGAGTGGGTGGATATGAATGAAATGAGAGGGGTAGAGGTGGATATGAATGGATGAGAGGGCTAGAGGTGGGCCCAAAAAACCTTATCCACTCGAATC
This sequence comes from Triticum dicoccoides, assembly GCF_002162155.2. Taxonomy (NCBI): domain Eukaryota; kingdom Viridiplantae; phylum Streptophyta; class Magnoliopsida; order Poales; family Poaceae; genus Triticum; species Triticum dicoccoides. Next base: position 443,816,938 of record NC_041389.1, on the reverse strand, counting down.
TTATCCATCAGACAGATAACTGCAAAAATGCTCTCTGGATAGGGACCCAGACGCCACGGACCTTGGCGTCTGGATGTCCATCAGACACATCAGACAGGTGTCTGGTCTCCTGTGCGAGCAAAACGAGCCAGATGCTAGGGTCCATGGCGTCTGGGTGTGGGAGGCAGACGCCACAGACCTTGGCGTTTGGATGTCCATCAGACACATCAGACAGGCGTCTGGTCTCCTGCGCGAGCAAAATGAGCCAGACGCCAGGGTCCGTGGCGTCTGGGTGTGGGAGGCAGACGCCATGAACCCTGGCGTCTGGGGTGTCCATCAGACACATCAGGCATGTGTCTGGTCTCCTGCGTCTGGGGTGTGGGAGCCAAAAATGCCCTGTACCTTGGCGTCTGGGGTGTCCATCAGACACGTCAGTCATTTGTATGGTCTTCTGCGTGACCAAAATAAGCCAGACGCCAAGGACCGTGGCGTCTGGTATGCACATCAGTAAACTGGATAAGGACCCAGACGCCATGGACCTTGGCGTCTAGGTGTGGACCTGGTGTTTTTGCACACACTTCTGTCTTTTGTTAATGTTTTTGCTTAGCAACTTGTAGCACACACTATTAAATATGAACAAAGCATGCTAGTCTCAACCAAAAATATGAACAAAGCATACTAACTAGTCTCGAATGACGAACATAGTTTGCACATAATCTCAAATAGTCCCGAATTACAAGTTCATCATACACGATGTGTCGAATGACATAAATAGTTCATGACCACACAAGGTCTCGAATGACAAGTTCATCACACACAAAGTCTCGAAAGTCCATCATCGATGTCGGTGCCTTCTCCATTTGTCTACTGAGTAGTACGGGGCCACTTTCCCTTCTTGTCACGTGCCTCGTCCTCCTCTTGTGCATCGCGAGCCCTTGCAAGTTTTCTTGCCCTCTCTTCTTGACGAGCCTCCTTCTCTTTGCGTGCCCTCTCTTCCTCATGCTTCTTGCGCTCACGAGCCTCCTTCTCACGACGCTCCCGCTCCAATCCCCGTGCAAAGGACTCCTCAAACAGGCACTGCCTTCGTAAGTAATCTCGATGTTGGTCCTCTTGGACATCTTTTGGTACCTCGTGATCTATCCAAGTGAAGTACTTGCAAAGTGGAGGAGGCGACTACATAAAAAATCATGTTTTTGTTAGTAATATGAGTTCAAACTTGATGAGGTTTTTTGTATGTACACCTAACATACCGGTGGTATGTCATATGCGTTAGTTGGCCTTCGACGATCATGTGCATAGTTGGGACACACGAAAAACCTTCTACCTTCTGTCCATGACTTCTTGCGGTCCGTGGACACCTTCAGCTTGCAAACATCACCACACCAACATGGTGGTGTGGGCACATCCTTCTCCTTCTCCTTGTCCAAACTGGCCTCCATCCACGTCTTCAGCATGTCCTCTTCATCCGCGCACGGTGGCCTCGTCCTGGAACCGGATGAAGCCATGCCTACAAAAAGAACAATTGTCAGCACAAGACACAAAGAAAGTACATGTGTAAATACAGTAAATCAATAAATGCTAGGAATTGTATGAACAAATAATACACCATTTTTATTAGATCAACCATCTGGATTAAGCAAATAACCGAAGGCCGATCCATTATCAACCATTCCTCTACGACCGCCACCACCTCTAGCACTTGTGCTTCCTCTCCGACCACCACCACCTCTAGCACTTGTGCTTCCTCTCCGACCACAAGCACCTCTAGCACTTGTGCTTGCTCGACCACCACCTCTAGCACTTGTGCCTTCTCGACCACCACCTCTAGCACTTGTGCTAGCTCGACCACCACCTCTAGCACTTGTACTCCCTCTACGAACACTAGCAACTCTAGCACTTGTGCTCCCTCTACGACCACCACTACCACATCTGACACTTGTGCTTCCTCGACCACCACCACCGTCACCTCTTCCACCTCGTTCACCATTGGTGCCACCTCCACGACTTGTTTTTCTTTTTTTGGTTTTCCTAATCTTGCATGTCCGCTCATTGTGTCCCTCTTCACCGCACACTCCACAGTTGATAGTGTCAGGAGTGTGACGCCCGGATAATTAAGCTACAGTAATTCCCTGCTAATGATGCCACGTCACCTCAGTTATTGTTGATAACCTCGCGATGATTCGAAACTGTTTCAAATTTCAAATTCAAATTATTGTCAACAATAAAAGTTTTCAAAAGTTAAAACAAAAATGTTCAGGAGGTGCCATCATTTGCATATGTAAATATGGTGCAACAAACACATTTTTATAAAATGCCTAGATATTTTATAGTGGATGGAAACAACAAAACAACTAAAGAAAATAAATAAAAGAAAGAAAATACAAAAGAAAAAGAAAAACAAACTAACAAAAAAACAACAAAAGGGGAAACACCCCTCCCACTGGGCTCAGGCCCAGCAGGCCATCGGACCAACAGCCCCACTCCCCTTATCCACCACTCCCGTACCCCGAACCCTCCACCGACACCCCACTTCCCCCCCTCGAAATATCTCCCCCCTCTCTCCCCCGATTGGATCGGGATCAGAGGAGGAGGGCGTCACCCGGACCGCCGACGCCGCCCGGTGCTGCCTCGCCGCGACGCCGCCACCTCCACCTCGTCATCTACCCCGCCGGCCTCCCTCCTGCTCCGCCGCGTCGTCCCCGTCGACCACCCCGAGCCTCCCCGAGCACGCTGCCTTGTCCCCTACACCCGCAGTGAGCTCCCCCTCCTCCTCTCTCCCTCGCGCGTTCCGGTGCCCCGCTCCCCTGCTCCCCGCGTCGCGAGCTCCCGCCCCTGGCCTGGCTTCCACTCGCCGGCGGCCGCGCTCGGGTCCTACGCCCGTGCCCTGGCTACTCCGGCGCTCGCGCCGCCCCTGCCCTTGCTGTCCGCCACCGCCGCCCGTCGCAGCGCCCACGACCCCCTTGGACGCGCGCCTGCCTCGTTGCCGTGCCCCGTCTGCTGGTCGTCGCTCCGCTCGGCGCCGCCTCCTCTGCCGCGGCCACTGCGCGTCTCCCCGGCGCCCACTAGGCCCCGCCAGCCGCGACCCCTGCCCTCGTCGGCAACCTCCTCCGTCTCGGCTGACGTCCAGGGCCAGCCGGGCTGCGCCAATCCCTGGCCGGCGTCGTGCCCCGCCGTGGCCGCCAGCGCCCACGCCCGCGTGCCCCTGGGCGTGCGCCCGAACAGGGCGCACCCGTAACCCGTCACCCACACCCGCTAGGCCCCCAGGGGCCTATGACAGGAGGGCTTCGCCTCCAGAACGTTTATAAAAAAATTAATTAAAATTAAAATTAAATATTAATTAATTAATTAGTTAATTACTTAAAGAGTTAATTAACTTAATTAATTTTGATTAATTAAACTAATCAAATAACTAAACAAATTAATCTGTTAGTTAATTAATTAATCAGTCAATGACAGTGGGGCCCACCCCTAAATAATCCTGATTAGGTTAATTAATATGTTTAATAAAAATGTGTCACTGACCAGTGGAACCCACTGGTCAGGTTGACCAGTCAACTCTGTTGACTGCTGACATCATGCTGATGTCATAAATCCATTTTCGAATTAAATTAAATAATTAATTAAATTCCTGAAATTAATAAAATCTTTAGAAAATCATATCTTTTAATCCGTAACTCGGATTAAATTATTTTCAACATGAAAGTTGCTCAGAACAACGAGACGATTTTGGATATGCAACCCGTTCGTCCGCCACACACCCCTAGCATATCAAACACGCAACTTCCCCCCTTCGGTTCATCTGTCCGGAAACACGGAACACCGGGGATACTTTCCCGGATGTTTCCCCCCTCACCGGTATCACCTCATGCCACATTAGAACACATCTAGCTCTGCTTGTTGTCCTGTTATGCACTTGCTTGCTATGTATTTACTGTTTCTTCCCCCTCTTCTCTCCGGTAGACCCTGTGACGATGCTGATGCCCCTGTGGTCGACTACGTCACCGACGACCCCTCCTTGTCTGAGCAACCAGGCAAGCCCCCCCCCTTGATCACCAGATATCGCCTACTCTCCTCTATACTGCTTGCATTAGAGTAGTGTAGCATGTTACTGCTTTCCGTTAATCCTATTCTGATGCATAGCCTGACATTGTTGTTACATCTGTTGATACCTTACCTGCAATCCTAAATACTTAGTATAGGATGCTAGTTTATCATCATTGGCCCTACATTCTTGTCAGTCTGCCTTGCTATACTATTGGGCCGTGATCACTCGGGAGGTGATCACGGGTATATACTATACATACATACGTACTATACAGATGGTGACTAAAGTCGGGTCAGCTCGATGAGTACCCACAAGTGATTCTGATGAGGGGGCTGAAAGGACAGGTGGCTCCATCCTGGTAGAGGTGGGCCTGGGTTCCCGACGGCCCCCGACTGTTACTTTGTGGCGGAGCGACAGGACAGGTTGAGACCACCTAGGAGACAGGTGGGCCTGGCCATGTTCGGCGTTCGCGGATACTTAACACGCTTAACGAGATCTTGGTATTTGATCTGAGTCTAGCTACTGGCCTATACGCACTAACCAACTAGGCGGGAACAGTTATGGGCACTCGACGTCGTGGTATCAGCCGAAGCCTTCTTGACGTCAGCGACGGAGCGACGCGCGCTGGATTGGACTGGAACGCCTACTCTTGTATAAGGAAGGCTAGGTCTGCTTCCGGCCGCCCTCGCAACGTGCAGGTGTGCAATGGGCGATGGGCCCAGACCCCTGCGTGCATAGGATTTAGACCGGCTTGCTGACCTCTCTGTTGTGCCTAGGTGGGGCTGCGACGTGTTGATCTTCCGAGGCCGGGCATGACCCAGGAAAGTGTGTCCGGCCAAATGGGATCGAGCGTGTTGGGTTATGTGGTGCACCCCTGCAGGGAAGTTAATCTATTCGAATAGCCGTGATCTTCGGTAACAGGACGACTTGGAGTTGTACCTTGACCTTATGACAACTAGAACCGGATACTTAATAAAACACACCCTTCCAAGTTCCACAAACAACCCGGTGATCGCTTTTCCACAGGGCGACGAGGGGAGGATCGCCGGATAGGATTATGCTATGCGATGCTACTGGAGATGCTACTTGGAGATGCTACTTGGAGATGCTACTTGGAGATGCTACTTGGAGGACTTCAATCTACTCTCTTCTACATGCTGCAAGACGGAGGCTGCCATAAGCGTAGTCTTCGATAGGACTAGCTATCCCCCTCTTATTCTGGCATTCTGCAGTTCAGTCCACTGATATGGCCTCCTTACACATATACCCATGCATATGTAGTGTAGTTCCTTGCTTGCCAGTACTTTGGATGAGTACTCACGGTTGCTTTCTCCCCCCTTTTTTCCCCTTTCCTTTCTTTCTGGTTGTCGCAACCAGATGCTGGAGTCCAGGAGCCAGACGCCACCGTCGACAACGACTCCTACTACACCGGAGGTGCCTACTACTACGTGCAGCCCGCTGACGATGACCAGGAGTAGTTAGGAGGATCCCAGGCAGGAGACATGCGCCTCTTTCGATCTGTATCCCAGTTTGTGCTAGCCTTCTTAAGGCAAACTTGTTTAACTTATGTCTGTACTCAGATATTGTTGCTTCCGCCGACTCGTCTATGATCGAGCACTTGTATTCGAGCCCTCGAGGCCCCTGGCTTGTATTATGATGCTTGTATGACTTATTTATGTTTTAGAGTTGTGTTGTGATATCTTCCCGTGAGTCCCTGATCTTGATCGTACACGTTTGCGTGCATGATTAGTGTACGATTGAATCGGGGGCGTCACAAGTTGGTATCAGAGCCGACTGCCTGTAGGAATCCCCTTTCCACACTCCTTGGCCGAAGTCGAGTCTAGACATCGCAAAAAACTTTTACTAACTTGGCTGTGTGCCTTACGGGTCCACGTCGCCATTGGGTGGCACTAGGATCTTTTACTCCTCGGCCTTTACTCTGGGATTCTGAACTCTCTTCTATTCGGGTTAAACGATTTTTTACTAAAATCTAACTTTAGTTCTCGAAAATACTTTCTCCCGGAGAGGCCCTTCAGTCCAGATGATCACCGACTGCACCAGAAGATTTCGGAGATACTCTTTGATATTCTCTCGAGATTTTGTGCCCATCACTTTGCTATTCCCGACCACCGATAAATCCTTATGGATAACAACTTACACCTACCATTCATACGATCATCCTCCATTGATCTTGTTATTACCAGATACCCCGAAGTTTTCTCTATTGTTCCGAGAATACTTTGTGCCTACTGCCTAGCAGTTCTTTGCCACATGAATACCCCTTCAAATAGATCCTCGCACTTGACGAGTATCCCCTCATCCCTAGCCATTCATGTGTTTCACATAAGTCCTCGAAATACCATTCAATTTTCTGAAAATCCTCAACAGCCCATTGCTCTTGATTTCCTTGCCTTCCGGCATTATGGTTAATTCCATACTTCTAGTAATCTCCGTTGACATCCTCTATCACTATCATTTCAAGTCACTTGATTCGATCTGTTGTGAATGCTCGCAATCCTCAATCAGATCCTAGAATTCATCCTTCTGGCTCAGATGTCATTTTGAACATGAGTTGGTTCTTGGCCAATCAGATTGCCATCGATTGTACCCCTAAGTCTATTCAACTTATCCATCCTTGATCAGGGCGTTTGCTCCTGATCCCTTGATTTGAAAATCATAATTCCTTTGTTATTTAAACGATGAATTATTCAGATGTTCTATAAATCGATGCCTTTTGCATTCTTTTTCCTTCTGATTGAGTACCGATACTCACATCAGATTTCGGGTGGTCCGCGAGACCAATTGCTTGGTTATTATCCGACAGTGTCCTTCATATCCAATAACCTTGAGAGTTTCTCCCCTGATACATAATGCCTTTGGTAAATTGTGTCCTCTGCCTTTGGCAAGTTATATCCTATGCTTGTGTCAACCAAGTGCTCTGCTTCGACCATGTGTTAAGTGATCCTGAAAGATTTCACGTGTCATACTTATCTGGTATTGCACCAAGTAAAAGCTTTCAACAACTAATGTCATTTTCGAAAAGCAAGAGGTGAATGAAATGTTATGCATTAAAGAAGTGGGAGTCGACCTTGAACTTTGTGTTCATGCCCATGAAAATGATGTAGACCGTCTCGGAAGCTTCTTGCAAAATGATTATCTAGTTGTATGATTCTTTGGGTATTCTTGAATTGATTCCTTATAGTTATGGTTCCGACCATGCTGTCCTGATCTGATATATCTGATGGGAATTCATTCTAGTGCCTTGTCTACTTTTGGCGAGGTTGAAGTATCTACTGTCACAGGTCAATGACCCGGTTATACTTTTATCATGTTCAGCCTTCGAGTATTACCCCTGGTACCTCAAAGATGTCTGGCCATTGCACCACATCTTACTAACTTTGTTAAAGTAATGTCTTTCCTTGTCATAATCACTCTACGGGTTCTGGATTGTCGTCAACCGAGAACATCCTTAAGTGAATCGATTCCGCGCTCCGATACGATAGCTCTAAGTAATTTTCGTTGCTTATGAGTTTAATAATCTTTCAAGTCATTTCTAGCCTGATCGGCTACATCATTTTGTGCTAAATTTTAACTGTGCTACCTGTTCCTTCTTCTCGGAGCACAATTTTTGGCGATGGGCTAAGCTTATGTTGATCTTCCTCGTCATATCATTTCACCTTGAACAACAAGCTTGGTTTCGAGTTTGTGTCGTACCCGTGGTTCCAATAAACTTGCGCTTCATCATTCCTTTGACTTGATGCCATCATTGATCGATTACATCTTCATGAAATCTCTCGACAAATGTGTCGTGATCATCGTCAACATTTTGACTCCTCCCAGGATATCAACCAAGTTCCTGATGGTAAGTACCATCCTCATCCCTTGGTAATTTGAGTTACCATCGACAACATCCTTATCTTTCTTTCATCATAAACTTGTTCAGGTTGTGGATGCCACTTGCTATTGAGCTTGTATTACGTTCTACCTTGAAGTATTACCACCTTTTATATCAAGGATGTTGTGAGAATTGCTCCACCTCTTAAGAATTCTTGGTATAGTGATACTTCTCACCATCACCATTCTTTCTTGTGTTGTTTCTAACCGGGATACCAACAGGTGAACAACGCTGTTTGGATTCCGCCCTTCTATCAACCCTATTGCTTTGGAGTTAATGGTCAACATTACATCCTTAGGCCATTGATTATCGAATCACCATTCTAACTTTGATCATGCTACCTAAACCCATATTTCGGGTGGACCTTTCAACCAATGCTTAACCAAATATGTTTTTCCTCAAGCATACCTCTTTGTATCATTTGATCTGACAAATGTTATCTCTTTGTTCACATAAGTGTGGAAATCCATCTTCTGAAAATCTCAATGAATTATCGCTGAGTCAATCAGCCACCTCCTCACACCTCCTTGAATTAATGATGAACTCTTGTTTCGGAACTCGCTCCCACTGTTCAATTCCCGAGAATCTTACAATGTCATCTCGACAATTTGGTTGCACCTCTCTTCTCAGGCATCCCAAGTTTGCGGTATCCTGACACCAATCATATCTTAATCTCCGTCAGATATGATGGTTGGAACATATTTACAAGAGTTATAACGCTAGTCTTCATAAGACCCGGCAAGGTGATGTCATGCCTAGCACACCTGGCCGGAGGACCTATTATTATAGCTGTTCCTTTTTGGCAAGGTTAACCATTCTTCCATGAGGGAATTGTAAAACTTATTCTATAAGTTATTCCTGATGAATCCTCTGAGTATCCAAAGTCTGACCTTTGCTTGAAGACCATGTCAATGCTATCTCGAAGCATGTCGGTGGTACTCCGATCTTCAATAAGAACATTTGAAGCACCATGCTAAATTTTCTTTATCAATTATCCAAACACCGTTGTATGGCTAATATCATGAGATCCCCCCTTACCTAATTGGTTTTCTACTTTGTATCCTGTCATGGATATCATGTTCTGTTTGTCCTTGGAAAGGATATACCCCTGAAATATGTGTTTAAACACATTTTCTTTCCATTGTTCTGTTTAATCTGATAATCATATTTTCCTTCCCATTGGTTGGTTTAACGTTTCTTGTGATCTATATGATCTAAGTAGTAATATTCTCCTGCTTAGGTAGACACCTCGGTTTACAACTCTGTCAGTGTGACCCTGTTACTATTGCTGACAACATCCTGGTAACCCCCGATGGATGAGAAGCTTGCCTATTGGTCCGCCTCGTTCAACGAGCAGGAAAATGGTTCTCTTCGTCCCTCGCCCTTGGTACCGACGTTGTTGCCGACATAATCGACAGGCTACCCTATGACATGCCTTGCTATCATGACCATGCAAGATGTCACCACTCCTCCTACTTTTATCCCACATGGTGGGCCCATAACCCACAGTTCTACAGGATCGAAACCTGACTCTCATGTGCACCACCTGTTCCCAAGGTTGTTCCTCGCGCTTGACTTTGTATGTAATTCACGGACCACCTATCTAGTGATCTATTCTGGTATGAGGCGCAATACCTATTCTCGTTGCCCTAAAACCCTTTCACCTTCTGATTAGGCATCGAACGATTGCCTATCCGTTTGAAACTTCTCATGGTACCCTCTTACTTTGCTCTCGATATCTTATTAAGTTTCAAATCGAGAGATACTTGTGCTTCTCCCCTGAGTTAACCGTCTGATGCTCGATCTTGTTAGAATCCATCCATATAGAATTTTCCCTTCTTATTCTTTCGTAAGAACGATGGAGAACCTGAAGAAAGGACGACAATTTCATCATGATGCGTTGAAGTAGCGGACTGAAGACACCAATGTAATGGATCGACTTCTTCGAGAAGGACAACCAAGACCGAGAAGACCCGTTAGAATTTCGTAACCAGACATTTCCCCTTGACTCCCCTCTTCAATCTCGGGACGGGATTTCTTGTAGTGGAGGAGAACTGTGATGCCCGGATAATTAAGCTACAGTAATTCCCTGCTAATGATGCCACGTCACCTCAGTTATTGTTGATAACCTCGCGATGATTCGAAACCGTTTCAAATTTCAAATTCAAATTATTGTCAACAATAAAAGTTTTCAAAAGTTAAAACAAAAATGTTCAGGAGGTGCCATCATTTGCATATGTAAATATGGTGCAACAAACACATTTTTATAAAATGCCTAGATATTTTATAGTGGATGGAAACAACAAAACAATTAAAGAAAATAAATAAAAGAAAGAAAATACAAAATAAAAAGAAAAACAAACTAACAAAAAAACAACAAAAGGGGAAACACCCCTCCCACTGGGCTCAGGCCCAGCAGACCATCGGACCAACCGCCCCACTCCCCATATCCACCACTCCCGTACCCCGAACCCTCCACCGACACCCCACTCCCCCCCTCGAAATATCTCCCCCCTCTCTCCCCCGATTGGATCGGGATCGGAGGAGGAGGGCGTCACCCGGACCGCCGACGCCACCCGGTGCTGCCTCGCCGCGACACTGCCACCTCCACCTCGTCATCTACCCCGCCGGCCTGCCTCCCGCTC
>NC_041389.1:443791709-443805773 GCF_002162155.2 Triticum dicoccoides | reverse complement strand
GCCCACTAGGCCCCGCCAGCCGCGACCCCTGCCCTTGTCGGCGACCTCCTCCGTCTCGGCTGACGTCCAGGGCCAGCCGGGCTGCGCCAATCCCTGGCCGGCGCCGTGCCCCGCCGTGGCCGCCAGCGCCCACGCCCGCGTGCCCCTGGGCGTGCGCCCGAACGGGGCGCACCCGTAACCCGTCACCCACACCCGCTAGGCCCCCAGGGGCCTATGACAGGAGGGCCTCGCCTCCAGAACGTTTATAAAAAAATTAATTAAGATTAAAATTAAATATTAATTAATTAATTAATTACTTAAAGAGTTAATTAACTTAATTAATTTTGATTAATTAAACTAATTAAATAACTAAACAAATTAATCTGTTAGTTAATTAATTAATCAGTCAATGACAGTGGGGCCTCCCCCTAAATAATCCTGATTAGGTTAATTAATATGTTTAATAAAAATGTGTCACTGACCAGTGGAACCCACTGGTCAGGTTGACCAGTCAACTCTGTTGACTGCTGACATCAGCATGACATCATGCTGATGTCATAAATCCATTTTTGAATTAAATTAAATAATTAATTAAATTCCTGAAATTAATAAAATCTTTAGAAAATCATATCTTTTAATCCGTAACTCGGATTAAATTTTTTTCAACATGAAAGTTGCTCAGAACAACGAGACGATTCTGGATATGCAACCCGTTCGTCCGCCACACACCCCTAGCATATCAAACACGCAACTTTTCCCCTCCGGTTCATCTGTCCAGAAACACGGAACACCGGGGATACTTTCCCGGATGTTTCCCCCCTCACCGGCATCACCTCATACTGCGTTAGAACACGTCTAGCTCTGCTTGTTGTCCTGTTATGCACTTGCTTGCTATGTATTTACTGTTTCTTCCCCCTCCTCTCTCCGGTAGACCCTGTGACGATGTTGATGCCCCTGTGGTCGACTATGTCACCGACGAACCCTCCTTGTATGAGCAACCAGGCAAGCCCCCCCTTGATCACCAGATATCGCCTATTCTCCTCTATACTGCTTGCATTAGAGTAGTGTAGCATGTTACTGCTTTCCGTTAATCCTATTCTGATGCATAGCCTGACATTGTTGTTACATCTGTTGATACCTTACCTGCAATCCTAAATACTTAGTATAGGATGCTAGTTTATCATCATTGGCCCTACATTCTTGTCAGTCTGCCTTGCTATACTATTGGACCGTGATCACTCGGGAGGTGATCATGGGTATATACTATACATACATACATACTATACAGATGGTGACTAAAGTCGGGCCAGCTCGATGAGTACCCGCAAGTGATTCTGATGAGGGGGCTGAAAGGACAGGTGGCTCCATCCCAGTAGAGGTGGGCCTGGGTTCCCGACGGCCCCCGACTGTTACTTTGTGGCGGAGCGACAGGGTAGGTTGAGACCACCTAGGAGACAGGTGGGCCTGGCCCTGTTCGGCGTTCGCAGATACTTAACACGCTTAACGAGATCTTGGTATTTGATCTGAGTCTGGCTACTGGCCTATACGCACTAACCAACTACGTGGGAACAATTATGGGCACTCGACATCGTGGTATCAGCCGAAGCCTTCTTGACGTCAGCGACGGAGCGGCGCGCGCCGGATTGGACTGGAACGCCTACTCTTGTATAAGGGAGGCTAGGTCTGCTTCCGGCCGCCCTCGCAACGTGCAGGTGTGCAATGGGCGATGGGCCCAGACCCCTGCGCGCATAGGATTTAGACCGGCGTGCTGACCTCTCTGTTGTGCCTAGGTGGGGTTGTGACGTGTTGATCTTCCGAGGCCGGGCATGACCCAGGAAAGTGTGTCCGGCCAAATGGGATCGAGCGTGTTGGGTTATGTGGTGCACCCCTGCAGGGAAGTTAATCTATTCAAATAACCGTGATCTTCGGTAACAGGACGACTTGGAGTTGTACCTTGACCTTATGACAACTAGAACCAGATACTTAATAAAACACACCCTTCCAAGTTCCATAGACAACCCGGTGATCGCTTTTCCACAGGGCGACAAGGGGAGGATCACCGGGTAGGATTATGCTATGCGATGCTACTGGAGATGCTACTTGGAGATGCTACTTGGAGATGCTACTTGGAGGACTTCAATCTACTATCTTCTACATGCTGCAAGACGGGGGCTGCCAGAAGCGTAGTCTTCGATAGGACTAGCTATCCCCCTCTTATTCTGGCATTCTGCAGTTCAGTCCACTGATATGGCCTCCTTACACATATACCCATGCATATGTAGTGTAGTTCCTTGCTTGCGAGTACTTTGGATGAGTACTCACGGTTGCTTTCTCCCCCCCTTTTCCCCCTTTCCTTTCTTTCTGGTTGTCGCAACCAGATGCTGGAGTCCAGGAGCCAGACGCCACCGTCGACGACGACTCCTACTACACCGGAGGTGCCTACTACTACGTGCAGCCCGCTGACGATGACCAGGAGTAGTTAGGAGGATCCCAGGCAGGAGGCATGTGCCTCTTTCGATCTGTATCCCAGTTTGTGCTAGCCTTCTTAAGGCAAACTTGTTTAACTTATGTCTGTACTCGGATATTGTTGCTTCCGCTGACTCGTCTATGATTGAGCACTTGTATTCGAGCCCTCGAGGCCCCTGGCTTGTATTATGATGCTTGTATGACTTATTTATGTTTTAGAGTTGTGTTGTGATATCTTCTCGTGAGTCCCTGATCTTGATCGTACACGTTTGCGTGCATGATTAGTGTACGATTGAATCGGGGGCGTCACAAGGAGCCTCCATGAAATGACCGCTACCAAATTGTTTCATGCCAGTGTCTCCAGCCAGGTCATCCATATCACCCCTGAACCTCTTAGTTCTCCTTCTACCCTTGGTCTCCACCTTCAGAAGAGGGTCTGGCCTAATATGAGGGCCATGGTACTCAGGCCACTGTGATTGGTCCAAGAAAGGGTGAAATCTTGGCGCCCATGTCAACCTAGTAGCTTCCACATGGAACTCTTGCATCCGCACGGTTTTTCCATCACAAACAGGTATGTTTCTCGCCTTCACCGCCGTTATCAAATGCGAGCATGGCCAATGATACTTACTAGGCCTCTCGCACTAGCACCACCGAGTCTTCAGACGCACCTCAAATGCAGCACCACCATATTGAAAACCGTCTCGTGTTGTGCCACCTGGCTCATCAATTTGATAGATCATTTCAATTCTGTCAAATATGATAACTTGTTGCCATGAAGACTTGCTTGCTTGTAACTGCAACCATTCATCAACCTTTTCTGGATAATCCTTTTTTTCACCTATCCATTTTGCAGTCTCTTCAGAATGCCTCTGAAAGTACTCATTAAGCTTGAAGAAGGTGTACTCCACTATTGCAGTCACTGGCAATGCACGAGCACCCTTCAACACATTGTTGAAACATTCTACCAGATTGCTCGTCATGTCGCCATATCGCCTACCACCATCGTCATGAGCGCGTGCCCACTTGTGCTTCTCGCTTAAATTCCTAGTTAAGAACTCTTTTCCCCCTTCGTTCATCGCTGCAAAGAGTTTGTTGTACCGAGCATCGAAAGCTTGGGTCGTGAAGGCCACACATACATGGGTAAGGTCTTTGCTGAGCTCCTTGCTCTTACATGCTCGGTAAAAGTTGGCCACGAAATGCCTCATGCACCATCTGTGGTGAAGCTTTGGAAATCCTGGAATAACTATGTTCATTGCCTTCAGTATGCCATGGTGCCGGTCCAATATGATGCATACCTCCCTAGCCCCAATCACGTTGTGCCTAACATGACCCATGAACCACTCCTAGTTATCTTGGTGCTCGGAAGGCACCAAAGCAAATGCACACGGCAACACGTTGTCGTTTGATGAGTGCGCCGTTGCTACCATTAGTGTGCCCTTGTATCTACCGGTCAAGAACGTGCCATCTATAGACAAGACCGGACGACAATACTGAAATGCCTCCACACATTGTCCATAACTCCAGAAGGCACGATGGAACACTCCCTCGTGATTCTGGACCACATGAAACATGCCCGGGTTCTTATGTGCAATCGCGGCCAACAACCTTGGGAGTTGGTTGTATGCTTCTTCATAACCACCATACAACATCCTAATAGCATTTGCCTTTGCCTTCCATGCCTTCCCATACTTGACTTCATAACCAATTGTTTTTTCACCGTCCGCATGAGAAACCTCACTTTCACAGTGGGATCAAAGCCTATGTCTTTCATCCATTTGTATCCGAGATACTCAGATGTGAGTTGACGATGTGTCGTTCGAAGTCGTTTAGATGGCGGTTTGCACCTATGAGTGGCAACACAACTTCTTAACACTCATTCTTCGGTTTCTTTAAGCTTTCTTGCACGAACCTTCCATGGGCATCCTTCTTGCTCACACTTCACGGTGTAACGCAACTTCATGTCGGAGTGCTCAACATAAAATGGCATATGGTTCCGAATGGCATAGTTAGACAACCAAAACTTCAGCATAGGCAAGCTCAGAACCTTCACTCCTTTCTTCAAATAAGCATTCTCGTCCTCCTTCTCCTCCCTTGGTTCTCCTGGATCCGGGCATGGTGTTGGCTCAATCGTCATCATTCTCATTCCACCATCAACAACAACTTTATGGGCAAGGCTAAGATCTTTAAACAAGTGAGTTCTTTTTTCTAAGCCCGTCAACTCAAAGTGGATTTGGTTTTCCTCCTTTGTGAATCCATCCTCGTCCAACTGTTCAACTGGACCCTCGTCATCCGAGTCATATGCATATTGACGCCTAAAAGCCAACTCACGATCCATGTCCTTTTGCGCTATGTACGCATCCAAGTCATCAACATCATTGCCATGAAACCCTTCCTCTTGCTCTTTGTCGTCATCGTAAGCATCTTCATCATCTTGAATTACTTCGTCACTAGCAATCACCTCAACTTCATTTGCTTGGCTAGTTGATGGTTGGCTAGAAGCATTGGGGGCATACAACTCAACCTCATTTGGTTCAATAGATGGTACACGAGGACGTGGTTGACGATAAGCATTGGGGGCATCAACCACAACCCTATGCTCAACAAGTGGCACCATTGTCATCTCGCTCATGTCATCCATTGGGGAAGAGACATGCCGGTTCAAATCAAGTGTAAACCGAGGAGATTCAACCTTGGTGGCAAACAATTCAAGTGACTTGTCTTCCGATTGGGAAACTTTTTCCTTGTATACATCCCAATGCAAATCCGAGGTGATAGGCATACTTTTCAAGCGAGATTTGGCTCCAACTCCAACATCATACCTTCCTATTAACTTAACATCAACATTGGTGTCCATCCACTTTAAGGCTTGTCTCACTTTTGCAACAACATCCTCATACCTAGGGATTGTATCAAAAACCAATGGTTCCTCACCCGTGTCGGCATTGTTACTCAAGAATGCCTCCTTGTCCATGTAATGAACATTAACAAGTCTCTCCATCTAAAAATAACATGAATGCATTTAAGACTTCAATGAGAATTGGTGTTTATCCAAATACATCTCATTATATCCAAATCATATCAACACTAAATTATTGGTGATGTCCACAAAAGTATCACTAATTAACACACATTAAGCAAAGTTAACCCTAATCACTAACTAACCCTAACCCCCAATCTTTCTACTCAACAAGCATATATTCCTACTACACACCATGCATATCACTATATTATCAAAGTTAACCAATCCATTCACACTAACATAAGGGAGAAAACATGAACTAGGGTTCCACCAACATGTATAAAATGCAACCAAAATAACAAGATTTAACAAAAAATAATTGGATGATTTGGGGGAGATTACCAAGAGCAACAAAGTGATGGAAAGATCCACCTAAGGGATGCACCTTTTGGAGAGGATTTGAGGGGGAGCTTGAGGGGTGGGAGAGAGTGTGAGAGCTCCAAGTGTTCCTCAAGCTCGGGTTGTGGATTGGGGAAAGTGTGTGGGGTGGGTCCCACACACTCTCCCGTGGGTTATCCACTTACCAGGGCCAGACACGAGGGTTCCTGGCGTCTGGCCCCTTTGCCACGTCAGCAGGTTAATGGGCAGGCGGGCAGTGCGGGCCAGGGGTGAGACGCCAAGGTCCATGGCGTCTACTTCGCGACCCAGACGCCAGGGATGTTGGCGTCACCTGAAAAGGTCAGAAATGATTTTTTTAAAAACAAGGTCAAATCGGGATTTCCTTAGCGGAAGGGATCGGGTAAAACTAATGACAGGCATAGCCTCATCAACAGCGGGATCTACCCTCAAAAAAAATAATCAACAACGGGATCTACCCTAAAAAAAATCAACAGCGGGATCTAGTTTGTGTCTGCGATTGCATGCCTGGGCAAAAAGGACCACCTGGCATCGTCCAAAGCCCAACCGCTCGAGCCGAGACATCTCGGGCCACCATCGGGGAGTCGGTGAGCAGCAGGAGCACAACGCGCCAACAACGCGAGGTCGTCGTCGACCGAGAGGCACAATTCCTTTTTTTTGCAGAGAGAGTGAGGGTCGCCGTCACCTGGTGCTGTGTCACGCCCAAGATGCGACCCTATTCTAAAGGAACTTGAAGGTCTCACCAAGGATAGAAGCGCATCTTGGTGTCGCTTTTGGAAGGTGGATATCATTACACCAAACCATTACATAATAGATGGGGATACATACGAGGCATACAAATGCCGCAAGAATACATCAATACATCAAACATAAGATCAACATCCGACTACGGATGAAACACAAACAGAAACTCAAACGACATCCACCCTGCTAGCCCAGGCTGCCGACCTGGAACCTATCCCCTGAACGAAGAAGAAGCAGAAGAAGAACTCCAAAACAAGCAAGCACCGCTCTCGCGTCATGATCATCGCATAACCTGTACCTGCAACTGATGTTGTAGTAATCTGTGAGCCACGAGGACTCAGCAATCCCATTATCATGGGTATCAAGACTAGCAAAGCTTAATGGGTATGGAATGGATAAGTGGTGAGGTTGCAGCAGCGATTAAGCATGATATGGTGGCTAACATACGCAAATAAGAGCGAGAAGAGAAACAACGGAACGGTCGAGAAGCTAGAAGTGATCAAGAAGTGATCCTGAAACTACTTACGTTCATACATAACCCAAAACCGTGTTCACTTCTCGGACTCCACCGAAGAAAGACCATCACGGCTACACACGCGGTTGATGCGTTTTAGTTCGAATCTGGTGTCAAGTTATCTACAACCGGACACTGACAAATTCCCATCTGCCACATAACCGCGGACACGGCTCTCGAAAGTTTAAACCCTGCAGGGGTGTCCCAACTTAGCCCATCACAAGCTCTCACGGTCAACGAAGGATATTCCTTCTCCCAAGAAGACCCGATCAGTCTCGGAATCCCGGTTTATAAGACATTTCAACAATGGTAAAACAAGACCAGCAAAGCCGCCCGATGTGCCGACAATCCCGATAGGAGCTGCACATATCTCGTTCTTAGGCAACACCGGATGAGACTAGCTACGAGTAAAACCAGCCCTCAAGTTTTCCCGAGGTGGCTCCGCAGGCAGCTCGGTTCGGACCAGCACTTAGAGAAGCACTGGCCCGGGGGGGCTAAAATAAAGATAATCCTCGGGATGTGCGACTCCCAAGGGAAAAAAGACTAGGTGAGGCAAATGTTAAAACCAAGGTTGGGTCTTGCTGGAGGAGCTTTATTCAAAGCGAACTGTCAAGGGGGACCCATAAATCACCCAACCGCGTAAGGAACGCAAAATCAAGGAACATAACACCGGTATGACGAAAACTAGGGCGGCAAGAGTGGAACAAAACACCAGGCATAAGGCCGAGTCTTCCACACTTTACCAAGTATATAGGTGCATTAATTAAATAAGAAATATTGTGATATCCCAACATAATCTTGTCCATCATGGAGAAATCTTCAACTTCACCTGCAACTAACAACGCTATAAGAGGGGCTGAGCAAAGCGGTAACATAGCCAAGCAATGGTGTGCTAGGAAAGGTGAAAAGGTTAGAGGCTGACATGGCAATTTGGGAGGCTTGAAGAGCAAGTGATAGGTAGCGCAACATAGCGATAGAACGAAGCAACTAGCATAGCAATGATAGTAATGAGATCCAGGGTAGCGGTCATCTTGCCTGAAATCCCGCTAGGAAGAAGAGCGAGTCCATGAAGAAGACGAACGGGAGTAGTCGAACGAATCCTCACAATCGCAACATTACCAGAACTAAGAAGCAACACCGAAAAAAAACAAACAACATGGTAAATGCACAAGTATAAACATGGCATGATGCATAAACAAGTATGATGCATGTCCGGTTTAAAGAGGCATGGCATGGCAATTTGCAACAAACAACACTACAAATTAAGTGGAGCTCAATATGCAACGAGTTGCATATTGACGAAAGACCACATCAATTATTTAGTTCTCTCTCGGTTTTGAACCCAACAATATTAAATGTTATTAAACATGGCAAGGGGTGAAGCATATGAAAACTACCTATCTAGGCAAGTTTAAATGAGATCGGAAACAACAAACAACAATTCCGGAAAATCCTCATGTCCATATTTTAGATTTGGTACTGTTCTGCCCTACCATATTTTATAGTTGTTAAACAGGAAAATTAAGTGCAGCATGTTAATCTATGCATTTTTCCACCCCACTTACATATGAAGTTTATTTAAAACCGAGCTACGGTTATTTAGTTATGAAATAAAACATTTTAGCATGACATTTATGCAAATTAATGCAACCAGCAGTTTTTAATGTTTTAACATGGATGGAATTTGGATATTGTGAAAGTACATGAAATTCTAAGCATTTTACATATTAAAAACATTTTAATCCGATGCATGGTTTGTGAGTTATTAAATGCATGAAGAACAAGGGTTTTTCTGTAAAACTGCAATCCTCTGGATAATTAGTAAATTCGCAGGTCAGGAAAAAAACACATGCGGGCCGAATCTACAGCCTGGCCCAACAGGAACAGGCGCTGGGGGGGCAGCTCACCAGCATGGCCACTGGGCCGGCGCGAGCTGGGCCTTGAAGACAGGGTGTGGTCAATGCAGGGGATCGAGCGTCCCCTGCATTGACCGCGCCCTGCCTTCAAGGCCCAGCTCACGCCGGCCCAGTGGCCACGCTGGTGAGCTGCCCCCCCAGCGCTGCATTGACCGCGCCCTGCCTTCAAGGCCCAGCTCGCGCCGGCCCAGTGGCCACGCTCGTGAGCTGCCCCCCCAGCGCCTGTTCCTGTTGGGCCAGGCTGTAGATTCGGCCCGCATGCATTTTTTTCCTGACCTGCGAATTTACTAATTATCCAGAGTATTGCAGTTTTACAGAAAAACCGCGAGTAGAGGCCGGCGGCGCTGGGACTGGCGAAGGCTCCGACAAGCAAGGACGGGGCGGGTCGGCGAGGAGGTGATGGTGAACTTGGCGAAGCAGGGGAGGGAGGCTGGACGAGGCCCACACTCGGCGTCCTGCTCTCGACAACGGGGGGCAAAGTAGGCATGGGCTTGGTGCAGCGACTTCAAAGGAAGCAGGGCGTGGGACTTGGCGCTCGATACGGACAGGAGGGCGCCGTCCTCGTCAGGAACCGTTGAAGACGACGACGACAGGGACTGCGGCAGGCGACGATGCAGCTTGGGCGGCTGAGCTTGACGCGGCGCTAGGGAAGAAGCAGAGGAACGACAACATGGCACAGTGGTGGGAGCTCCTGTTCGTCCTGGGAAGGAGAGAGAGAGGGCCACTGTGAGAGAGAGAGGGGGGGAATAGGAGGAGGAGAGGAGCGGGACGAGGCCGGTCCTGGTCGTGGCGGCCGGCGGCGGGGTCGCCGGAGGGTGCGACCTGCAGGGTCGGGGAGGCTCGGGCGCGAGGGCTCCTGCTCCACTACTGCGGGCACAGGGACGAGGAGGTAGGCGCTGGTTGGAGGGAGTGGTTGGGCGGTGACGCAAATCGAGGGAGGTGGTAGGGGCGAGAGAGGATCTGGATTGGGTGCGGGCTCTGGTTGGAGGATTTCTGGATCGGGAGCGATCCCAAGGAAGAGAGTGGTGGCGGCTGACTCGGCAGGGGAAGGATTTGATTGATGGAACAACACCTAGGGTTTGACTATATATATACGAAAGAGGAATGATTTGGATCCTCCGATCGTGATCGGGCAGTCCGAAATAAATAGGTTAGGGAGTCCAAAAGAGAAACTGGAGATAATTAGGGGATGTTTGGGGATGATCCGAATCCAACGGTAACGATAGTCCAATCCGGGTTCGGGGAAGTTTCGGACGCGCGCTCGAGGGGGCTGCGAGCTGGCAAGAGAGGATAGGTGGTCAGGGTCAAGAGGGAAGCGAAAACCCGATTGGTCTCGGAACGGTCAACGAAAGCAAGGGGGGACGCGACAACTAAGAACGGGTGCATGTTTTGTGAAAACAAGCAGATGCAATGCGCATGATGCTTTGAGATGAGATGCATGACATAAACACAATGCAAAACAAAAGACAAAAACCCAACCACGAAGGAAATATCATATCGCATCTCCGGAAAAGGCAAGAGTCGGAGTTACGAATATCGAAAGTTACATCCGGGGCGTTACATGCTGGATCCTGTCACCGCGTCGCGCCTTGTGCCAGATCCGGCCACCGCGTCGCCGCCTGCCGCTGTATCCTGCAGCCTGGTCGCCCTGGTGCTGAATCTTGCGGTTGTCGCGCGCCGTGGCATGGTTGGGCTGGGCGGCTGGCAGCCCGGTGCAGGAGGGAGCAAGAAGATGTGGTACAGTGCTGCTCCGTTAATGGATTTGTGGATGAGGTTGGCAATTGGGCGATTCCGAAGAGACAACTATGATTTGATTTGAGGATGTGGTTATAGAGGGGAGAATGGGAGTATTGATTCCTGCAGCTATTACTTATTCACAGGAAAAAATGCACTGACTTTTGGTTCCTGTGCTGTGAATGCCGTGTGTTTATATCGGCAGTTATAAGATAGTATTAAAATGTAGCCGTTAGGATTAACCAATGCAATAATAAATCCTTTGAATTGTTGTTAAAATGGTAGTTGAATTAGTAGTTATAAAATAATACAGTATTAAAATATAAGAGAGAGAATATAGACGTTCTGTATATAGACATTCTGCTGCAAAATTGAACGTGTATACGAGGGGATCTTTATAGACCATTGTCTATGTGAATATATAGACATCCAAATATACATATGATGTTGGAGATGATCTTAGCATTTGCACCATTTGTGTTCAACTTTTCTTGTGAAAACTCTTCTTTCCTATAAATGACATAAAAACGTTTTAACTAGAGCATACTATAAATGTGGTGCTTTGTGGTAGTTCAAAAAAATGATGCTTCGTGTTTCTCAATTTTTACTACTACCATATACTAGTAATTTGTACAAAGTTCATTTGGCATATATTAGAAGCACGAAAATAGTTTTTAGCACCCAAGAATGTTAAGCTCGCTATGTAGTTGCTAATGTACTATGTTCTATACTCTATATGTTCCTAACTATCTTTATAATCTTTGTATGTACAAGGTTAAGTGTGTGTACCAAGAAACACTCTTGCCATCCTTCCTTGATGAATTTGCCTTCGAATTGGCTTACGTCAGATGCAGGGATCGGGAGTTGTAGTGATATTCATTATGATGCAGGGGTGGGGGCGTGCTCGTTCCCTCCTTCATGCTTTGCATGCGACGGTCCATCTCCCATCTACATGGGACAAGGGCAAAATTGAATAGTCACAACGTAAAACGCAACATAATGTAGGAGGGTGAAGGGAAAATATTATATGCAAAGTAAGATATCGACTAACAACCGAGAAAGAAATAACACATTGTGTGGCCCACCACGTCTCTCTCACATATGTGCCATGATGGAGGATGCTTGACCCACCTCATGGTTTTGGTCCTTATTCCTTAATGCCACATGTATAAGGAGAAATCATCTCTCTCTCTCTCTCTCTCTCCTGGTGAAGATCACATACATGAGCTACACCTACCCAAAAGCCTAAAGAGGTACTAAAGGGTGCTGAAGAGCATCTACCGTCGACAACCACTACCAAAACAGTGCTGGCGGTGGATTGCATGGACCTCCTGTACAAGCACACCGTTGATAAGCTGAACTTCACCATGCAACCACATTGTTGTTGCCATGACCTTCACTGTGCATGCACCAAGCATGCACGCAACCTCGCCTTCGCCTCCGATGGTTAATCCCATATTTGATATTGACCACTCTCATTTCCGCTTTACATCCTAGTTGTTCTAGCACGGTTACATTTTGAATTTTAGTATATAACATCAGTATCATAGCAACTTGATGTTAATTTATTACATTAAGAGTACTAAATATTGCTATTAATTATAATGATGATGGTCAAGTTCTTGATTATTATTTCGTTCTAAGTGTTATAGATCAAGGTGTGATGATGTTCGGTTGGCAAGCCATGATCATCATTGCATGTTCTACTCTTGGTTAAGTTCTGATGGCACTGAATAAAGTTTTTCCTTCGCTAATCTGGTTCACACAACAAAGAGCACTTGGGAAATTGGCGACTTGTGAAACCCTAATGCAAAATATTCTCAAATTCATAGTCCCAAATTTTTTCCTAAACTCGGACTATCAATCCCTATATATCACTCAAATTCAAAATGAAGAATTGGGATTGGGGACTTGCCTCCTCCCGTTGGTCACTACAAATAAGGATGACAACACATGTGGCATATATGTCGGTAACACCGTTGTAACACCCTGATGTTGCATATGGTGATACCCACAAGTGTAGGGTTTGTTTGTAGCTTATTAACAAGTAACAAATGTTAATGGGGCGCAAGAGAGAATTGGTTTATGGAATAATTGCAAAAATGTCGAATAAAGTAATAGTTGCATTTTTGATATATTGGGATAGTTGCAAAGAAATAAATACCAAAGCAAACACATAAAGTACATGCATGCCTTGGTCCTTAACTTGAGCTTACTGACAACTAAGTGACCACACTTATAAAATCTTGTCATTCTAAATTCCATAATCCTCTGCTTTGAATGACAATTTTCTCGTTGCCATGTGGGTGAAGCCTAAGCCTAACATACTACAAAGTCATTGACTTGTATGATACTTATGATTCACCAACGAATAACATGTCCACTACAAGAGATTAGTAGGGCAAAGCATAATCATAACATTAACAGTCTATGGTCTCCATCTATCACATGTGCTCTAAATCCTAGATCTGAGAAACAACTTCTTATCGCTGTAACATTCCCTTTTCAATTCATTACAACATAGAACTCTCATCTGAGCCCAATAATGGTGAAGTGGGACGTTCACACACTACTAGTAGGAAACTTCAACACAACAATTAATCGAACCATGGTTATATTCTCAAATTCATGTGACATTCTTCAACTAGGGTTCTCCAATGTCCTTCATAGCATAATGAACTACTCACAAATTGCAAAGATAAGCACGCATATGTGCATGATGATAAGGGATATAATCTGATCATATAAAGTCCCTACCAAATAAACAAATTGTGTCAAACATAAAAAATTTGCACCCATGTTAAATAGTAAAATTCAAAACAATCAAAATGTTGAATTTTTTTTCTCTACAGCAAATATGGTGGACCGTTCCATCTACTTTTAAATTTTTGTGAAGAAATGTCATATGTAGTGCTCTAGGAAAAAAACTATGCTATAAAAAGGTTGTATTTCAAAGCATTTTGAGAAAAAACTATTCTTTTGCACAGACCACGATGAATGTTATCTCTTAGCGAATATTTTTCACATAGGTAGGGCACTCAACCACTTTTTCCCAAGAAAACATTATTTTTACATTTTGGGTACTTTTAGATTTTATTGTTAACACCGAGAGCACATGAGCTCGGGACTAGACATACACATTTGAATTGTACCAGTCAAGAGCAAAACATTACATGCTTTGATCTACACTAATTACATCACTACAAAGACCAAATTGACCTTTAAAAACCCGGTTTACTTTTGTTACCTAATATAAATTTCCATCACTTAAAATGGGCTCGTGATGGTTTTGCAATGGCATGCCCATCGTCCCAGAAAATCCACAGTATGACTTT
>NC_041389.1:443777429-443791247 GCF_002162155.2 Triticum dicoccoides | reverse complement strand
GGTTTGGAGCTAGCAAACAATTTTTCTATTTTTGTTGCCGAGGAAATAACATCAAGTTCTCCCATGTGTTGTTTTACATTTAGTTATTGTCTTATTGTTTAGTTTATTTAGTTGTATTTTATTTACTTAGTTTTACATGTATCTTAGTTTATAAAAAAATGAGAACAACAAGAGGTTTTTTTAGCACACTTGTCTCGTACAAGATCCTAATATTTATGCATAGTTTATATCACAAAAAATGAAATTATGTACTAAAAATGACTAATTTTTTGAATAAAATGAAAGAAAGGAATCATTTTTTGAAATATTTTGTGTCATATTATTGTGGTGATTTTTCTTTGTAAGATTTTAATGTGGTACCAATGTGGAAATTTTATTTGGAAGATACTAATGTGAGGGGGCTTTTATTTGGAAAAATCAATGTGTTACTAATGTTGAATTTTTATATGGAAGATTTTAGTGTCGTGTTAATATTTGGAATATTTTAATGTGAAAGTTTTTATTTGGAAGATTTAAATGTGGTATTAGTGTGGAAAATATTATTTGGAAGATTTGATTGTGGTATCATTGTGAGAAATTTATTTGGAACATTTTGATGTGGTACTCATCTAGAAAACTTTATTTGGAATGTTTTAATGTGATAAATTTATTTGAAATATTTTAATGTGTTATTAAAAGGACACATATTTGGTGAGCATGGATCCGTGCGCACCCCTTATGATTAGCAAATTCAAAAAATAGTATAAAAAAAGAAATCTGAGTTTTTTTATTACATACATAGTCAACCGGCATAGTAGCGTGTGAAGTTTCACAAATAAATGAGTTCGTGGTATTTTGGGCAGAAATGACAAAATTGAAGATATATTTAAAAGCATCATTAGATGAATAGCAAGGCCTTGATTATGTTTTCTTCGCAAGAATACCACGAGTGTTATTTCTTCATGAAATTTCACCCATGGGTGCGGATGTCGCACAGGGAATTTACCTAGGTTCGGTCCTCTAAAGAGTAATACCCTACATCGTGCTTATGTTTGTTATTCATGGTGGAGGGATACCTTTTGCGAGGGGCTACAATGGTGTAGATGAGATTGCTTGTAGCGACCAGACCTCAAACAGTCTGATCTCTGTGCATCGGTGTCATCCCTGGATTAGTAATGTTGACACGCACAATACTTGAAGGATTTATAACAGAGTAGCAATCACACACTTATTACATCAAATGTCTCAAAAGAGAACTTATTACAATAAATATGGCTTAAGGCCATCTAATAACGATAACAGCGGAAGGCTTGGAAGATAAGCGAGTCCATCAACTCCAACGACATCACTGAGTATAAGACCACGACCTAAGGCACCTTACTCATCGTC
Organism: Triticum dicoccoides; assembly: GCF_002162155.2. Classification (NCBI taxonomy): domain Eukaryota; kingdom Viridiplantae; phylum Streptophyta; class Magnoliopsida; order Poales; family Poaceae; genus Triticum; species Triticum dicoccoides. Next base: position 443,789,879 of record NC_041389.1, on the reverse strand, counting down.
TGAAAATTCTGCAACATGAATGTTGCAGCCCGAAAATGGGCCAGCACATGGGATATGCTGGCAATGTAACACATAGAGAGTAATGAACAGAAATATGCTATCACTACATGCATATATGGCTGGTGGAAAGCTCTATGGTTACAGTTTTGCATAAAGCCATTTTCCCCTACAATAAAGGAATAAATTTTATTTAACTATCATGGTGGTTGTTAAACATTGAGAAGGTTCCTCCAACTCAATCCCAATTAAGTAACTTCATTAACCCAACAAGATTAAGTTAAGTAACATGGTGAGATTCACATGATAATCCAGGTACTAGATACTCAAAAACGTCCATAACCGGGGACACGGCTAACCATGATTAGTTTGTACACTCTGCAGAGGTTTGCGCACTTTTCCCCACAAGACTCGATCGCCACCGTTGGATTTCTCGCACTACATAATGTTTGAGAAACGGATGACCAAGACACAGTCTTTTAGAAGCATTAACTCTCTACTCCGGGTAGACAATTAGACCTACTTTCCCCTACATCTGCTAGTCTACCTCTTCAAGAGTTCATGCTACTTAATCAACTATGCTAGAGCCCATAGTAGCTTGCGGCTGCACACGGAAGTTTCTAGCATGAATAATCTCATGATCCCTTTGAGCCCGGGTGGCGGTCCATATGAGAATCACACGGTACCCCAGGATTTGCAAAAAATACAGGCAACATTGGGTTCCCCAGGTGCCTCAATCCACCCAGATGTGAATTTAAGATGCCAGCTTAAGTAAACAATTAAATAACAATCTCACATCTGTCATGGATACACTCACCCAATCCACGTCTACTAGCATAACACAACAATATAAGCAAAACATAGAAGTAACTCCCAAAGGTTTGATAATAAAATAGGAAATAGGTACTACCTCATCTACTTCCCGAAACACACATATTAATCACATCCTAACCATGCAATTGTTTGAGGATTAATCTAATGCAATAAAACTGGGTAGTAAAAAGGTACGATCAAAGTGTTACTTACCTTGCTGATGATCCGTGAAACTTAGAGACTCGTAGTAGCAAGCGGCACACTCCGGGTACTCTATCGCAAACAAACAAGCATACAATAAGCACTCATCTAAAACACAGGTAAAACTGAAATAAGAGATCTAACCAGAAAGTTCAACTTAAGAACTCCGGTTTGCAAAAAGAATCAAATCAAACGAAGCAATGAAAGTCAAATGGCGAAAGAAACAAGCTTCATTTACTAATCTGGACCTAAGTCAAATTTTACAATAGCAAAAACTTGTTTGAGTTGGTTAAACAGAAAGAGGGTTTCGAGAAGAAACTCTAGGCGCTTGAATCACCTCATTCCGATAAACGAGCGAAAAGTTATACTAGAACGAAAATCGGATCAGAGATCGCGATCAGAAATAATTGCGGAAAATCTGAGAAAAAGAAAAACGGACGTACAGTCTTACGAACGGACGTTCACTGTCTGCGGCTAAACGATGAAATTTGTTCGTTAAAATGAACGAACAAGCGGGCACTCGCTAAGTAAATTAAACCAAAAAAAACCGATCAAAAAAAACCTAGGGTTTTCTAAAAAAAATTGAATCGGTTTTCTCTAGAAAACCGGCGACGGCGGGCGGCTACCTTGGTGGGGCTCTGGCGAGATCCGGCGGCTCCGGCGGGGCGGCGGGCTCCTGGGCAACGACGGGGTGGCAGCGGCGAGCGGCGGTGGCGATCGGCGGTGCTGGCGGCGGGGTGGTTCGGGTGGTGGTGGGGGTCGGCGGCTGCGGTATTTAAGAGGGGGGGAGGTGGCGCTGGCTTGCAGGAGGGGACGCCGGGTCGGGGTCGGCCTTGGGAGGTGTGCCCCGGCCAGACTCGGTGTCGGCGGCGGGGTGGACTCCCTCCTGCGGGGAAGGCGGCGGCGGCGCGGGCTTGGCCCGGCTCGGCTGGGCCTTCGGCCCAGTCGGGCGCGCGGAGATTTTTTTTTAAAAATAAATTCCGCCGAAACTTAAATTAAATCCTTGAAAATAAAATAAAATTCTAAAAATTCTAAAACAAATTTTCACTATCTAAATAAAATATTTAGAACGAGATGAACATTTTCTTGGCCCTAGAATGCAATTTTGAAAAACGTGCAATTTTCCTAGTTTAAATAAAATAGCGATAAACTCTGAAATAAAATCTTATTTGATTTTTTTATTAAATCCTCAATATTTCTTTATTTTGGGAAAGTCATTTTATTCCCTCTCTCTTATTTTTATATTAGAAATATTTGAACATAAACTAATTAAAAATCAAATGATCCTATTTCCAAAATTTGAGAAAACTCAAATATGAAAATGACGAAATCCCCAACTCTCTCCGTGGGTCCTTGAGTTGCGTAGAATTTCTAGGATCTAGCCAAAATGTAATAAAATATGATATGCAAAGATGATCTAATGTATAACATTCCAAATTGAAAATTTGGGATGTTACAAACCTACCCCCTTAAGATGAATCTTGCCCTCGAGATTCGGGTTGGCTAGAAAATAGGTGAGGATGGTCCTTCAGTAGATCTTCCTCTTGCTCCCAGGTGGCTTCATCTTCGGCATGGCGGCTCCACTGAACCTTGCAAAACTTGATAACCTTGCTGCGTGTGACTCGGCTGGCAAACTCGAGAATCTTGACTAGTATCTCCTCATAGGTCAAATCACTATCCAACTGAATCACTTCCAGCGGCACTGTATCTCTCAGCGGTATATCAGCCATCTCTGCGTGGCACTGCTTCAATTGGGAAACGTGGAACACATCATGAACTCCTGACAATCCTTCGGGAAATTCCAACATATAAGCAACTTCTCCCATACGCTCCAGAACTTTGTATGGTCCTACAAAACATGGCGCTAACTTTCCCTTAACTCCAAAACGCTTAACTCCTCGAAGTGGGGACACTCGAAGATAAACTCTGTCTCCAACTTCGTAAACTATCTTCTTTCGTTTAGAATCTGCATAGCTCTTTTGCCTGGACTGGGCTACTTTGAGCCTATCGCGAATCAACTTCACCTTCTGTTCAGACTCTTTAATCAAATCTGGCCCAAACAACTGACTATCTCCAACTTCATCCCACAACAACAGTGTCCTGCACCTCCTTCTGTACAAGGCTTCGAAAGGGGCCATCTTCAAACTGGATTGGTAACTATTGTTGTAAGAAAACTCCCCATACGGCAAATTCTGGTCCCAACTAGATCCATAATCTAGCGCACACGCTCTCAGCATGTCCTCTAGAATCTGATTGAGTCTCTCGGTTTGTCCATCTGTCTGTGGACGAAAGGCTGTACTGAACTCTAGCCTGGTACCCAAAGTTTCGTGCAACTGATTCCAGAACTTTGAGGTAAACTGGGTCCCTCTATCTGATACAATGATCCTTGGAACTCCATGCAAACATACGATCCTGGTCATGTATATCTTCGCCAACTTAGCACTGGTGTAAGTGGTCTTCACTGGGATGAAATGAGCTACCTTCGTCAATCGATCGACTACAACCCATAACGAGTCATAGCCTGAACGAGTCCTGGGTAATCCAATGATAAAATCCATGCCTAGTTTATCCCACTTCCATTCAGGTATCAGCAATGGCTGTAGCAATCCTGCGGACTTCTGATGCTCTGCCTTCACTCTTTGACATACATCACAAACTGCTACATACTCGGCAATATCCTTCTTCATTCCGGTCCACCAAAAAGTGTCCTTCAAATCCAGATACATCTTGGTATTTCCTGGGTGAATCAAATACGGCGAATCATGGGCCTCCTGCAGAATCAATTTCCTGATCTCCGGGTCATTAGGCACATAAACGCGGTCTTCAAACCATAAGGTATCGTGCTCATCCTCACGAAATCCTTTAGCTTTTCCTTTGCGCATCCTCTCCTTTATCTCGGCAATCTCCATCTTCTGAGCTTCTTTGATCTTATCCATCAAAGTCGACTGAATCTCCAACGCTGCAACATTGCCTCTCGGAACTATCTCCAAACATAGCTCGCGAAGATCCTCGGCTAACTCCTTCGGTAACTCTCCGGTCAAGAGTGTGTTGACATGGCTCTTGCGGCTCAACACATCGGCTACTACATTAGCCTTTCCGGGATGATAATGCAATCTCACATCATAATCCTTGATGAGCTCCAACCACCTCCTTTACCTAAGATTCAACTCCTTCTGTGTGAAGATGTACTTCAAACTCTTATGATCCGTGTACACCTCACAATGGTTTCTGATGAGAAAATGTCTCCATGTCTTCAATGCATGCACTACGGCTACTAACTCCAAATCATGAGTAGCATAATTCAACTTATGGGGTTTAAGCTGTCGTGAGGCATACGAAACAACTCTTCCCTCCTGCATCAGTACTGCTCCAAGTCCTCAACGTGAAGCGTCGCAATACACCTCATAATCCTTGCGCTGATCTGGCAGAATCAACACGGGTGATGTAACCAAACATTTCTTCAACTCCTGAAAACTGGCCCACATTCCTCAGTCCATTTGAACTTGGTATCCTTCTTCAACAACTCCGTCATGGGCTTCGCAATTTTCGAGAAATTCTTAATGAACCTCCGGTAGTATCCTGCAATCCAAGAAAACTCCGGATATCTCCAATTGTAGTTGGGGCTTCCCAATTTGTCACGGTGACAACTTTGGTGGGGTCTACTGCTATTCCTTCTCCGGATATAACATGTCCGAGGAATCCAACTTCCTTCAACCAAAACTCACATTTGCTGAACTTGGCATATAACTGATGTTCTCTGAGCTTCCCGAGTACCAAACGCAAATGCTCCTTATGCTCCTCTTCATTTTTCGAATAGACCAAAATGTCATCAATGAACACCACGACGAACTTATCCAGAAACTCCATAAACACCTTGTTCATCATGTTCATGAAATAGGTAGGTGCGTTAGTCAGGCCAAATGACATAACGGTATACTCATACAGCCCGTACCTGGTGGTAAAAGCCGTCTTAGGTATATCCTACTCTCGAATCTTCAACTGGTGGTATCCTGATTACAGATCGATCTTGGAAAATACCTTAGCTCCTTGCAACTGGTCAAACAAGTCATTGATCATCAGCAGTCAGTACTTGTTCTTGATTGTCACTTCATTCAATCCTCGATAATCAACAACCATCCTTAATGATCCATCCTTCTTTTCCACTAGAAGCACTGGCGATCCCCAAGGCGAAGAACTTGGGCGAATATAACCTTTATCCAGTAATTCCTTAATCTGCTTCTTAATTTCCTCCAAATCTTGTGCCGGCATTCTGTAGGGTCTCTTAGATATTGGTCATGTGCCTGGCAAAAGCTCAATCAAAAACTCAATGTCTCTATCCGGTGGCATGCCGGGCAACTCGTCTAGAAATATGTCAGGGAAATCCTTCACCACTGGTACTTCCTCTTGTACAACTCCTAAGAAGGAATTTAATTGAGTCCTCTTTGACTTGTGTCGGGATACATACTTGATCCTTCTTCCATCTGGGGTGGTAAGCAAAATCGACTTACTGGCGCAATCGATGTTTCCTCCATACATCGATAGCCAATCCATACCCAGAATCACATCCAAACCTTGAGACTCCAAAACTATCAAATCCGAAGGGAAAACATGCCTGCCTATGGTCAATGGCACTTGAAAACATCCTTGACTAGCCATATACTCCGCTCCTGGTGAGCTTACTAACATAGGTGTTCTAAGAACGTTGGTGGGCAGTTTATACTTATCCACAAATTCCCTTGATATGTATGAATGCGATGCACCAGTATCAAAAAGAACGATTGGAGTAAATGACTTAACCAAAAACTTACCTATTACTGCATCTGGCTGGGCTTCAACCTCCTCCACACTAACGTGGTTCACCTGTACCTTTTTGAATGGGTTAGGCTTCTTCCCAGAGCTTCCATTGCCATTTCCATTCTTCGCTTCAGGACATTCAGTGGCATAATGTCTAGCCTTCTGGCATTTGAAACAGGTAATGTGGTTTAGATCCCTCTTGGCTGGGGTTGATGGGTTGGTACGATTCTGTCCGTTGCTTCCTCCATTCCCATTACCATTCTTGGGGCCACTATGGTTGTGCGAACTACCTCCTCCATGGGTATGCTGAAAAGGTCCTCCCGAGTTCGGGGTAAAATGAGGCTTCTGCTGAGCTCCAGAATTGTACTTCCCTTGCCCATACTTCCTCTTATAGTTGTCAATCTACTGCTGCTTCCCTTCAATCATGAGAGCTCTATCTACCAATTCCTGGTAGTTGTTGAAAGTTGCTACCATCAACTGCATGCCCAGCTCATCATTCAGTCCTTCCAGAAACTTCTCCTGCTTAGCTACATCCGTAGCAACGTCATCTGGGGCATAACATGCTAGCTTACTAAAGTCATCCACATACTGGCCAACAGTACGTCCTCCTTGGCGCAAGTTATGAAACTCACGCTTCTTCATGGCCATAGCTCCTGCCGAAACATGGGAAGTACGGAAAGCCTGCTGAAACTGATCCCATGTGACAATGTCGACAGGATAAGTGGCTATGAAATTTTCCCACCATGATGCTGCGGGTCCATCAAGCTGATGTGCGGCAAAACGCACCTTCTCCGCATATATGCATCCTGCAGTGGTCAACTCCCTTCCCATCTTACGGAGCTAATCATCTGTAACTATCGGCTCGGTGCTACTGGAGAACACCGGTGGATTCAGCCTCAAGAAACGGGCTAAGTGACCAACAAGTGGTGGTGGTGGTGGGTTGTTGTTGTTGTTCCCCTAATTCTGATTCTGGACTAGTATCTGCATCAATGCATTCTGCTGCTGGATCAACTGAGTGAGCTCTGGTGGGAAAGCAAATCCATTGTCACGTCTCGGAGGCATATGAGGTTTTAGAAAAGATGAGAAAACAAAATAGAATGAGGTCTAGAGAGAAAAACACTACCCATATGCACACGAGACAAATGCAAACAAAATCACTTCAATCAATTCAAACAAGGGCATACAACGGTCTAACTATCGTTACAAAAGTGCTCTGACTATACTATATACATGGGGGAATACTACTACTGTTATGGTGGTCGACTAGAAAAATTGATCGGTCAAAGACTCCATGATATCTGCTCCAGCTTCATCAACAAAGTCATCATCGCTATCGTCTGGGTCCGAGTCGGTGTCGTCGATGATGATGTAGTTCTCCGGGCAAGTGCAATCATCGTCTTCTCCTCCAGTCGCGGGAAATCCCATAAACACTTTTAGCTTCTTCTTCAGATCATCATTCTTCTCCACGAGCGTTGTTATTTCCTCCTCATAACCATCGCGTGTAGACTTAAGTTCTTCCTCCAGCTCTGTGATCTTGGTCATAGCCTTCTTCAGATCTATCATGCCTGCGCACATCTGGTTCTCCTGGCGACGAATGTGCTGGTTTAACTCCTGGATGAAAGCTGCAATTGATCTATCATTCCTAGTGCTGATCATCTCCCATTGCTCATCTCGGTGCCCACAAATCTAGTAGATAGTATCCTTGAGATCCTTGTGGTAAACTTCTCTAATGCGTCCCATTGTGATGTGGGCTGCCATGCTCTTTCCTAGACTCCAGGTTGGTGCATCAAAGGAAAACTCTATGGGTTCAATGACGGGCATGAACGTCCTTCCTGGAACTTGAACTTGAATCATCCAATGCTCCTCTTATGGTAAAGTGGCGATGTAGGTCCCGGTGAAGCTTGGTACTCCGATGTTCAGGTACTTAGTGACTTCCTTCAAGTGGCGTCCAAAGGGTGTATCTTCATCCGGTTGCGTGAACTTGTTCCTTGCATCCGCCATCCCTAAAAGAGTAGAAAAGATGAGGTGTCAGAAATGAGAAGAGAGAGAGAGAGAGTGATCTAGGGCTTTAGCTTAGTGGTCGTGTCCTACAGTCAGCGTGTGCTCTGATACCATCTTGTAGCGACCAGACCTCAAACAGTCTGATCTCTGTGCATCGGTGTCATCCCTGGATCGGTAATGCTGACACGCACAATACTTGAAGAATTTATAACAGAGTAGCAATCACACACTTATTACATCGAATGTCTCAAAAGAGAACTTATTACAATAAATATGGCTTAAGGCCACCTAATAACGATAACAACGGAAGGCTTGGAAGATAAGCGAGTCCATCAACTCCAACGGCATCACTGAGTATAAGACCACGACCTAAGGCACCTTACTCATCATCTGAAAAGTCTGCAACATGAACGTTACAGCCCGAAAACGGGCAGCACATGGAATATGCTGGCAATGTAACACATAGAGAGTAATTAACAGAAATATGCTATCACTACATGCATATATGGCTGGTGGAAAGCTCTATGGTTACAGTTTTGCATAAAGCCAATTTTTCCCTACAACAAACGAATAAATTTTATTTAACTATCATGGTGGTTGTTAAACATTGAGAAGGTTCCTCCAACTCAATCCCAATTAAGTACCATCATTAACCCAACAAGATAAAACTAAGTAACATGGTGAGATTCACATGATAATCCAGGTACTTGATACTAAAAACGTCCATAACCGGGGACACGGCTAACCATGATTAGTTTGTACACTCTGCAGAGGTTTGCGCACTTTTCCCCACAAGACTCGATCGCCTCCGTTGGATTTCTCGCACTACATAATGTTTGAGAAACGGATGACCGAGACACAGTCTTTCAGAAGCATTAACTCTCTACTCCGGGTAGACAGTTACACCTAGTTTCCCCTACATCTGCTAGTCCACCTCTTCAAGAGTTCACGCTACTTAATCAACTATGCTAGAGCCCATAGTAGCTTGTGGCTGCACACGGAAGTTTCTAGCATGAATAATCTCATGATCCCTTTGAGCCTGGGTGGCGGTCCATAAGAGAATCACACGGTACCCCGGGATTTCCAAAAAATACAAGCAACATTGGGTTCCCCAGGTGCCTCAATCCACCTAGATGTGAATTTAAGTTGCCACCTTAAGTAAACCATTAAATAACAATCTCACATCTGTCATGAATACACTCACCCAATCCACGTCTACTAGCATAGCACAACAGTATAAGCAAACATAGAAGTAACTCCCAAAGGTTTGATAATAAAACAGGAAATATGTACTATCTCATCTACTTCCCGAAACCCACATATTAATCACATCCTAACCATGCAATTGTTTGAGGATTAATCTAATGCAATAAAATTGGGTAGTAAAAAGGTATAATCAAAGTGTTACTTGCCTTACTGATGATCCGTGAAACCTAGAGACTCGTAGTAGCAAGCGGCGCACTCCGGGTACTCTATCGCTAACAAACAAGCATACAATAAGCACTCGTCTAAAACACAGGTAAAACTCAAATAAGAGATCTAACCAGAAAGTTCAACTTAAGAACTCCGGTTTATAAAAAGAATCAAATCAAACGAAGCAACGAAAGTCAAACGGCGAAAGAAACAAGCTTCATTTACTAATCTGGACCTAAGTCAAATTTTGCAGTAGCAAAAACTTGTTTGAGTTAGTTAAACAGAAAGAGGGTTTCGAGACGAAACTCTAGGCGCTTAAATCGCCTGATTCCGATAAACGAGCGAAAAGTTATACTAGGACGAAAATCGGATCAGGAATCGCGATCAGAAATAATCGCAGAAAATCTGAGAAAAAGAAAAACGGACGAACAGGCTAACAAACGGACATTTGCTGTCTGCGGCTAAACGTGAAATTCGTTCGTTAGAACGAACGAACATGCGGGCGCTTGCTAAGTAAACTAAACCGAAAAAAATAAACCCGATAAATAAACTAGGGTTTTCTAAAAAAAACGAATCGATTTTCTCTAGAAAACCGGCGACGGCGGGCGGCTACCTTGGCGGGGCTTCGGCGAGATCCGGTGGCTCCGGCGGGGTCCGGTGGGGCGGCGGGCTCCTGGGCGACGGCGGGGCGGGAGGCGGCGGCAACAGCAGCGGCGAGCGGCGGCGGCGATCGGCGGTGCTGGCGGCGGGGTGGTTCGGGTGGTGGTGGGGGTCGGCGGCGACGGTATATAAGAGGGGGGGTTGGGCGCTGGCTTGGAGGAGGGGGCGCCGGGTCGGGGTTGGCCTCGGGAGGTGTGCCCCTGCCGGACTCGGCGTCAGCGGCGGGGTGGACTCCCTCCCGCGGGGAAGGCGGCGGCGGCGCGGGCTTGGCCCGACTCGGCTCGGCCTTCGGCCTAGTCGGGCGCGCGGAGATTTTTTTAAAATAAATTCCGCCAAAAGTTAAATTAAATCCTAGAAAATAAAATAAAATTCTAAAAATGCCAAAACAAATTTTCATTGTCTAAATAAAATATTTAGAACGCGATGAACATTTTCTTGGCCCTAGAATGCAGATTTGAAAAATGTGCAATTTTCCTAGTTCAAATAAAATAGCGATAAACTCTGAAATAAAATATTATTTGATTTTTTATTAAATCCTCAATATTTATTTATTTTGGTAAAGTCATTTTATTCCCTATCTCTTATTTTTATATTAGAAATATTTGAAGATAAAATAACTAAAAATCAAATGATCCTATTTTCAAAATTTGAGAAAACTCAAATATGAAAATGACGAAATCCTCAACTCTCTCTGTGGCTCCTTGAGTTGCGTAGAATTTCTAGGATCTAGCCAAATGCAATAAAATATGATATGCAAAGATGGTCTAATGTATAACATTCCAAATTGAAAACTTGGGATGTTACATTGCTACCGAGAGTTGTTTCTACGGGAGTATATGGGAATGAGAGTCCCATAGCCTCCCCTTATATACCCGGTGAAGGCTAAGGTATTACATAGAGATATGCCATCTAGGGTAGCCGTCACTACCAGCTTGGAGGTTAAGTTGGTCGCCAAGGGTTTACCCCTTCTTTGGGCTCCCTTCTGTTGTTGGGCTTTGTGGGGCCTCTCGCAGACCTTCTGTGGGGCTCCCTGCAGTGAGCCACCTCTGGTGTATGACATTGACAGTAGCCCGATCATGGCGAAGGTCGTAGGAGCATGACTTTGGGACCTCTGGCGGGATCCTTCTGTTACATCGCTTGTCTCTTATGGCTAATCTAGGGAGCCTGATCTCTTGAAGTGAAGGCAGTAAGTGGTCTGCAATGCGCCTCCTAGGCCACCCGAGACTGCGGGTTGCCCCTCCGTGACATGGAGAGAAGTCGTAGTTTGGTCTGGCGCATGTCCGAAGGGTCACACCCATGCGTCGTCTTGTCTTGTCAATACAGGTCGAGGGGCGGCTGGCCTTTTTCTGTCATGATGAGGGTGCCTGGATTCTCGCGCCCACATCTCGCAAAGCGGTAACCGCAGAGGTGTGATGGCCTGCAAATGCATAGGGTTTAGTTGTAGCCTTTTCGAAGTTAGAGTATCGATCCCACAAGGAGCACATGAATCAGATTGTTGCCTCTTGTAGTGAATTATGTATTTCTGTGCCTGCAGATAATTGTAGACTTAAAGCAAAGTGAGGGAGGATATAAATTGTAATTGAGTATTGGAGTGAACTTTAAAGTAAATAAAATAAAAAGTAAATAAAGAGTAATGACTAGAGTGACTGACGAAACAACAAAAGTGTAAGGTGTTCTTAGGGAGTCTGGAATCCCCATTGGTATGGTTCTAGCGCACCTATGCTTAGGCATAGTATGAGATGGATACTTGAGCCACTATTGAGGATTATGCTCGGCGGAGCTGGGTACAATACACGTTCTACTCGAGGTAGACTTCGTGCCATGCACGCCACCATCATAGTCTCTCCAGAGGGTTACAACTCATGATAATTAAGGGTTACTCCATGGACTTGGCCTCTTTAAGGGTTGTTTGTAATTCCCCTGGTCAATTGTAAAGGTTGGGAGCAGTAGGCTTTACTGTCACCTCGAATTACCCCCACAATCTAGCCCTTTACAACGACAGTGATATACTTCATGGACATAAGGCACAGATGATAAATGGACCCCTTCACTACATTCACGAAGTTATTAATGTAAGCATTCAACAGAGAATGTCATATCCATAATAACGTTTTAGATCCTACACATACTGTAACGCCCGGATAATTATGCAACAGTAATCACGCTAATGGTGCCATGTCATCAATTTTTACTGTGGATAAGTTCACGTTGTTTCGAAGTCAGTTCCGTTTTCATATTTAAATGAGTAAAAGAAAAGGCAAAAGTAAATAAAATAAAAAAGGGTGAAGGCAATCAAAAAACAAAACAAAAAACAAGCCCCCTTCCCCCACTGGGCCGTGGCCCAGCTGGACCACCAGACCACCTGGCCGGCCCACCTCTCCCTCTCCCTTATCCCCCCACGCACCCAAAATATCTGGGCAGTTCGCCCCCCCCGCCCCGCACGATCCCCTCGATCCCCATCTCTCCTCTCTTCCCCCTCGACCCGATCTGGATCGGGGCGGTTGGCCCCGACGCCGGCACCGCCCTCTCCGTCGCCCCCTTGCCAGCACTGGCGCCCTGCCGCCTGCCGTC
>NC_041389.1:443681706-443777226 GCF_002162155.2 Triticum dicoccoides | reverse complement strand
CCTGCCGTCACCGGCGACCACCAGCAGGCCGCCGCCTCCCGCGGTGTTGACCAGCGCCTCCCCTGCACCTCAGCTACCCCCACGCCGCCCGTCGCCGCAGGACCTCATCGCCGTCACCCCTACTCCGACGGACTACCCCGAGCCCCGCTGCCCGATCCGCTGCAACGAGGGGTGAGGACCCCGACCCACTCTGCCTCCTGCTTACCCCCTGGCCCCGATGCTCCCGCCACACCACGCGCGTCCATCGTACCGTGCCGTGCTTCCCGTGCACCACGGTCACCCCGCGCCAGGCCGCGCCCCGCGCAACGCCCTGCCTGCCTCATGCCGCTCTGCTCGAGCGCTCACCGAGCGTGGCGAGCCCTGCTGCGCATGCTAGCCGCCCTTGACCACCGGTCCCGCGCTCCTCCACCACTGCAGTGCCACGCTGCGCCCACGCCACCGCCGCCCTAGCGCCTGCACACCACCCCCCCGCGTCGCCTCTGCCTGCCACGGCCGGCCGGCGAGCCGCGCCACCGACCACGCGCCCCGCGCCGACGCCCCGCGCGCGCATGCGCCCGTGCTTCATTCGGGCTGGCGCCCACATCCCCCGCTCGCTGCCCGTTAACACCGCCCCGCCCCGTTGGCCCCTGGCCACTGACCTATGGGCCCCACCGCCTTGGTAAATATATATATATAAGGTTTTAAAATAAAAATAATTAATTTATTAATTAGTTAACTAATCAACTTAATTAAATTGGTTTAATTAAACTAATCACTTAATTAGCCTAACTAATCTGTAATTAACTAAATGTGCCTATGACAAGGGGTCTCACCCCCTGTTGACCAGTCAACTGGGACCCACATGTCATCCCTTGGTACACTTCTGTGTACGCAGAGCTGGGTGCACCTAGCGATTAATCTTTATTTTCGATTTATTAATAATTCCATAATATTATTAAAACTTTGGAAATTCATAGAAATTAGACTGTAGCTCGGATGAAAATGTTTTCTACATGAAAGTTGCTCAGAACGACGAGACGAATCCGAACACGCGGTCTGTTCATCCGCCATATGTCCCTAGCATAGAAAACATCAAACATTTCCCCTCCGGTTCATCTGTCTGATAGACGTCCGGAACCGGGAAAACTTTCCAGATGTTTTCCCCCTTTCGCTAGTATCGCCTAGTGCTGCGTTAGAACACATCTAACACCGTTATTGTCTTGTTATGCATATGTTTGTGTGTATTTACTGTTTCTTCCCCCTCTTCTCTCCGGTAAACCCCGAGACCGATGCTGATGTCCTTGTGATCGACTACATTACCGACGACCCTTCTTCCCTTTCAGCGGAGCTTCCAGGCAAGCCCCCCTTTGATCATCCCGATATCGCCCATTCCATTCTCTCATGCTTGCCTTAGATTTTGCTATTGTAATTGATTGCTCCTATTCTGATGCATAGCCTGCTTACCTTACTTGCTTATCCTAAACTGCTTAGTATAGGTTGGTTAGTGATCCATCAGTGACCCCCACTTGTCCTTGTTGCCCTTGCTTCACCATCAACGCCTCGATCAACGTGATCGACGACCAGAGCTCGACACCTCACATCACGTCACGCCCTTTTTGTTGCTCGACTCTGCAGAGTTACCATCGAGTGCCGAGGGTGGTACCTCATACATCACTCCTGATGAGATCTCTGTAGTGTAGCTATTCGGTTGTGGTCATCGAGGGTGATTCCTCCTTAACCACTTCCGATACGACTCTGTCATGCAACCCCTCAAGTGTGAACCTCAAGGGTGGTTCCTCTTACGTTCACCTTGATGATTACATCGAGTGGAATCCACCAAGGGTGATTCCTCGGGTTTTCCCCTTGATGTTTGGACACACGGTTACCCGGACTTTACTTGAGACCATTGTTGAAGTCGGGTCGGCCCTGAGGGGTACCCGCGAGTTGATGTGAAAGTCGGACGGGCCCGGAGAGCACCCGCGAGTTTTCCACGTGGCACGGCCGGGCAGTCTGGGCCCTTGCCGTAAGTCCACGAGACGGGGCGACAGAGTCACATTATCGTGAGTCTCTACTCGTCTCCGCGAGCCCCCAATGCACTAACAGGTTTGGGTATTTGTTCTGAGTTGGCCTCTAGCCTTTACGCACTAACCACCATGCAAGAATAGTTATGGGCCTCGACATCGCAGTATCAGCCGAAGCTTTGTCAGACGTCCAGTTCAGCATCGTGGGCCTGTCGGGCCAGTGCCATTTAGTATGAGGTGGTGCTCATCCCGACTCATCGCACAACGACCCGGAGTGCTGCGGGCGATGGGCCCAAGACCACAGAGTGCTTATGATGTAGACTGGCGGGGACCTCTTTGCTGAGCCTAGGTAGGGCTGCGACGTGTTGATCTTCCGAGGCCGGGCATTGACCCCGGAAAGGTGTGTCCGGCCAGAGTGATCGAGCGTGTTGGGTAACATGGTGCACCCCTGCAGGGAAGTTATATATTCGAATACTGTGTCCACGGTAATGGACGTTCAGACTTGTATCCTGATCTTATATAACTAGAAATGGATACTTGAGATATGTGATGGATATGTGGCTCCTAGATTGCTTTCCCGCAGGGAGTCGGGGAAGGATCGCTGGGCGTTGACGTTACAACATGCTTGTTTAATATTAAAAATGCTATTCTTTACTCTTCTACATGCCGCAAGATGCTTGAAGCTGCTTGAAGATGCTAGTCTTCGATAGGCTAGGCCTCCCCCCTCTATTCTGGCATTCTGCAGTTCAGTCCACAGATACAAACCTTCCATTTGATACCAATGCATACTTAGTATAGATGTCGGCATTCTGGGAATGGGGATCCCCAGACTTGCCTGCCGCGGCCTGTGGCAGGGCTCAAGTGGTGGCCCAGTACGACCCATCTTCATTGACTCAAGCTCAAGACCCTCGCGAAGGTCCAAGCCTTGCGGGGAGGACGACAAGAGGCTTCCTCAGGAGCGGCCTCGCCAGGCAAAGCTCGCGAGGAGGCGGAGAGATCAAGGCAAGGGTACCTCGCGAGGTGCTCATGATGCAAGACATGAAGATCAAGACCAGGCGGGCGCCAGGCGGGCGCCGGCCTGTGCAGTGTCCTTGTTTCCTCTTTGGTGCAAGGGGGGAAAGCGCAGGCGCAGAGTACCGAGGCGTCAAGCAAAGGTTGCCATTCCAGTGCAACAGGACCAAGACTAGCAGAGTGGCAGGACATAGGTCACCGTGGAGCCCAGGACGGCATCATCGCCAGAGTCTTTGGCAGTCGAAGACCAACTTTAGTCAGGATAAGCTGTACTAGATGTTCCCCTTCAAAATGGCTGTATCGAGCTATGTATTCGAGCTCTCGAGGCCCCTGGCTTGTAATATAAAGCTTGTATTCTTTTATTTGTGTTTAGAGTTGTGTTGTGATATCTTCCCGTGAGTCCCTGATCTTGATCGTACACATTTGCGTGTATGATTAGTGTACGATTGAATTGGGGCATCACAAGTTGGTATCTGAGTCGGCTGCCTGTAGGAACCCCCTTTCCAACTCCTTGGCCGTAGTTGAGTCTAGACTTTGAAAAACTGTTTTACTAACATGGTTGTGTGGCTTATGGGCCCATGCCGCCATTGGGTGGTATTAGGATCTTTTACTCCTTATCTATACTTTGGGACTCTGATCTCTCTTCTATTCAGGTTAAATGATTTTGCTAACTCTACCCTAGGATCTCGTGATCACATCCATCCGGAGATTTGTATTATGCCTTTCTTGAATTGGGAGTCAAGATCTGCTTCACATTGTTCACGGGCCGCAAGATCCTTTTATCGAGGGCATCCTACGTCGTCCCCTGCAGATTCCTTGCTCTAGTGGTTTTCTCTGACGATGATGTAGCCTTTTCTATGTCTCATTGTTGTATCCTTCCATCGCGTGCAAGTGTGCCGCCTAGTATGTCTAGGATGATCCTCTTGACCGAACTCCTACTAACAACGTGTATTTGGCTCTATATATGTATCTGTATGTCTTTAATGACTACTGCTTTGTACATACTGTGCCTTTGCTCATTGTTCAAGTTACATCATGAATGACTCCTTACACCTGCTCCACCCCCCCTGTTAAATTGCTTCCTGATGTTTTAGCAGGATGGCTGACGATCCTCCACCTCCACCCTATGTTGTTGCAATGATGCAGTAGTTTGAGCCGAATCGTCAGTTCATGACTGGAGTAATGGCTCAGTTTCCAAACCAGAATGCTCACCAACAGCTTGCCCCAATAACACTGCAAGAATTTGTGCGCCTCAACCCATCCATTTTCCGCAACTCCACCAATCCTATGGATGCTGATGATTGGCTTCGTGACATCCTGTTTGAGATGGAGTCAGCTAATGTTGCCCCTGCCAGTTACGTCACCTTTGCGACATTCCACTTGAAGGGTCCAGCTGCTCAATGGTGGGAAAGCCACAAGGGTATGCTGCCTGCAGAGACTGTAACCACCTGGCAGCAATTTCAGTTAGCCTTCCGTACACGGCACATTCCTCAAGGCCTGATGGACCAGAAGAAGAAGGAGCCCCGCAAACTCTCACAGGGCACAATGACTATGGACGAATATCAGAGAAAAATCCTTGAATTATCTCGCTATACTGCGGATGACGTCTGCACTGATGCTCGCAAGCAAGAGAAATTCCGTGAAGGACTGCGTCCCGATGTAAAGCTCACACTTGTTGCTCATGATTGTGCAGACTTTGCGATGCTTGTCAGCCAAGCTTTCCGAACTGAAACTGGTCTAACTGAGTACCGGGAGTCGCTCAAGCATACTCGCGATGTTGGCCCATCCTCGAGTCAGCCTGCTCAGAAACGTCGAGTCTGGATCCCACACAATGTTCATCACCGACCTGCTCCAACACCAAGGCCGTCTTATGTTGCACCTCATTTGCCTCCACCGCCGAGACAACTAACGATTCAGGGTGGACAGTCCAATGTTGTACCTCCTCCACATAATTATGGTCTATGCCGCAAGTGTGGTCAGCCAGGGCACCGTGCCGCCAGCTGCCGCTCGACACAGAATCAAAAGACACAAGCTCGTCAACCCAGAAACCCAAATGCCAGGCCGCCTGCACTCAGTCATGGACATGTTAATCATGTAAATGTTGAAGAAGCTCGACGGGACCCCAAAATTGTAATGGGTACCATCCTAGTGAATTCAGTCCCAGCTTCTGTTCTATTTGATTCGGGAGCATCACATTCTTTCATTTCTGAAGCATTTGCACGCAAGCAAGAATTGCTCGTTCGAGAATATGTACCCTCCACTAGTGGTTAGCTCTCCAGGCTCCAGGTGGGATACCTCGATGATAGCCCACAACAACCACATTGAATTTGGAGGGTTAGTATTCACTGCTTCACTTATAGCCCTCAAGGTTTCCATCATAGATGTCATTCTAGGCATGAATTGGTTGGGTTCTCACCAAACCCTGATCGACTGTGCTGCTGAGACAATCCAGCTCACTCACCCTTCTGGCCAGACTGTCCAATACTCAGCCCGAACAGCTCAGGATGCCGAGAATCAAATATATGTTCTGAATGCATTGAGTGCTTCACCTCTTGAGGGAATAGAGAACATTCCACTCGTTCGTGATTTTGAAATGTCTTTCCAGAAGAACTTCCAAGAATACCCCCTGCTAGAGCTGTTAAATTTGTCATAGACTTGAAACCGGGCACTACTCCTATTGCCAAGCGACCCTACAAGATGCCGCCTCATGAGCTCCTTGAGCTTAAGGAGGAAATCGATACTTCACTTCGTCAGGGTTTTATCCGTCCAAGTTCCTCTGCTTGGGGAGCACCTTCTCTCTTTGTCAAGAAGAAGGATGGAACTAATCGTTTGGTCCAAGATTACAGACCTATCAACCAGGCAACAATTCAGAACAAGTATCCGCTTCCCAGAATCAATGATCTATATGATTAACATGCTGGTTCCTCAGTATTCTCTAAACTTGATTTGAGGCTGGGTTACCACCAGCCGGGTTCATGAAGAGGATATTCCCAAGACCGCCTTCGTAACTCGCTATGGTTCATACGAGTACACCGTCATGTCCTTCGGCTTGACCAATGCTCCGACGACATTCTCTCGTCTGATGAACTATATATTCATGGAATACCTTGACAAGTTCGTCGTGGTTTATCTGGATGATATCCTTGTATACTCCAAGAACAAAGCAGAACATGCTGAACACCTTCAGCTTGTTCTGGAAAAGCTTCGAGAACATCAACTCTATGCAAAGTATTCTAAATGTGAATTCTGGCTACCTGAAGTGACCTACCTTGGGCATGTCATCTCCAAGGATGGTATTTCCGTCAACCTGGAGCGAGTTCAGGCTATTCTGGATTGGACTCCTCCAAAGAATGTCAAGCAAGTCAGAAGTTTTCTCGGACTTGCCAGCTATTGCCGTCGATTTGTCGAGAACTTCTCCAAGATTGCCAAGCCCCTGACTGGTCAGCTTCACAAGGACGTCAAGTTTGATCAGACATAAAAGTGTCAAGAAAGTTTCCAGGCACTCAAAGACAAGCTGACTTCTGCCCCAGTGCTTGCTCCACCTGATACTAAGAAGGACTTTGTCATTTATTGCGACACTTCATGTCAAGGATTATGTAGTGTTCTAATGCAAGAGCGCAAAGTGATTGCTTATGCCCCTCATCAACTGCACCCTCACGGAGAGAACTACCCAGTTCATGACCTCGAGCTTGCTGCTGTCATACATGCACTGAAACAGTGGCGACATTACCTTCTTGGTAATCGTTGCGAGATATTCACCGACCACCAAAGTCTGAAGTTCCTGTTTACTCAGCCAGATTTGAACCTCCGTCAACAGAGATGGATGGAGACCATAGCAGACTTTGATTTCGGTATTTCCTATACCCCAGGCAAGGCTAATGTAATGGCTGATACTTTGAGCCGCAAGTCATATTGCAACCACCTCCAGGTTCACCAACTTCAGCCCTCGCTTGTTGAAGAATTCAGAAAGCTGAACCTCCATATTGTTCCTCCTGGTGCACTCTCTCCCCCTCCTCCGGAGTGCCGCAAAATGAACCTCCACGTTGTTCCCCAGGGTTCTCTCAATACCCTGGTTGCTAAATCAGATCTTGTGGACAACATCAAGGAGCTGCAGAAATATGACTCTCAAGCCCACAAGATTAAGCGCTACCTCACAGAAGGAAAGCCCTCATTCTTCACTGTTGCTGATGATGGCACTTTGTACCTCAAAGGCCGCCTAGTGTTGTCGTGTAAGGAGAAAAACCTGGATATGACTAAGGAGGTTATGGAAGAAGCTCATGACACTCCATTGTCTATTCATCCCAGTAGCACCAAGATGTGCCAAGACATTCGTCAAAGATTCTGGTGGTCAAACATGAAGCAAGACATTGCTCGCTATGTTGCTGAATGTGACGTTTGCTATCGTATCAAAGCAGAACATCAAAGGCCTGCTGGAACTCTGCAACCTATCTCTATTCCTGAATGGAAATGGGACCATGTTGAAATGGACTTCATCACTGGTTTTCCCAAGTCACAGAAAGGTAATGATGTTATTCTTGTCGTCATTGACCGGCTTTCCAAGGTTGCACACTTTCTGTCCGTCAAAGAAACGATCACTGCTAGTCAGCTGGCAACTCTCTATATGTCCAGAATTGTTTCACTACATGGTATTCCGCTGGTAATCAGCTCAGACCGTGGCAGCTTATTCACTTCAAGATTCTGGGCAAGTTTCCAAGAAGCTATGGGAACTCATCTGTCATTTAGCACCGCTTTTCACCCTCAGTCTCTAGGACAATTTGAACGCGTCAACCAAGTTCTCGAAGACATGCTTCGAGCTTATGTTATTTCCTTCGGCAAGAAATGGGAGGAATCTCTCCCGTATGCCGAGTTCTCCTACAACAATAGCTATCAAGCTAGTCTGAAGATGCCCCCCTTCAAAGTGTTATATGGACGAAAGTGTCGAACCCCTCTGAACTGGTCATAAACTGGGGGACGTCCACTCTTCGGTTCGGATATTATCCAACACGCCAAAGAACAAGTCCGCGTCATTCGCGAGAATCTCAAGACTGCCCTGTCACGTCAAAAGAGTCAGTATGACTGTCATCATAAGGACATGGTCTATCAACCTAGCGAAAATTCTTATCTTCGAGTCACACCAATGAAGGGTGCTCACCGCTTTGAGATCAAGGGCAAGCTAGCTCCTTGCTATATTGGCCCATTCACTATTCTTGAAAGGCGTGGAAAAGTGGCATACAAGTTGGAGCTTCCGTTAAACCTTTCTAGGTTCACGATGTGTTCCACGTGTCACAACTCCGCCGCTGCTTCAAGGACCCAATCCGAGCAGTGGATCATGAAGTGCTTGAGTTGTAACAGGACCTCTCCTATAAAGAGCATCCAGTCCGCATTCTCGACCAAGCTAAATGCCACACACATCAGAAGGTGATCAAGTTCCTCAAGGTCCAGTGGTCGCATCACTCTGAAGACAAAGCCACTTGGGAACGCGAGGATCATCTTCGTGAAGAATACCCCGCTTTGTTTCCTTCTACCTCCTAAATCTCGGGACGAGATTTCTTGTAGTGGGGGAGAATTGTAACACCTGGATAATTATGCAACAATAATCACGCTAATGGTGCCATGTCATCAATTTTTACTATGGTTAAGTTCACGTTGTTTCGAAGTTAGTTCCGTTTTCATATTTAAAATGAGTAAAAAGAAAATGCAAAAGTAAATAAAATAAAAAAGGGTGAAGGCAATCAAAAAACAAAACAGGAAAGAAGCCCCCTTCCCCCACTGGGCCGTGGCCCAGCTGGACCACCTGGCCGGCCCACCTCTCCCTCTCCCTTATCCCCCCATGCACCCAAAATAGCTGGGCAGTTCGCCCCACTCCCCCCGCACGATCCCCTCGATCCCCATCTCTCCTCTCTCCCCCCGACCAGATCTGGATCGGGGCGGTTGGCCCCGACGCCGGCGCCGCCCTCTTCGTCGCCCCCTTGCCAGCACTGGCGTCTCGCCGCTCGCCATCACCAGCGACCACCAGCAGGCCGCCGCCTCCCGTGGCGTTGACTAGCACCTCCCCTGCACCTCGGCTACCCCCACGCCGCCCGTCGCCACAGGACCTCACCGTCGTCGCCCCTACTCCGATGGACTATCCCGAGCCCCACTAAGGGAGTCCTGGATTAAGGGGTCCTCGGACAGCCGGACTGTTGGGCTATGAAGATACAAGATAGAAGACTTCGTCCCGTGTCCGGATGGGACTCTCATTTGTGTGGAAGGCAAGCTTGGCGATTTGAATATGAAGATTCCTTTCTCTGTAACCGACTCTGTGTAACCCTAGCCCCCTCCGGTGTCTATATAAACTAGAGGGTTTTGTCCGTAGGACAACAACAATCATAATCATGGGCTAGCTTCTAGGGTTTAGCCTCTACGATCTCGTGGTAGATCAACTTTTGTAATACTCATATCATCAAGATCAATCAAGCAGGAAGTAGGGTATTACCTCCATCGAGAGGGCCCGAACCTTGGAAAACATTGTGTCCCCCGCCTCCTGTTACCATTAGCCTTAGACGCACAGTTTGGGACCCCCTACCCGAGATACGCCGGTTTTGACATCGACATTGGTGCTTTCATTGAGAGTTCCACCGTGTCGTCACCGTAAGGCTTGATGGCTCCTTCAATCATCTATAACAACACAGTCCAGGGTGGGGTCTTCCTCCCCGGACAGATCTTCGTATTCGGCGGCTTCGCACTGTGGGCCAACTTGTTTGGCCATGTGGAGCAGATCGACAGCTATGCCCCTGGCCATCAGATCAGGTTTGGAAGCTTGAACTACATCGCCGATGTCCGCGGAGATTTGATCTTCGACTGATTCGAGCCCATGACAGCCACACCCTGCCGCCACGATGAACATGACCTAAATCTGTCATCGGACTGTGCTCAGGAGATAGCGCCTGTAACCGCTCTGGCCCTAGATCCAGAGCAGAGCACGCCATCCAAGGACGGGAAGCTCAACCTCGCCACGGAAGCCGCAGACTCAGCGGCGCTAGAGCCGAACACAGATCTGACCTCCAACAACGCCTGTGTCATCGGAACCTCGGACTCGTCTCCCGCCATAGGCTCCGAACCGTGTGTATCCGCACCCATCGAATCTGACCGGGCGCCGATCTTAGAGTTCAGCTCCACGGACATCTTCCAACACTCACCCCTAGGTGATGTCTTAAACTCATTAAAGTCTCTCCTTGTTAGGAGATTCTTGGCCGGACTATGTCCGACTTGAGTGGGAAGCGGATGACGAAGAACTTCGTTACCCACCCACCACCCACTTGATAGACACTATCGATGATTTGACCGACATGCTTGATTTCGACTCCGAAGACATCGACGGTATGGATGACGATGCCAGAGAAGAACAGGAACCACCGCCCACAGGGCGCTGGACAACCACCTCCTCATACAACATATACATGGTGGATACACCCAAAGAAGACAATGGCAATGACGAAAAGGATCCAGTTGAGGATAAACCTCCTGAGAAGCAGCCAAAGCACCGACATCAGCGGCGCCGCTCTAAACCACGCCATGGTAAAAATAGCGATACCGGCACAAGAGAAAATAGTACTCCGGACAATGCCGAAGACAATGAAGACTCCGCCAAGCCAAGCTTCGAACAGGCCGAACAGGAAGACGAGCGAGCCAGCCCTGATAAACATGCCATTAATGAAGATCCGAAGGACAATAATTACATGCCTCTCTCTGAAGATGAGGTGAGCCTCGGCGACGAAGAATTTATCATGCATGAGGATCCCATTGAGCAGGAGCGCTTTAAGCGCCGGCTTATAACCACGACAAAGAGCCTGAAGAAGAAGCAGCGGCAGCGCCAAGCTGACCAAGATTTGCTCACTGATAGATGGACTGAGGTCCTGGCAGCCGAGGAATATGGACTCGAACGCCCAACCAAAAGTTACCCGAAGCGCAAATTGCTACCTCAATTCGATGACGAGGCACTGGAGCCAGCACTACCAGCGCATAATGCGGCTGACCGTCCATCGCGTGGCCGAGATAAAATGACAACTCAGCCCGCACTGCCTCGCCGAACAAATAGAAATACAACAGCTCGGGAATACACGCATGACCTGCAATATGACTTGGAGAACAGCGCATGCCAGACTAGATCGATCTATGGATTGCGGGGGTGTGCCCCAATGCGCAACAATGACCACCACGCCGGATATAACAAATACACACCTATCTGAGCTGAATACCGCAGACCGGCTCCATCCGAGCTGCGTCTTGACGTAGCCTGACATAGAGGCGCCACACACCCCCCATGGTTCACTGATTAAGTAATGGAACATGAATTCCCAGAAGGGTTAAACCCGTAAACATTGAATCGTATGATGGAACAACAGATCCCGCGGTATGGATTGAGGACTTCCTTCTCCATATACATATGGCCCGCCGTGATGATCTCCATGCCATCAAGTATCTCCCGCTAAAACACAAGGGACCAGCTCGGCACTGGTAGAACAGTCTTCCCGAAAACTCCATTGGCAGTTGGGAGAACCTGGAAGATGCATTCCTTGACAACTTCCAAGGCACTTATGTCCGACCACTGGATGCCGATGACTTAAGTCATATAATCCAACAGCCCGGAGAGCCAGCCAGGAAATTTTGGACTCGGTTCTTAACTAAAAAGAACCAGATCGTCGACTGTCCGGATGCCTAAGCCCTAGCGGTCTTTAAGCATAAAATCCGTGAAAAGTGGCTTGCCCGACACCTCGGCCAAGAGAAGTTGAAGTCCATGGCAGCCCTTACGACACTCATGACCCGCTTTTGTACGGGCGAGGATAGTTGGCTAGCTCATAGCAACATCACCTCAAGTAAACCTGGCACTTCTGAAGCCAGAGATAGCAACGGCAAGCCCCGACGCAACAGATACAAGCATCGAAATAATGGCGATAACTCTGAAGACATGACCGTCAATGCCGGATTCAGCGGCTCCAAGTCCGGTCAGCGGAAAAAGCCATTTAAGAGAAACAATCCGGGCCCGTCCAGTCTGGACCGCATACTCGATCGTCCATGTCAAATCCACAGCACCCCCGATAAACCAGCCAATCATACCAACAGAGAATGTTGGGCCTTTAAACAGGCCGGCAAGTTAAACGCCCAAAACAAGGAAAAGGGATAGCAAAGCGATGACGACGAGGAACCCCGACCACCGAACACAGGGGGACAGAAGAAGTTTCCTCCCCAAGTTAAAATGGTGAACATGATATATGCTACCCATATTCCCAAAAGGGAGTGGAAGCGCGCATTAAGGGACGTCTACGCGATGGAGCCAGTTGCCCCAAAATACAACCCATGGTCCTCCTGTTCGATCACTTTTGATCGAAGGTACCATCCGACCAGTATCCGTCACGGCGGTTCAGCCGCACTAGTGCTCGACCCAATCATTGATGTATTCCACCTCACACGCGTCCTCATGGACGGTGGTAGCAACCTGAACCTGCTCTATCAGGATACAGTGCGCAAAATGGGTATTGATCCATCAAGGATCAAGCCCACCAAAACCACCTTTAAAGGTGTCATACCAGGTGTAGAGGCCTGTTGTACGGGCTCAATCACACTAGAAGTGGTCTTCGGATCCCCAGACAATTTTCGAAGCGAAGAATTAATCTTTGATATCGTCCCCTTCCGCAGTGGTTATCACGCACTGCTCGGACGAACCGCATTCGCTCGTTTCAACGCGATGCCGCACTATGCCTACCTTAATCTCAAGATGCCTTGACCTCGTGGTGTTATAATAGTCAATGGAAATACGGAGCGCTCCCTCTGTACTGAGGAGCACACCGCGGCCCTTACAGTAGAAGTACAGAGTAGCCTTCTTAGGCAAAACCTCAATTCGGTAATAAAGCCCCCGGACACTGTCAAGCGAGTTCGAGCTACTCTGCAGTAGGACCGTCCGGCTCGTCCAGAGCCCAGCTAGCAATCCAGCCTTCGTCCCAGCCCCAATCAAGCGATGAAATTCATGCCGCGCGTACACAACTACGCACTTAAAATACCATGGGCATGGACGGAGGCACAACTAGACCGCGGTCCACAATGCGGCTCAAACGCTCCTAGATCCGCATACCTTCACTTTTTCTCTCTCTTTCAGGTTTTTTCTCCTCTCAAGGCTTTTTCTGATAAACCTGATCATCAGACCCATCGCGGGACGGATACACCAAGAAAGCTATGGTCTTGGACGTACAAGGGAATACCCAGGTGGTCTCCGCTAATGATCGTCATACCTATTTTAAATACCCGCACGCAGCTCGCTCTTGGTCATGGCATGTTAAATAGCCTTATTCGCCTATTGCATTACTCGTACACATACGCCTTGACGTATTAATCAAATTACAATGAAAAATAATTTGCAGCGTCAGCTTATTACTTATTTTTTTCCTTGTCTATTTATTTATTATCAATTGCACCCGTACATTCTGGTACGCCTTAATTTGCCAGGGGCTTCGTTGTACCCCATAACACAGCAAGAAAGTCCGAACACTTTTACAGCACAGTTCGGCACCCCGAACTTATAGCATTATATGCATCGACTCCGAATCATGTCTTTGGTCAATAGTTGGGTTGCCCGGCTCCTTTGCTTGCTACCTTACGTTCCGCTATATCGGCTAGGGTAGTAAAGGGAGAACTACTGCGATTGTGTCCCCGTTCTTCTGGATGAGCACCTTAGTAGAGAAAGCCAAAAACTGACTGCCATGATGCGGCGAGAGCTGGTCAGCTATTTGAGAGGTTTTCAAATCCTTAGAGATTTTTTCCGCTTTATGCGAGGAATCGGTTTTTATCCGATTAGGCGTGTATAGCGCCCCAACTTCAGCCTTCCGAATACCATGGGCTATGCCAAAATTTAAAATTATAGAACTCCTATGGCTAAGTGAGGGTGATAAAGTTGTATAGTCCGATTGTCTTGTTCGTTGCCCTAAACACCTCCTTAAAGGACCAAAAATTTGGATAAAGAGTGTTTATATTTATCCCGAACACCCCTGTACTAGCTACATGGGGGCAGAAGCCGACGACTGGACAACTCTCAGATTTTATAAACAGCCGCACATGAGGTAAAATTTTGAATAACAAGCATTATATTACATAAAGATCTTGTTCCATATTACAGGACAGAATAAAATAATGCTTTCATGGGAAAATGATATCCTTGGCACATTGCTCTGCCACAAGGCGGGATCCCTCCATGACACTGTCATAGTACATCTCGGGCTTGCGATGCTCCTTGCCCGCGGGCGGACCCTCGGCCATCAACTTCGTGGCATCCATCTTCGCCCAGTGCATCTTGGCACGGGCGAAAGCCATGCGCGCACCTTCAACGCAGACCGACCGCTTGACGGCATCCAACCGAGGGCAAGCACTGACCAGCCGCTTCACGAGTCCGAAGTAGCTACTAGGCATGGGCTGGGTAGGCCATAGCCTATTAGATCCTTCATGGCTAGTTCGACTGCCTTGTGCAGCTCGACCAATTGTTTGAGTTGGTTGCTAAAGGGCACCGGATGTTCTGGCCCAAGGTATTGAGACCAGAACAGCTTCTCCGTAGAACTCCCTTCTTCGGCCCGATAGAACTCTGCAGCATCCGACATGCTGCGCGGCAGATACGCAAACGCTCCTGGAGAACTCCAAATTCGGGTAAGCAAAAGGAACATTTTCTTCACATACTTGCTTTGCATAATAAAAGCCTTACCCGCCATGATCTTTTTGGCCGCCTGGATTTCTTGGAGGGCGCTCTGGGCCTTGGCTCGGGCATCCTGTGTGCTCCGGGAACCCTTGGCAAGTTCGGACTCTTGAGTCTTCGAATCACGCTCCAAGGACTCATGCTTCTTGACGGCATCCTGGAGCTCTTGCTGGACCTCACTGACATGGGCCTCCTGCTTCTTGCGTGCAGCTAGTTCCTTGGCCGCTTTGTCTTCAGCCTCGGCTAACGCTTTCTTGAGGGCCGCCACCTCGGCAGTGGCCCCTAATAAAGTTCATGACACTTTAGTCAGCATGAACCCATCCTTCCTACAATATACGAGCATGTCAAATGCATACCTTTCCTCTCATCCAGCTGCTTCTTCAAGAGGCCGAGCTCTTGCTCGGCCCGCTCCAGGTTTTGCTTCAGTCCGGAGACCTCCGCAATATGAGCAGCAGCAGCCAACATCGATGCCTGCTTATTCACATGGACATATTAAGTTAGACTCTTGCGAAAATTATTTTGATCCTCTATTCAACTTTTCTTTCCAAACACCGAACAGAGCATCAGGGGCTACTATCTGCAATGTGATATTCTTTACCTCAAAGCTTATTAGAAGGCTAAGGCAGGCTTCGATCAGTCCATTTTTGGTGGATTGGACCTTCCCAATCACCATACTCATAAGAGTACGGTGTTCTTCCACAATGGAAGCGCCTTGTAGCACTTCCAGTAATCTACCCGGTGCCTCTGGCTGGACAGAGGTCAACTGTGGAGTTGGCTCGCCCCCCTCGTTTGGAAGAAGCGGCCTGCCTGAATCCGGAGCCACTTGGGTCTCCAAAGCTGTATTTGGCTGGGGGCTGAATTGGATGCGGCCCCCACCGTCAGTAAGGGTCTTTCCCCCCATTTGTCCAGCAACCGGGGTTTTATCCTCCGGCATCACCGGGACGGCCTCCCCTTGGCCTAGGATCCTTCGAGACAACACCACGGTGTTGTACGTGGCCTTGGGGGAGGAGGCCATCGGAAGGGACCCATTGTTCATCGCCGACGGGTCCAGCGATCCCTCTGAAGAGGAGGACAACGCAATGTTGGACCGGGCTGGGCTGCAAGTGCGTGATCGAGCACATTAAAAACAATAAAGTAAAAATGCTGGATTATTACTGTGTCCGAACACTTACGAGCTGGCTAGGGGCTTGACCCTGGGCTCCCACTCCACGTCACTATTAGTAGCCGCGGCGGAGTAGTCCGGACGGGAAGTTTTCCCCTTCTTGGACGCCTCGGCCTCCCCATGTGTGAAGGATTTCCTCTTCTTTCTCCCTCCAGCAGGGGGGACGGATCCCTTCTTCCTCCTCTTTGATGGAGGGCAGAACCCTAGGGGCTGATCTTTCACGTTTGGAGATGATCCCTACGAGGAACACGAAGAACGCGCGGAGGGGAACGAGGGAAATCACGGGGAAACGCAAGAGAAAACACTCAACCAACACGAATATGATCACACATGTGCTAGATCTAAGAAACACAAAGAGATACACGGTCCAAATTCAACTGAGGACGATACAAGTGGCGGTAGTTCATCTCCGAGAGGAGGTCTTGAATCCACGTGGGATCTTCCCGCAAAGGGGTCTTGAATCTAGGTGGATCTTCTCCGAAGAGGCCGCGGTCTCTCGCGAGGAGGAGATACGTATGGATGAGCAAAGCTCTATCTCAAATGAGCTAAACCAATGCTAACCCTAACTAGGAGGAGGTGGGAGAGTATATATAGTGCTAGCCCACGAAGGGGTAAGTGAGAGGGGGATACATGGGCCCTTGGCCTATTCTCTATGCATAGGAAGGTGCCGGATGTCCGGGCTGGGGGCCGAATGTCCGGCGGCTCACGAAGAGCCGGATGTCCGGGCTGGCGAGGTCCAGCTTTTGGATGTTCTGTGACGGGGCGCCGGATGTCCGGGCTTGCGGGAGGGGCCGGATGTCCGGGGCCTGGCCGGATGTCCAGGCCCTGTAGCACTTCGGTTGCTGGGCTGTTGTTGTTGTTGACATCTTCAGGGGCCGGATGTCCGGGCCAGGGCCGGATGTCCGGGTCATGTAGCCTTTCTCCAGTTCCTCTCATCGTGCTCCTTCATCCTTGTACTTGGGGACTTGTCCATCATTCTGAGCATCTCCAAGAGGGTCTCCTTGGTACCTAGGCATGTGTAGTGTCCTTGCATTAGGTAGCAGCCATGTCTCGCATGAACGGAAAGGAGAAGCATTTAGGAGCGGGTTCAGCTTGTGTCCAATGGCGTATGTTTGAGGTCTCGTCATATGTCCACTTGGGGCTTGGGGAGTAGTCGAAGTGTACATGGGGATGAACGTGGGATGCCCCGCATCATCTCCCCCCTTGGGAAAGATCTGACCTCGGATCGTGATCCTCATCACCATGGAAACGGTTGTCGTGGACGGACTTGTAGTTGGACGAAGTTGAAGACATGGCGCAATCCAAGTAGTCCAAGGTGTCGCCGGAGTGATAGACATGCAAAAAGAGCAAACACAAGCGACACTTGGAAATACAATGGTTAGCACAAACAAAGTGTCCATCATGTAAGAATGAGTCCGTGTGGCAAGATAGTGCATCGCAAGGCACAAGATGCTTATCCAAAAGATGTAGAATGAGATGTAAAGCATTCATGGGAGAAAATTCATTTGTAGAATGCACAAAGGTGTGGTGAATGTTATTAACACGACCATTGTGCAAAATGATGTCATAATGGGATGGTTTATCAAGAGCATGAACATGGTAATTGGTGCTCAATGTGATTATGTTGTCATGCAATTGATGATGGGAAATATGATCATGATGTATGAATATGCCATCAAGGAAGATCACAACAAATTTGCTAAGGAAGTGAACAAGCTCATATATCATGGAGGACATGGGAATACAAGATGCAACAAGGCAATCATAATGTGAGTCAATCCATGCATAGGGTGCAAACTTGTGGTGAGTATGATATGTCCATCGAGCATAACAAGTGTGAGCACAATAAACAAATATGGAGGTGGTGGTGTACCAATGCTCGATGTCGTGGCAAGAGTGGAGTTTCGAAGGTGCATCCAATAAGTGTGAGTGCTCCTCAATTTTAAGGTCCATAGAGCCAATCTCCAATGTCGCTCCTCCGTTCGCGAGATGTATCATGTAGACAACAAGAAGGAAACAACAATGAAAGAGTGACCCATCCAATATGCGTATTTGAGGATGGCTCAAAGAGAAGGAGTTCACCTTTATGAGGATGGTGAAAATGTTGGTGTCGCACATCGTGTATGCCTTCGCATGACCAAGTTGTCTCGTCATGGTACCGCCTTGTTAATCCTTCAGAACGAAAGAACATGACAAACACTCAGAAAAACAAATGAGGTTAGCGGAAGTGCAAAACCTATCATTCGTGTGGTAAGATACCCAACAAGTGTATGCATCATGCTCATCATAATAAAGTACACGGGAGCATTTCATAGTATGGAGGCATATGATGTGAGAACAACCAAATACAATAGGCTCAAGTAAACAAGCATGCATCACAAGTAATATGTCAAAGTCTCCAAGATCAATAAGCATAGTATGGTTGCACTCAATACAAGTGGATATGAGAGAGGCAACTAATGGAGACAAGAGACAATGATCAAGATATATCATGTGAGAGGCATGAGCATATATGTCATCAACCCAAGAAAGCAAGTAATAGTGGAACATGGGTGATGCAACATAGCAAGCAATCATAGCGATCAAGTCAAGCATGCTAGTCAGATGCAACATACTAGATGGAATAATGGCAAGCATGTCATGTGTGCAAATAGTGGGCATGAATAATGCACATGACATATCACAAGCATGAAAGCAAGATATGAGCAAAATATCATCAATGTATTGGCGAGAGACCATATGTAAATAGCAATGGCACATCATGACTCTCCCAACACAACAAGCATCAATAACATGGTGCACAAAGAAATCATGGCAATAGCAACAAGTATCTCCACCAAGCATGCAAATACACATAGAAGTAGCATAATGGTGAATCATGGGTAGATGCAAACAAGGGCCACAATTGCATGGCAAAGGCATAGAAACAAGGATAACATGCAAAGTGAACACGGGAAAATGAGCATAAGGTGACAAGTGGTAAATAGCCCATAGCCGTGTGAGAGACAAGTAAAAGATATGCGCGTAGTCCTTGCGTGAAGGGAACGATGGTAAGGATAGTCCACGGGATCCCAAGTCATTGTTGCTCTCAAGAGCTCGTTTCATCAACTCTTGGGATTGAGAGGTTGACGAGTATATGTGAGTACCTGCACAAAACAAAGGCAAAGGGAAAATTGTGTGTGCGTGATATATGTACCCATCATCCATCATGATGCGCACATGCTTGTGTTGGTTAGAACACGATATCCAATGCTCAAATAAATGAGATGCGTGATATAGAAACATGTCATCCATCATGAGAGGTTTGTTGTTATGCATGGCATAATGAAGACTCAAAGGATGGAATGCATCATGAGAAATAGCTAGAGCATTGTTATTCATGGAATGCATATGGTACACGCAATTATGGGAATCATTCAAAGTATGGAATGCATCAAAATCTCCTAATATGTATGAGGAAACTATGGGTGTCTCCTCATGAGCATTAATGGAAACATCACATGGAGAATATTGACAACATCCAAAACAATGCATATTTGAAACAATGTGATCATGGCATGTCATAGTAGAGGAATTGCGCAAATCATGTAAAGGAAGCATGGCAACATCATCACGTGAAAAACAAAAGCCAATGACCATCATCTCGTCATCTATGCCATAAGTGCAAATGGGATTGATTTTAATGGGGCATGCATAGTTACTCTGTTGAGATTGTAATGATGCAATATGGGAGATCTCACTCATAGCATATGACAAGTTCAATGGGTTGTCAAACATGATGTGACCAAAAGAATTTTCACATGATATCCTATGGAGCATAGCATCACAACTAGGCAACTCAACATGCTCATCATCATATTCATCATAAATAGGTAAGTCAAGGCATGAAGAAGTCCCACTAGCATGAAGCATGGGAATAGGTGGGTCAACATCATGGGAGCAATCAATGTAAAGAGAGTCCACTAGTGGGACAAGAGAAGCACCATCACCTATGTTACCTTTGGAGCATCGCTCATGTGTTGTAGGTGAGGTGTTGAAGATCCAATCGTTGCCATCTTCGTCTTAATGGAACCATGTGGGGGGTGCATCATCGTCCACCATGGCCATCGGTTTGTCCATTGGAGGGATGGACTCATCGAGGATAGGCTTGCCGTCGGGTAGGAGACCTAGAACCAAAGAAGAAAACACACTAGGAGTAGAGGTTAAGTCATTAGAAATCATAGTGGCCTCACGTTCCATGTTAACTACCTCACTCACTAAGTGTTGTGGCTCACTCCCTCCCTCAAGGATGCTCTCATTCATATGGTTGGTGGAGTCACTCAAATGGCGCTCAACCTCACATAGGACGTGTGGCATGCTCTCATGTGTGGGGCTAGTGGTGGTCACACTCATCCTCTCATAGGAAATACTCTCAATGTCATATATGGTGGAGTCACTCTTGTCACTTATGTGGTGGTGGTTCTCCTCACATGGAAAATGGGGCATCTCGACATATGTGGGTGTCAGAGAGATGTAGGGCTATTGTCTCCATGTGTTGTCACGTAGCTTGACTCGGAGTATGAGTTCAATGTGGGCGCCGTCTTCATGTTGTTGAAGAGGTTCGCGCTCGTCACCGTAGTCGAAGGGGATGGCCCTTGCTCGACCGTCTTGTCACCATCTTGGTGTGGGAGGCCCATATGATGTGGCACCTCATAGCTCGTCTCCATGACTGAAGGGAATTTCCCATGCTCGGCCATCTTCCTTGGGGGGCTTCCGAAGATGGAAGTGTCGCCCTTGCTTGTAGGTGGTCGCCTTGGACTTGATGAAGTCATTGTAGGCGTACTCGTGGGAAGTAGGCGAAGATGCCGTACGTCCAAAGGAGAAGATGCCCTGATAGCACTTGGCGAAGATGCCAAAGTGGTGGTGGTAGCCGTAGCTCCGTCTTGGTGGTGGTCGTCTCGTGGTCTTCTTTTGTGCTCATGAATCTTGGACTTGGTGTGAAGTAGGGCTTGTTGGGACTTGTGCATTTGTGCTTGTTGAGCATCTTCATGATGATGATGTCTTTGTCGTTCTTGAGCTCGTAGTAGATGTCATTCATCGTCGTCGTGCACATGTTGCTTGGAGGTGGCTTGCCCTTCATGACGATGTGGATCACGAACGTGATGGTGGTCGCCATGTAGATGTGGACGTGGACGAATTGCGCTTGCATCATTTTCGCGCTCCAAAGACTTGTGGCTCGAATGTCGCCGCCTTGAAGATGACAAAGGGGAAGAAGACTTGATCAAGGCTCTAATCTCCTCCATCCTTGCATCTTGCTCCTCTTTATGTGCGGAAAGCTTCTTGTCGATGTAGTCCCTTTTCCTTGCTCCGGAGTGAAAAATGTCAATGGAGATGTTCTCGATGCGCTCTCGCAATCTTGATTGTGCGCCTTGCATTTGTCATTGTATATCGAAGATGTAGTTGTTCGCGGTGTCATTGTTGTCGAAGACTGGAGAGGAAATGCCTTGCCTATCCATCACAAGACTCGAGCAAATATGAGTGGGAGAAAGAGAAGAACTATACCAAATGTACCTTGACCAATGTTGAAGATGGATCAATGATCACTCAAATGTGTAACAAGGAAATAACACAATTGGTACCAATTCTTGTCGGTTCTCACACCTACACAAGTAAGACTTATGGCGGAGCTCGGTGAGGATAGTGGCACAAAAATTTGATGCAAAATGTTAGCAAGAGTCAATAATGTTGAAAGAGATTCACAAATTCGCAAGCAAAACAAGTAGACCAATAGCAATGTGTGGCACACGAAAACACACACACGGATAGATAAATGGGGTCGTGCAACCAAGGAATGAGCACAAAATGTGGAATCCACGGAAAACGCTCGTGTTGCACAACTCAAGAGAGACACTAGTGTCGGTGTCAAAACTGGCAGATCTCGGGTAGGGGGTCCCGAACTGTGCGTCTAAGGCTAATAGTAACAGGAGGCGGGGGACACAATGTTTACCCAGGTTCGGGCCCTCTCTATGGAGGTAATACCCTACTTCCTGCTTGATTGATCTTGATGATATGAGTATTACAAGAGTTGATCTACCACGAGATCGTAGAGGCTAAACCCTAGAAGCTAGTCTATGATTATGATTGTCCTTGTCCTACGGACTAAACCCTACGGTTTATATAGACACCGGAGGGGGCTAGGGTTACACAGAGTCGGTTACAGAGAAGGAGATCTACATATCCGAATTGCCAAGCTTGCCTTCCACACAAAGGAGAGTCCCAGCCGGACACGGGACGGAGTCTTCAATATTGTATCTTCATAGTCCAACAGTCTGGCACAAGTACATAGTCCGGCTGTCTGAGGACCCCCTAATCCAGGACTCCCTTAGTAGCCCCTGAACCAGGCTTCAATGACGATGAGTCCGACACGCAGTGGCATTGCAAGGTGGGTTCCTTCTCTGAATACTCCATAGAAGATCTTGAACACAAGGATCGTGTCAGGCTCTGCAAAATAAATTCCACGTACCACCGTAGAGAGCACAATATTCCACAAATCTAATCTGCTGACAACGTTTTCATAGCGTGACATCACGCTGCGGCCCGGTCATTATACGAACCGTTTTTCTCAACCTGCTACTGCACGTCCTGCGAGGCGGTTTTATTTGCACGTCTTATCGAAGCAGACACTACAAAAAAATACACTTCCGTGATGATACGTGTTTGTCATAGTTGGTCGCGTTTTCTGTCATGCATGTACATCCATGACGATTTTATGACAGAATCAAGATAGTCATATCTGTGCTGTCGTGGAAGTGTTCCATGACATTACCAAAATTATCATCACGGAGGTGTCCACTTCCATGACGATAAATCGCGTGTCACAGAAGTGCTTTCGTCAAGGGTGACCGACACGTGGCATCCACCGTAACGGAACGCCGTTAAGCTATCGGGTCGGGTTTTGGATCCGATAACCCGTTAACAGCCCCGACCAATGGGGATTTACCACGTGTAAAATCATCATTGGCTGGAGGAAACACGTGTTGGCTCATCGCTGGGACAGATGTCATCCACTCATTGGACAGAAGGCGCCTATGATACGTCAACACGTGGCATGACCCAACAGAGGCCCATTCCTATGAAAAGGCCGGCCCGTTTGACTTGGTCAAAAGGTGGCGGGCCAGCCCATGGAAAGCCTGTTAACGACCTGTTCGCATATAGCCCATTTACAGCCCGCTAACCCAAGGCCCGTTATGCCCTATCCGAATTAGGCCCAGTAGCGTCATCTGGGCCATCCAATATGATTCCAGTCCGTTTTCACTTCTGGCCCATGTATGGCCCATGACGTCTTTCGGCCCATATGAGGCCCTATGTAACTCTTGGCTTATTAACGGCCCGTGGTGAAACTGGCCCGTAATGAATAGTGTATCACTTTACACCCATTAACGACCCGTGGTGAAACTGGCCCATAAAGAACAGTGTATCACTTTATACCCATTAACAACCCGTTATTCCGTTGGGCCGTTTCCAACCCATGTTATCTTTTGGCCTGCTCAGAGCCCATTTATTCTTGGGCTCATTTCCAGCATTCGTTTACATACGGCCCGTTACTGTCATTTTCTGCTTGTGGGCCAAATTCAGCCCGTGGTTACAGTCGGCCCGTTTGTGGTCCATTAATACGTTGGGCCGTTTTCATAGCATCATCAAATACGGCCTATTAATGATGGCCCGTTATGGTCGGCCCATGAACGGACGATTCCAACTCTAGCCCGTTTACGGCCATAATGCGGTATGTTTGGCCCATGTTTGGCCAATCGATCATACGGCCCGTATAAGGCCCATTGATGATATGGCCCATAGAAGGCCCATTGTTTCTACGACTCGTAGAAGGCCCATTGTTTCTACGGCCCGTAGAAGGCCCACTGTTTCTACGGCCCGTAGAAGGCCCACTGTTTCTACAGCCCGTAGAAGGCCCATTGTTTCTACGGCCCGTAGGAGGCCCAGTGTCACTACAATAAATATTAGCCCATGGTTATTGTGGCCTAGTTTTAAAAAATAGGTTATTGCAGCCACTAGCAAACCGCGGAAAAAGAACTGCACTGACTACAAGCAAACAAATGAACAAGACAACAAGGAAATAAATAAGCAAGCAACTTACGCTAGGCTATCACGGCTATTACACATATTACATCCACTGGGCATCAAAGTTCGCCACCAATGCAAATATAGGGAACACAACAGCATATAAATGCCGCAGCAAAACAAGTCCAGAACTGAAACCACTTTAGAAGAGCTCAAGAAACAATATCCTGGGTACCCATAATGCTGGCAAGATGCTTAGCAAGCTTATTAACTTTCTCTTGTTTGGCGCTTAAGTCCTCCAGCACTTGCTGTTGCACCAGAAAGTATGCATCTGAATTCTGCAGGGACTTCCTCAGTCCTTCGGCTTCCTGTTGCATAACATCTGATCGGTGTCTTTCAACTTGAAGTTGAGAGTCAAGAAGCCGAACTGATTCAGGCAACGAGTTCGAAGAGCTGGTGCCAGCAGTGGTAGCCAGTAACTCGAACACTACATCAAGGCATGACTTTGGGGTTGTCTCAGTGTCTTCAATATAGTTTTTATCAGCTTTCTTGGAGACCAATAGTGATGTCTCACTATCTTGAACCTTATCTGCATTACTTCCTTTACCATTGCATAACGGGGTACTCTTATCCAATATTTTATCCGCGTTCTAAAAGAGAAACAAACAAACACATCTCAGGTTTACAATGTAGTATATGAAACTCATTTTGGTAAACCAGTTCAATAGTAAGGTGGACAGGATAATAGCATGAAACAAACATATATCTATGTAGTATGGTCACTGTATGGTCTATATCATTCTAGTTTATGCTGCCAAATCAAGATAGATACAGTTCGAATCATATCTATTTAACACAAAGCAGCATAGATAGAATATAAGTGTGGGAAACTACACAGCAATAACAACACTTGTAATGTGCATGGCATGAGAACATAACTGTTTATTCAATTGAAACTAAAATCAACATAGAGCAAGTTACAACAACAAATAGCCAAACACGTTGAAGAAACAGATTTAAAACATACCTATTACGCCATTGGAGTTTCAATTGCATCCTTCAAATTTGAAAATAGTTGGTATCACTAAATACAGTGATGCAAGAGCAAAGTAGTATGAACCATAGCTACGGAACCTGGCCTGAGAACAATTCCGTTGACTTCAGGTTCGGAGTGGTGGTCCTAGTGATTTGGGCACCGCAGTTGCCTTACTAACTGCTCGTGTTTGGGTGCTCTGTGGTGGAGACGGTGCTGTGTCAATGGGAACTAGGTGTCTATCTGCTGGGGTTGGGGTTAGAAGTGGTGTAGCTAGTTCTCTGTCCAACTGGGTAGGGGTACAATCTGCATGAGTGTGGGTTATGTGTGGTGGGGCTGGTTCTTGGGCAAGTAAAACCATGGTTCTATCTGCATCGACAGGTAGCACGATCTTTTCTGAAGACCGTGTTTTTACTCCCACAGATACTGCCATCACTCCCTCCAATTGAAATGGCTGATAAACAAGAAAAGTAATTGAATGTACATACATTGTAAGATAGACAGGTGCAATGGATAGTAGGGAAGAAAACAGGGCATGAAATAATTCACATTTATGTTGTCTAAGCAAACAGAATAGCATGACATAATTTCACATATATGATGGCTAATTAAACAGGATAGCATGACACAATTTCACATGTATGATGGCTAACTAAACATGATAGAATGACATACTTCAAAATATGATGACTATGTAAACAGGATGACATGATATAACTATACGATGTGTCTATTAAAGTGGTTGGCATGCCATAAATCACAAACATGCCATTGATGGAAACATGATGGCATGATATAATTCACGGATAGAATGACATAATTTAAAATATGATGACTATGTAAACAGGATGAGATGATATACCTATATTATGTCTTTAGAAAATGGGTTGGCATGCCATAATTTAGATACATGCTGTCTATGTAAACATCATGGCATGACATAATTCAAATATATGATTTATATACTAAGGAAGTGAGCAGAGGGCAATCGCATATATGATGTGTCAACTAAGGAGATGACATTCAATATTGTGTATATGATGTAAAAACTAAGCATTGCAATACAACATATGCATT
Organism: Triticum dicoccoides; assembly: GCF_002162155.2. NCBI lineage: Eukaryota > Viridiplantae > Streptophyta > Magnoliopsida > Poales > Poaceae > Triticum > Triticum dicoccoides. Next base: position 443,751,175 of record NC_041389.1, on the reverse strand, counting down.
ATATGAGTAATATAACCCTGCCAAGTTTGAGCATACACCTCAGGGGATAATAGGACTGGTCATCTGCCTCTGAATCCTCCTCTGAAGAGCTATTTGTAACCAGCAAGATATCTGCTTCAGCAGGTAGCATTGTCTACTCTGAAGACCTTGTTTTCACTCCAGATTTCTCCATCACCAATTCAAATGGCTGATGCACAGGAAGAGCAGTTGAATATACAAACATTGTCGACAAAAGCAATGAGAAATACAAAAAAAGGACGACATGATATAATTCACATATATGACGCTTGCCTAAACAGCATGGCATTGCATAATTCACATACATAATGCCTTGCAACAAGATAACATTGCATAATTCACATATATAATGTCTTGCAACAAGATGGCATTGCATAATTCACATATATGGTAATTAGACACTAAACAGGTGGCATTCACACAAAGCATGTCTAAACTAAGCAAATGACATAGCAATGCAAGATACCATACGCACGATATGAGCAACATAACCCCGCCAAGTTAGGGCATGCACCTCGGGGGGGGGGGGAATATGACTGGTCATCTGTCTCTGAATCCTCCTCTGAGGAGCTATCGGTAACCAACAAGACACGCGCTTCGTCAGATAGCATTGTCTGCTCTGAAGACCTTGTTTCCATTCTAGATTTTTCCATGACCGTGCCGAATGGCTGATGCACAGGAAGAGTAATTGAATGTACTAAAATTGTTGACAAATTTAACACGTAATAAAAAAATGATGGCATGATATAATTCACATATAAGATGACTAGCTAACCAGGGTGGCATTGCAAAATTCACATATATGATGCCTGGGTAAACAAGATGGCATTGCATGATTCACATATACGATAAAGAAACTAAACAGATGGCATTGACACAAAGCATGTCTAAACTAAGCAGATGACATCTTTAATGTATACAGTAAGAAATGCAAGGCACCATATGCATGATATTACCAACATCAGCATGTCAAGTTAGAGCGAAGACCTCATGGGGTAAATACGAGTGGTCTTCTTCTGAATCCCCCTCAGAACAGTTATATTCCTCTTGATTACGATCCGAAATGGGTGGAGGGGGGGGGGCTGCCTTTGCGCCCACCATGGAATGACGTCTGCATGAAATTTTATTGCCACGCAAGGCTCGTCTCTTTTGCTCTACATGATCAGTTCCATTGTGTACAATAACTGGCATGCATAGGAATAAAACATAGTGAGATTATGTAAGGAGTGCATGCACAAATCCAGAGTGATGGTAGCAAACTGTGGATAGACCCAAAACCAATGATAGCAGGCAGATAATAGCTTTAGTTAAAAAATATAGATAATGGCTCCTTTAATATTTGTTTGCACCCAACATGAAACTCATAGTAGACACGGGAGATTAACCAGATAGTAGACATATAATACTGATTGCTGCCCCAATATGTACCCCACAACCATTTAAAAACTTCAGTTTCAGCATTAGTTTGGACCTGACTCGGAGTCTAATAGGTGAACACAATGATAATGTACCATGTCATCATATTAAGCGACGCATAACGTAAGCAGACACGGAAGAGTGCGACCTCTCTTGCGGACCCGTGTAGTCCTCAAGGTCATCTGCTCAGTTGATGATGGTAATGCAGTTGTCGTGGCTGCCAGCGGCGGGGAAGAAGATCTGAGGCGGCGAAAGATAGTCTGGAGAGTGGATCCCTGCTATGGTGAACCCTTCCATTATTGGAGCAGCTGAGCTGGGGTGGAACACAGCGCCGCAGGAGCAGGGCAAACCACACAAGGTTTTCTTTGACACATATCTGTAACAGAAGTAATTGAGTAAGGGCTTGTTTGAATTTGAGGATTCTAACAATGCAGGGATAGGAAATAGACAGGAATTGGATAGGAATGCACGTGCAAAACAGAGAATTTAAAAACATAGGATTTCTGCCAATTTGGGTGTTTGATTCACAACAATTGGAAGATCACAGGATGCAAAAAAGCATGGTGAGATTAAGTCAAACCACAAGAAAATGTGCGGTTATAATGCTATTATGCTACTACCTCTTAGTCTTGTGCTTGATGAATAGGAATATGAAAAGGAGGAGAAGTGGAAATTAGAATTCCTATGGTTTTTCTTTCAAGGAGACACTAAAGGAACAAATCCTACAGTTTTCCTTTGCTCCATTCGTTTGCACCAAATTCATGAAAAGTAGTACCATAGGAAACTTTCCAATTCCTATGTTTTTCATTCACTTTTCCTTTCAAGCACTGGCGATTCTAGTAGGCAGGCTTGAGCAAGGAAAATCCTACACTAAAAAAATGTTTTTGTGCTACTTCTATTACTTTGGACCCAGGCCACTGCCATACTAGCTCAACTCCCAGGCCCATCGACAAATGCACAGCTCAAACGCGTAGAGATAAATAATGATGGCGTTCAAGAGAGTCCATCACGGATAGTTAAGTTGCCTGGTACCTCACTGCTTGTCATATAGTAGGATAAAATAATCGCATTTCCCGTTACTACGAGTGCTCAGTGGACAATATATATAACATGTAGAGTAAAAAAGAGATGCAACAAGTGTACAACCTCTTTGGCGAAGCCATGTCGATCTCAGCGTGATTGGGTTGGCCGGTGAGGATGCTCTGGCTGACTTGGCTATCAGAGGAGGGGAAGAAGATCTTAGGCATCTGGAGATGGAGCCCGAGGTACTGCTCCGCTGTGATGGAGGGTTTCATCGTTGGAGCAGCTCCGGTGAGTTGTACGACACCGAGGCTGAAGCAGGACAAGAGAGACAACGAACAATGTTAACCTGAGTGGAATTCTAATAGCATCTCCAATACATGATGTAAAATACATAACCACAAAGTGCTAGATGTAAAATATATCAGCCGCTCATCTCTGAACTTAACTGTCGAAACTGAATTTAACCATCGAAACTGAACTTAACTGTCGAAACTGAACTTAACTGTCGAAACTCAACTTAACTGTCGAAACTGAATTTTGCTGTCGAAACTGAATTTTTCTGTCGAAACTGAATGCACTAGCAAGGTGAGGCTACACGTCGGTCGACTGACTTTTTCATCTCTGGTCAGTCGATTTTGCAGCCGTTGGATACGAAATCAAGGGCCTGCGGTTCATCTTCAACCTCCACCCCCCTGAGCCGCCAACCACCACCGGCCAAACAGCAGCCCCCTGTCGCCCGCGGCCGGCGGTGCGCCACCCCGCTCGCCCCGAAAACACTCCCCACCGTCGGTCCACCGCCCCGGCCATCCCTCTAGGTCCCCCCGTGCCAAGATTTTTCTCCGGCGATCCCCATGCCACCGCCCCGCCAACGCCCGCCACCACCGGCGACCACCGCCCCTACCCTGAACCCTAAGATGGATAGTGGGGTACCTCTTCGGTGAGCCCCCCTCCCTGCTGCGGCTGGTTCTTCCTTCACCCCGGCGAGCCCCCCACCCCCTGAAAATTGACTGACCCAAAAGTCGATTCAGTCGACTGAAGTGTAGCTAAATCGGAGCAGCATCACAAGCAAGAGCAAGAGCGAGAGCAGCAAAGGGAGCAAGAGAAATAACAAGAGCAGACCAGGCAGGGGACCGAGAGAAAGAGCAGAGCAGCAGCGCGAGCGAGAGCTAAAGCAGCAGCAACTCCTACTGATGTGGACGTCGCCGCCGAGGGAGCGACACCATGGAGGAAGTGGCCGGCGACGCCGCCGTGGATGGAGCCGCGCCGTGTCGGCTCGGGACCGAGCGTCGGCAGCACCGTGTGATCGAATCAAGAAGAAAATGTGGCGATTAGTGTACAACCTCTTTGGTGGCGCCAATTAGGCCGCAACTTCATCCGAGGAAATAGTGATGATGATGCTCTTCCGGTGGTGCCGGTGAAGACTGTGGTGTGGGAATGGAGGTGGCGTGAAAGACGAGGGGAACGTCAGGGCAGCTCCTTGGAGGTGGAGGACGGGGTGGCTGAACCGGTGGGACGACAAGATCGACGACAGATCCTCATCCGGTACGGTGGATGAGGGACGTCGAGGTGTTTCTATGGACGATGTCGTCGGGGAAGAGGCTCCGGCTGGGTGGCGGACGGAGTAGGGTGTGGGGTTTCATCGCAGGTTTTCGCGGCCTCGGTGTACGAATGGGTGGGCGGATGGGATGGCAGTGTGGAATCATGGCTTAGGGACATGCTTGTTCGAAATGTGGGGTAAGTTACGAAAGTACACCCACCGATTTGAGGCGGTTCTTTCGGTTCAGGGGTACCACGAGCATTTCACGTGTCGGGATTTCACAGGAGGTGGGAGTTTTCGCGCGCGTTGTAATTTTGGAATATCAAGGCGCGGGTTGAGATGGAGGGAGTTATCGAAGCACAACAAGACAAATATATATCTTAAATATTTCGGGCTAACAAGGTGCGGTTGAAGAGGCGGGAGTTTCGCAGCACGATAGACAGAGACGCTAGCTTGAATTTTCGACATAACAAGGCACGGCTTGAAATTTCGGAAGAACAAGCTTAACGTGTACCCAAAAAAAGACAATTTGCACCTCAACACACACAACACACACACAAACACCATTTAGACTAGAGTAAGGTACATGTGCATTGCACGCATGAGATTTGGCAACCAAATTATGAATAAATACCACATTATAGCATGTAAGCTTTGAGTCATATATGCATGATGTAGATGTTTGTTGAATTCTTATAGTTCATTTCATTCAAAATCATCTAGTTTTTATAAGAAAGCTAATCTATTTTAAGATTCATGGAATTGTGCATTGTAAGACATAAAGTGAAAACAAATAACGGCAAATCATGTAGAAAAACATTTGGGCAATTCTGATACGGAAGATTCTAGAACAAATAAGAAGTGCTTGTGTTTTGATGTTTGTGCATTATGCTTAAGTTCAACCATGGAGTCTTCTAGATTATACATGTGGCGAAATCTGGTGGAATCTAGATGATATCCAACGGCCAGTAGTGCTCAAATTTGCCATCTTTGGACCATCGGATTTGCCTCATCCAACGACCATCTTTCAAAGTTAAAGTTACCCGCACACAATATAAAATATAATATATATAGGGGTATAGATATAGATATGTGATGCGAAAGCCGCCCATCATCTCCAATTAGAATAGTGTGTCCATGCACGGATGCGACGTGGCCAAATGATGTCTTCCATCGGTATCTCAAATTCAAATCAGTCTGACCTTGTTCAATGTGTATACATTACAACATGCTTGTTTCCAAACCACACCGCACAGATCTCCGTTATATTCATGCATGCATGGGTTTCAAACATCAGGATCTCTTATTCAAATATTTGAATTCAACTTTACATTGATTATGACCTCACCTAGTCTTTTACACCCACCCAGCCGTCTTCTCTTTATAACTGTACCACTAACTTTAGCTAAATCGGAGCAGCATCACAAGCAAGAGCAAGAGCGAGAGCAGCAAAGCGAGCAAGAGAAATAACAAGAGCAGACCAGGCAGGGGACCGAGAGAAAGAGCAGAGCAGCAGCGCGAGCGAGAGCTAAAGCAGCATCAACTCCTACTGATGTGGACGTCGCCGCCGAGGGAGCGACACCATGGAGGAAGTGGCCGGCGACGCCGCCGTGGATGGAGCCGCGCCGTGTCGGCTCGGGACCGAGCGCCGGCAGCACCGTGAGATCGAATCAAGAAGAAAATGTGGCGATTAGTGTACAACCTCTTTGGTGGCGCCAATTAGGCCACAACTTCATCCGAGGAAATAGTGATGATGATGCTCTTCCGGTGTTGCCGGTGAAGACTGTGGTGTGGGAATGGAGGTGGCGTGAAAGACGAGGGGAACGTCAGGGCAGCTCCTTGGAGGTGGAGGACGGGGTGGCTGAACCGGTGGGACGACGAGATCGACGACAGATCCTCATCCGGTACGGTGGATGAGGGACGTCGAGGTGTTTCTATGGACGATGTCGTCGGGGAAGAGGCTCCGGCTGGGTGGCGGACGGAGTAGGGTGTGGGGTTTCATTGCAGGTTTTCGCAGCCTCGGTGTACGAATGGGTGGGCGGATGGGATGGCAGTGTGGAATCATGGCTTAGGGACATGCTTGTTCGAAATGTGGGGTAAGTTACGAAAGTACACCCACCGATTTGAGGCAGTTCTTTCGGTTCAGGGGTACCACGAGCATTTCACGTGTCGGGATTTCACAGGAGGTGGGAGTTTTCGCGCGCGTTGTAATTTTGGAATATCAAGGCGCGGGTTGAGATGGAGGGAGTTATCGAAGCACAACAAGACAAATATATATCTTAAATATTTCGGGCTAACAAGGTGCGATTGAAGAGGCGGGAGTTTCGCAGCACGATAGACAGAGACGCTAGCTTGAATTTTCGACATAACAAGGCACGGCTTGAAATTTCGGAAGAACAAGCTTAACGTGTACCCAAAAAAAGACAATTTGCACCTCAACACACACAACACACACACAAACACCATTTAGACTAGAGTAAGGTACATGTGCATTGCACGCATGAGATTTGGCAACCAAATTATGAATAAATACCACATTATAGCATGTAAGCTTTGAGTCATATATGCATGATGTAGATGTTTGTTGAATTCTTATAGTTCATTTCATTCAAAATCATCTAGTTTTTATAAGAAAGCTAATCTATTTTAAGATTCATGGAATTGTGCATTGTAAGACATAAAGTGAAAACAAATAACGGCAAATCATGTAGAAAAACATTTGGGCAATTCTGATACGGAAGATTCTAGAACAAATAAGAAGTGCTTGTGTTTTGATGTTTGTGCATTTTGCTTGAGTTCAACCATGGAGTCTTCTAGATTATACATGTGGCGAAATCTGGTGGAATCTAGATGATATCCAACGGCCAGTAGTGCTCAAATTTGCCATCTTTGGACCATCGGATTCGCCTCATCCAACGACCATCTTTCAAAGTTAAAGTTACCCGCACACAATATAAAAAATATAAAATATAATATATATAGGGGTATAGATATAGATATGTGATGCGAAAGCCGCCCATCATCTCCAATTAGAATAGTGTGTCCATGCACGGATGCGACGTGGCCAAATGATGTCTGCCATCGGTATCTCAAATTCAAATCAGTCTGACCTTGTTCAATGTGTATACATTACAACATGCTTGTTTCCAAACCACACCGCACAGATCTCCGTTATATTCATGCATGCATGGGTTTCAAACATCAGGATCTCTTATTCAAATATTTGAATTCAACCTTACATTGATTATGACCTCACCTAGTCTTTTACACCCACACAGCCGTCTTCTCTTTATAACTGTACCACTAACTTTCTCTCGTGCATGCATGCACACACACTACCAGTCGGCATTATCCATCGCACACATGCAATCTTTTTCTTCAGGTCGGTCTCCCATGAAGGCACACACCCACACACATCCCCCTCTCCATCATATCGGGCATTCTTTATCTCTCACGCATGCATGCGCAACGATCGATGTTCCTCTATGTATGTGTGTATATAGCTAGGTCTTTCATAATTTTCCACACAAACCGATCAATCGATATATCTAGTGAGGTCTCACCCTCTTTCCCACGTCCACATCGATCAATCTATACCTCTCTATATAGGATTAACATATATAGCTAATACACCCAGATTAATTATATATCCAACATCCCCCTCTCATCATCCATGCCTTCCGCTTCATCTCTCAGACGCGTGCACAATGGCAAAGACAGGGAGCAGTAAGGGCCCTGCCCCCCTAACATCACTATATATCGAGGCTAATATGAATGTGATCATTAGACAATTGCTGCTAAAAATGGTTTAAGTTCATGAATTGACCCTCCTCGTAAAGTATTATCAATTTTGCCCCCCTAGCTCATTTATTTTTCATGGCTCTGCCACTGCGCGCAACAACGCACGTTATTGCCCCCTCTCTCTAAATATCGATCTCGCACTTGTGCATTCCTTCATAGTATCCCTCCACTCGGCCCCTTGCACCATCTTCTAGCCCCCCACCGGATTTTGCCACATGTACAATCTAGCAGACTCCATGGTTGAACTTAAGCATAATGCACAAACCTCAAAACAACAGTGGTTCTCCTTTGTTCTAGAATCTTCCATATCATAACTGCCCAAACTTTTTTTCTAGTTGAATTGCCATTATTTGTTTTTACTTTATGCTTTACAACGCACAATTCCATGAATCATAAAATAGATTAAGGGCTTCTTGGATTCAAAGGATTCTCAAAGGAATTTTGGAGGATTCTAATCATTATGAATTTTTCCTATCTTGGTTGTTTGATTCGTAGGATTGTAAACCATAGGAATTTTTCCATATGATTCATTTGCACTAGATTCATAGGAAACATCCCATCCACTCAAACCTGTTTGAAAGAATTCTATGTTTTTTCTATGCACAATCAAACACTCGTACAATCCTGTAGGATTCAAGACGACATTCCACTATAATCCCGTGTTTTTCCTATTCCCGCGTTCTTAGCTTTTTTATAAAAACTAATTGATTTTGAATGAGATGAACTATAAGAATTAAACGAAGGGCTACATCAGGCATATATGACTTAGAGCTTACATGCTATAGTGTGGTATTTATTCATAATTTGGTTGCAAAATCTGATGCGTGCAATGCACGTGTACCTTACTAGTACTTTGAGTATGTGCAAAACACGTAAATTAGAATACCAATGGCACGCTACACAATGTCTCTCTTATAGTTCATGAAGCCACTTGGGACATGTGGAGGCGTTGTCACGACCTCCTTGGGTGGATTGATCACAGTGACATGCTGCTGGTTCCAGAAGAATGTACTCGTCCTCCCTGAGCCATACTGGCGGTACATGCATGAAGCAAAGATGTGCACTCACGCCATGCACGCACTCATTCCCTCGCACGCACATGCGGGTACACGGGCGGATGCAATTTTGTACCAAGATCCACCCCATGTGATAATTTGACGCGTGTAAAGTCGTTCACTTCATTGATGGTCAATTAATACAGCGCATGCAAATTGAGTGGACGTGAGGGCGGAAGAAAGACATTATTACTCCACTACGCGCATGCGAGTAGTTAAATCATGGGTTGCTAGTAGTACTTCCATTGGTCTCCTTCGTATTTTGTGCCAATTTTTGACAGTAACATAATATTTATGCATTTGAGCAGTGTAGTACTTGAAATTTATGTTCCTCTAAACTCATCGGGAGCCGTTTCGGGCCTCGAAACCAAAACCATCAATTAATCTTTACCTTGTTCCCATCACATTCGAAAGCCTGCTCACACCTACTAGTACGTACCAAACCTGAACGTGTTCCCACTATGCAGGTATTAGTACTAGTTCTAGTACTTAGGTTATAAAAAGGGGAACCACCTAACCGAAAATTACTCTACCTTTCCTCCTCATAAGTGCTTCTTCTTCGTCCGTCGTTGCCATGGCCGATGAGCAGAGCTCCAGGTCGAGAACTACTCGTAACAAGGGAGCGGTAACCAAGGCTGCAGAAAAAAAGAGGGCTCGCCGCCACGTAGAGACCTCGAAAGATCTCTCACGGGTAGGCGATGGCTCCCAGGAGCGCCCTAGCCGCGGAGGCAAACACGCCGAGCCGGCGGCGCTGGAGTCATTATCCCTCGACGACATGCCCGATTAGTTCAATAAGCACCTCAATAAGCAGAAGGAGTTCATCCAAGGCTTGATGGAGTTGCTGAAGGAGAGCCTCGACAACATGCCCGCTGAGCTCAATAAGCAGGGGGAGTTGACCGCCGGCTTGGTGATGCCGCTGAAGAAGAGCATTGCCTCGGAGAAGAAGGCGACCGGCGAAATCCTACGACTTCAGGAGGACAAGGCGAAGCTCTGCCACGAGATCGACCTGTTGAAAGACAAGAACACCGGCTGGAAGAAGCTGCATGAGAATAGTAGTTCCTCAATGAAGATGTTGCAGGCCCTCGTCATGGAACAGAAGAAGGAGTTGGCGAAGCTCCGCATCGAGCACCCGGCTGCTGTCAAGGTGCGTAATGCGGTCGTGGAACAGATGATGAAGGCTCGCGTCAAGAAATCCCGCGTCATGGACAGAATGAAGAAGATGGCGGAGGAGACGCACAAGGAGATGGAGGTCGTGGAGGCGATGAAGAAGCAGTTACGACTCCGCATCGAATTAGATCATTTGGAGTGATAATCTTCCTTCTTCTTTTGCTCCTGTGTTTCATCTTTTGCTTCAGGTGTTTCACCGCACGTGTCACGTTCTCTGTGAGGCATGAATACAACAATGTTTTTTTGAGGGAATGAATAGAACAATGCTAACAATGAGATGACTAGCAAATTAGATCATTTTTATCCCATATGGCACTGGGCTGCCGTGTTTCGTGCTCCTCCATCGCAGTACTACTCCAGTGGAAAACTTGAGTATACCGCATAGTTCTTTGCTCCTCCTCGGGTCGTTGGCGCATTTATACGAGTAGTCAAATCACAAGGCCCCGCCTTCCAACAGTAATGAGCCGTCAAATCACAAAGGCCCTCGCCTCTCGTGAAACCGACCAAGCTAGACTGCCCCGCCCTCTAGCCTTTTAAAAAATGTATACTTTTGTATAGTAGTAGTATCGATGGATTGCGCCATGGAGCAAAACTTGAAATTAAAAAAAAGGTGGTACATATAGAGAGCGCTCGTCGCCAAATTATGCATATAGTACTATTAAAAAGGCTAGTCACAATAATGGTGTCCAGCACAACCCACCCCTCAAATAAAACTAAGCATCCTGGAATTCTTTGACAAAACTAAGCACCCTAAAATTCTTTGACAACTAAACTGCTGGCTATATGATGTTGGCCATATATATTGTACGTATATAATGTGAAGAAACAAGTGGTAGTACTATACCAACTAAAAGATGAAATGTAAGAAATACTACTATGTACGTACTGAAGAGTTAAAGTAACAAGAAGAAACATAACATAGTTCTACTGGGGGCTCAGCACAACACACCCCTCAAATTAAATTAAGCACACCTGAAATTAAACTTTGCAACTATTCCGGTAGACACTGCATTAGAACCACCATGAGCAACGACACTGCCACCTTACTTGGAGTCCTTGTCCACGTCCTCGACTTCGTCCTTGTCCCTCTTCCTCTTGGCCGATACTTCTTTGCTTGAACCACACACTTGGCTCTTGCTCTTCATCCAACCCTTGTAGATATTGAAACAAAGATAGCCATCCATTGCAGCGTAGTGTATGTGGTCTATATCTAGTACATTCCGCTGCCATGCATAATGATGAAACGTGTATGGAGGTTTCTCCAGTTTACCATATGAAGGATGAACCATGGCTCCTGCCAGGGTCAGCATTGAAGGCTGACGAGAGGACACCAGCCGATTCTTTTGGAGGTCGAAGGTGTTACCTACAACAAGGCCTATCTGACCCAAGACTTCTTTGTCGTTACCAAAGTCTACAGTAACGAATTTGACTAGGTTGCTCTCGAGGAAGTCCTTAAAATCCAGGCATTCAACGTCGGCATGGCATATGTGGTAGACCAAGCATAAGTCATGCACGCAAACCTGGATCACGGCGGGCTTATTCCTCTCTTCGTCCTTTAGATCCTTCTCTCGTCCCAGGACTATGGTGTACTCAACATCTAGCCCAGCGACCCACTCATCATCTGAGTTTTCGAACATGCATCTGAAGCAAGAAAGACATCCTTTCACCGTCGCGGAAGAACGGGTGTCGATGACGTCGAACTCATCGCCGGTGATGGTTCTAACCTTGTACTCACCGCCGATCGTGGAGATTTGGGAAGCCATGGATTTGGGAGGAGGGTTAGGATTAGTGGAACTGCCGTAATGTGAATGGACGGGACGACTAGGAGCGAACCGCCATAGTATTGAAGGACGTGCGGGTACAAATAGGAGCAAACTGCCAGCGTGTGAATGGCAAGGTAGTGGCTTTCCATTCTCCCATGATACGGGCTTTCGAGAGCCCTTGGATCTGAGATCGAACGGTTGCATGGCGTGATTCTAGACCTATGGGTGAATATCCTATCCTGGAGGGTTATTTTGCAAATTTTCAGCAACTTAGCATGCGACCATTTGATCTCAGATCCAAGGGCTGCCAGCAGCCCGGCAGCCCGTATCATGGTCGCGCCTACCACGACCATCGCATCGCTCGCGCGGTCGCACCCTTGGAGATTTAACACGGTGCATTAGGCTATCTGATGTTGGCATGTCATACATAGTCATCACTTAGTCACTCATACTACAACAAGGTTGGCTATAAGTGTATTTTTTTGCTTCTCTCTATCTCTTTGTACAGAGTATCTCACTAGTTAGAAAGGCATGCAAATTCCCAAACCGCTTCCTACACCCTGAATTGAATTTTTTGCCTAACAAGTTGTGCCGTGCAATTGGAATTCCAACTTGAGTACTACTACTACTAGGAGTACCAGGGGCCAGTTCTTTTAGGCTTCTAGATTAGTAATCCCATAACTACTACCTCCGTCCTAGTTTATTGGTCCCCATTGTAATCTGTGTCAAATTTTGATCATAAATTTAACTAATGAAATGTTAGTGCATGTCAGATGAACTAACATTTTATCAGTTGAATCTTTGGTCAAAATTTAGCACAAATTACAATGGTGAGGAATAAACCAGGACGAAGGTACTGTACTACTAGTACTAGTTTATAAGCCCAAATAAATGAGTGAGACACCTTATTGTTTTAGGCCCTTCCCAGTGCTCCACGGTGTACAGGTGCTAAGGGTGCCACATAGGCAAGAAAATGATGTGTCAAAGCAATTAAAGAAGAGAGAGAGCATTAGGGTGACCCTAGGAGGAAACGGTGCTAAGTGTGTGAACCTATGCAAAATGACTATCAACCAATGAATGATGGAGTTTAATTGTTAAACAATTCAATGAGGGAGGCTTGGCAACAAAAGCTAAGCACTAATGCACCGGGGAGACTAGTTGATAAGGTTTTAAAAGCGCTTAGCACCTCACGTAAGCACCAATGCATTGGAAGCATTACTCTCCACTATGACTAGTCTTATGGGAAAAGCTGGGGAAGCCGCCAAAAGAACTAGCCCTAGGAGTAGTAGCTAGGGATCGAGTGTGCGAGATGAACCGGAAAAAGTAAATGCAGAGAGATGAAATGCAAAAAAGACGGAGGGATGTGATGGTTGCTTGTCCGTTTATTTTAATAGGCCACTTATTACTGGGAGTGGTTGGATTTTGTGATATGACGACTTTACTGCCGCGCCACGAGTGGGGTGAGAGGTGAGACTCCTGTGCAGCGCCGCCCTCTACACTAGTACTACTACATCGGTCGTGGTTTATCCCCCATTGAATTTGACTGAAGATTTAACTGACAAAATGTTAGTGCATGTCAACAAAAACAATATCGTATTTGAACATAGTTTTCAATGATATAATTTTAGGTGACATGCATCATCATTTATCGTACTATATATAATGTTAGTTCAATTTTTGGTCGTACTAGTCTATAATAGTAAGGTGCCCGTGCGTTGCACGGAAGAGTGAAATGCATTGATCGGGGTGTTGTTTATTTTGACAAAGGATGTGGGGGTCATCTCATGTGTAACAGGTATCAATAGGTTTCTTCGGATATTATTTCATCTCTAGAGCTCAGAAACATCCGGGTGAAATAGATCAAAAAGTATCTTTTGCAAACAAAAGCGTTCAACTGTTCAACCTGCATCCAAAACTTGTGAAGAAATAACTCTTATTGTGCTTTGCAGGAAATGGTTCATCATAAGTCTTTCACCAGTACTGCAGTAAAAATTCATACATGTAATATTCTAGACTAAACCATAAATGGATACACTTTTATTCATGCGCGATACTCCAATAGAGCAAGATCATGCATGGAAGTCTCCACATGCTTAGACAGCGGATTACATTGAGCGAAGACTAATGATCAACATTTAACTTAGTAATGCAGATGTCCAGGTGAACCTCCTTGGAGTCCCCATGCACATTGTTGGGGGTCAAATAATACCATGCGTCTTCCATGTCCACATCGGCGGGAAGGTCCCAACTCGGCAGAGTCCAAGTCAGCTTGACGTAGCCAGTGTCGCCGCCCACGTACCTCCGAGGGGTAGTAATAGTGAGCATGCACCTGTACATCGGCCTCGTGTCAGTGTCAGCGTCAGCGGCATCGCCCCTGACGCACACTACAGAGATGTGGCGGCGGCCTGCGCGGGCCTCGTCGGTGGGCATGATCAAGAGGAAGACGCTGCCGTCCTCGTCCGAGACTAGCAGGCGGCGCTGGTCCTCGAGTGACCCCGGCACGGTGAACGGGTAGCACGTCTCGTACTTGATGTTCTTCACCAAGGGCCAGTAGTGATTGCCGCATGCCTGCGTCAGGTGATGCACGATGTCCGCCGGTGAGCCCCAAAACGGCACCGGGCACTCATAGCAGTAGATGAAGGGCTCCTTGGAGGCATCGACCAGGCCGTCCATGAAATGGGAGTGGCTGTAGGGGATGTTCCGCCAGTTGAATACATGAGAAAGTTACTACAAGATTTACTACAAAATAAATCATGACGGCTATAACAGAGATTAAACTAATCATGCGGACTAGCATAGTAGATGAACAGATCGAGTCTAGGACATAGACTAGAAACATGAATTCTACCACGATTTCAAACAGGAAGGACACAAACACATACGGTGCAACAGGAGCAGCACCATTGGCATTGAGGTTGTCGCCCATGTCGTTGAGGAAGAGGTTGCCAAGGTCGGGGAAGAAGTCATCGTCGGTGAAGTCGTCGCTGCTAGCAGTCGCGAGAGTGCGCTCCCCAAATGTCAACAGCGCCCGCCGAATGGAGCGCAAAAGAGAGTGGTTGTAGGGGACGTTGCGGCCGCCGAATGGAGCGCAGGAGTAGCCCACGAAGCAGTAGATGGTGCTCCTCCCTAGTCTCTATTCTTATCTCTATCTCTACTACTCCTCTTTGTTTTTTATGATATACTAGTTGTAGTTGTCAAATCGAATAGTACTGCACCGTCCACTGCACGCCCGATTGAACACGCCTCCTCGCCTCCACCAAACCCCTCCGTTAAACCCGCATGCAAACCGAGAAACCTACTCTGGCCCGCGAGAGGAAATTTGCCGGTTGCCGCGGGAGGGTTATTCTGCAAATTTTCAGCAACTTAGCATGCGACCGTTTGATCTCAGATCCAAGGGCTGCTAGTAGCCTGTATCATGGTCGCGCCTACCTCGACCGTCGCGTCGCACGTGCGGTCGCGCCCTTGGAGATTTAACACGGTGCGTTAGGCTATCTGATGTTGGCATGTCATACATAGTCATCACTTAGTCACTCATACTACAACAAGGTTAGCTATAAGGTTGGCTATAAGTATATTTTTTTTACTTCTCTCTATCTCTTTCTTCGTACTCCGTGTAGTGCCAAAAACGTTCTTATATTATGGGACACAGGGAGTATATAGTATTTATTACATTTGCCAAGGAGTGACCTCTTCCAATGAAATGGTGTGCTTATTAGTTTTTTGTTGCTAAGTTTGCTTCATTTAATTAGCTATAGACTCAAAATTGTCTTTTCACCTAGGTACATGCGCTTAGCACCGTTTCTTCCTTGGGTCACCAAACTAGTCTCTCTCTTCTTGATTAACTTGCCACATCCGACTTTATGCCTATGTGGCAAGCTTAGCACCTGTAGGAGCAAGTAAGGCTGCTTGTAATGGGAGTAGTATCATGCATGCCAACTATGCAATATTGATGAGGTGACGTCAAATTAAATGAAGAAAAGAGAGAGTTGAGTATCATAATATGATACTGTAGTATCATATTAAATGATGTGCTACTATGTGTCATGAATGACAATAAATAAACTATCCTATGATACCAACACATGATACTATGCATTACGGATGTAGTATCATACAAAAGTATCATATGCATGATACTAGTATATGATACTCTCCATTACAACCAACCTAAGTACAATAATGCGCTTTACATGGCATTTTTGTATATGTGGAGGAAAGAGATGCAAGGAAAAAAGTGAAGTGGGCTCTCATGCAAGAGACAACCTCTACTACACGGTGGAGCATTGGGAGAGGCACATGTATGGAGGTGGTCAGGAATCAGGAGACTCACGCCGGTCGTAGCGCCACAGTTAAAATGATAATGGCAAGTCAAATCACGGGGCCCCACCTGTCCAGCAGTAACTCGCTGTCAAATCACACAACCCTACGTTTGCAGCAGCCTACTCCCTCGTCTTCTCGCATCTCTGTCGAACCGACTAGGTGGAACTGCCCCGCCTATCGCGCAGGAAAAGCACCGCCCTCGACTTTTAAATAGTACAGTATACTAATTTTGTATCCATGGATTGCGCCATGGAGCAAAGCCTAAGAAAACGACAATACACATGTACGGAGTATACAACACGCCCATCGCGTTCACGTCGCACCCCAGACGGTCGGTCGGTCTGGCACGCTGCTCTCCGAATGGAACGTGCGTCATATTGCGTTTGCACACACATGTGGGACCACAATTGAGAACCGACCATAGGCACACTCCCCGGCCCCGCAAGTCGGGTGACTTAATAGAAGAGAGAGACGAGAGATAGTACTAGAGAAGTGTTGTACTACGTTGGTGACTGGACGATCCCTGCAAGACACGGAAGATCAATTTGTCCATGCATGTGACCAGACTCTAGCAGACACGCCTGGATTGGCTATCGTCTACATATCGTGCAGGCTGTGTTGTACATGGCTGTAGTTATGGTGAGAAATCTAAAAAAAGTTTCTTGTCATCTCACAAAATTAGGTGTCATGTGCTTCGGATCACCGCGAGGGTTGAACAGCGACAACTGTGTTGGGATAGTCATTGGGGGCACATGCACGAAGACTACTCGGCTGCCATCTAGGTCAAGCCGGCTATGTTAATTAGGACATCTATCAACAGACCCCTTTTCTACGAGTTTATCTTTAATTTGATCTTTGATCCTCCTCTGGTTTGTCCGTCGGGATTCATATTGTCTCCTTTGGGCAGTGATGTTATGATTTCTTGTCATGTGGCATTTTTTCGTGTTATATGTTATAATCCGGTGCTTCTGATCAAAATGACGACAACTGCGCCTCCGGGCCACGTGCATGATGACTTCTCGACAATCATTGACGAGGTCAAGCCGGCTCCGATAGACAAAAGAAAACTAGTACTACTCCACTATATAGGCAGGAGCCTCCGCGCTTGCTTGCTAGTGTTGCTCTCTTCACACTGTCTCGGCCTCTCCAGATCTAAACTTGACAGCGGTGGCCACACACGCTCTCTCTCTGTGCTCACCGCTGGTCACAGATCCAGTCGGATCCTCTCCGCCGGGGAAGGTGAGAAGGTGCAATGTTCACGCGGTCGTCCTCGGCGACGGCTCTTACCCACTGCTGGCGCGTCTCGATCAGCCTGCCTTGTCGTTCTCTCCCAAGCACCGCTGGCGAGGGAGGGCCTCCGACCCCTTCTTCCTCGCTGCCGTAGTGTGGGAAGATCCGGCCTCCCGCCGCCCACCTAGCGACATCCCGGCGACCATCAGGTATAACTTCCTTCGAAACCAGCCTTGCTCTACTTCCCGAACTCCTGACGTTGCTGCATTTGTATCTTTTACTATTTCTCAGGCTCCCTCGTAGATAGGATCGATCGGCTGTTCGAAAACCACCTAATTTTTTACGTTTAAGTGGTAAAACTAGTTCATGCACTCGAATCTAGTACTACTTGGTTCAAACAAGGAAGAAAGGGGTGGGGTTGCGGGAGGATTTGTTACCTGAATCTAGGACTTCATCGAAAGAGGAAATAATGGGGGCAAAAAGTAACAGAGACTGGCTATCCAACTGGTCTCTAGGTCTAATAGGGAAATAAAGGGAAACGCAGTACAAACTCAATATAAACCCGATCTATTGGTTGAAAAAGGAAAGAAAGTGGGGACTGGGGGACAAGTCAACAGAGTAAGTCCAGCACTAGATTTGCTAGCCTCGCACAGTATAAGGTGGCTATACCGAACAAAAATGGGACCAACCCAGATATCCTGTTCTGATGTTTGTTGCCCCGAGCCACTCTTAGCAGTCGCACTGTTAAAAGTAAGGACACGTTAAACCAATGTTGTTTTCAATGTAATGCCTCCAGTAATATGAATCAATGGCACTTTTTTTACATGTCCTTCTAAATTTCCCATTAAGATAAGTTGGTTCTTTTCGTTAGAAATGCAACTGTCCTCGTCCGCCTACTCTCCCATGCCCAAAGTAATGCCGTATTTAACGGTTCTCATAGTTAATCCTAATGCCCACACTAATATCTAGCAATGCCACTACTTTAGAAATTGCTACTGTCCTTGTAGGATTGCTATTCAGATAAGGAACATGCTTTTTTTCATTTGATGCATGTTTCATCACTTGTTAGTCACCCTCCTTTCCACCTTTTTTGTGCAAACAGAGATATACATTTCACGCTCGATCTTAGTTGAACTGCACAAATGATATCCAAATTATAGTTGAGCATTCCAGGAGCTTCACAACCAACCTTGATGTTGCTCAATTTTATTGCAACTAATGAAGAAGAAGCTCTGTGGGTTTCGTTTTCTGATGGAAATGGAACCGGGGCTGGAGCCCTTTTCTTAAAAAATTTGAAGAAGAAGCTGCTAGCTCACGGGACATTGCTTCATTTTAGGCGAACTGCACCAAAAGGTCCCATGAATTGAATCATCCATGTTGGTGACTGAAAGAGCCAGCTTCAGCATCCCAGTCTAAGCACCCCCGGCCTCCATCCTTGTGACGCACGGTACACCTTGTTTGCCACCTGCTCGACCCTAGTGTCACTGATAAAATGAAGTCAGTAGTAATGCAGTTAAAATAGAGCGAGTGTCATCTCTATCATTTCATTTCCAATGTAGATAAAGAAAGTGCTTCTCTTTGTTAATGTATGTTTCATCAACTAGTCCCATTGTTAATGTTTAAGCGTTTCTGCAAACCGGGGTGTTTATTTTAGTTGATCTGTACAAAAATAGAGATTTGAATGTCTCAAGGCGCCTCCTTGTACTACCGTTGTACACTGATGTTCATCACTGGCAGAAGGTGTATCTGGGAGACTTGGGACGATGTCCAGTATGAGGCGTATCGTATGAGGCGTCGCAGGGCCCATCTCGCCCTTGCAGCATGGCATACTATGATACTATCGCAATATTTTCTTCTATTTATTTTGTGTGTTTCATCAACTAGTGCCACTATAATGTAATCACGCTTTTTCATTATCTGTGCAAACAGGGTTATTCAGCTGCATTTTGGTGGAACTGCACAAATGTACGTATGGAACCAACATATATGCAGAGTGCAAAGTGTGCCAAGTAAAAATTACCGACACCAACCATGCTGCATGCACACATTGGCATCTACCACCACCAGTGGGATGTGTGGCGCTCTCAGTGGACGGATCTTTCTCGGCAGCAAATCCTCTAATCAAATACTAGTAGCTTATATTGGCAGTTTTCTAGGGAGTACTCTTTTCTGAAAGAAGCACCAATCTATTTTTCTTTATTTGTACACTGTGTCACAACTTTGACCCAAAGGTCCAGAGCTATTTTAGGGTGATTGGCGTAGTACTCGGAGACTGATTGTAAGCATGATTTTCATTAGCTGTCACACTAATTGTAAGCATGAGCAGGTGGAAGATTAGGTTAGTGCGAAGCTTACCTTAAACCCTACTACCGCTGTTGAAACAAGGCGAGCATCGAGGGAACCGTGGAGAATGGCGGGGAAGCAACGTCGCGCCATCCGGCCTCCTCTTGCGGTGGGAGAACGAATACTCCTGTGGCTCCGGCTGGCTCTGCACCCTCACGAACGACACACCATACTCGATTGATTCATTATCCTCTGGGCGCTCGACCTTCGACCTGTACGCCCACCACCTCCACCTGACTGTCGCCTCGGGCGAATCTGTCTGCTCCATCGCCCAGAGGAGATACTCGATGAACTCAGAGGACTGCAGCATGACTGCCGCCGAGGAGTACATGTACATCGCCGCCCTCATCACCGCCGTCTCGCTCTTTCGCATACATTGCCACATGGCCCGCACCGGCCTCGAAATCTCCCACTCATTATCAAACCAAGTAAGGATCTCCTTCAACCTGGCTAACTTTGCCTAGTCGCCACCGGCGATCTGCCCGATTCGCTGCTCCATCCTCTCCATAGATGTCCTTCTGGGTGGTCCGGTGCTAGCTTTGGAAGATGGGAGGAGAGACAGTGGTCTTGCAATAGAGAAGAGGGAGAGGCGAGACGGTGGTTTTGGAATGGAAATGATGGAGAGGAGAGGAGGTGGTTTTGCAATGGAGAAGATAAAAGAGGGAGAGGCGAGACGGTGGTTTTGGAATGGAGATGATGGAGAGGATAGGAGGTGGTTTTGCAATGGAGAAGAGGGAGAGGAGCATGTCGCAGCGATTTAGGATTGGACGAGAGGGCCGGCACGCTTTGACTGGATCAATTTACCCTTCAATTAAGAAAGCGACCCCACATTAACTAGTCTCCCTTTTATTCTGGGTCATAATTGACCATGATTTTCGCACATAAAATATATGTTATACGTTGCAAAAATAATATAATTTGGAAGTACATTCAGATACAAACCAAATGATACAATTTTTGGTGACATGCATTCACATTTTGCTTGTCAAATACAGTACGTGGTCAAACTTTGACCCAAAATACGCAAAACAACAAAAGAATACTTCCAAGACTAGCGCCGCTCTTCCACTCTTCTCCTCTTAAACCACCGTTGCTCCTCTCCTGTTCCAATCTAAATCAAGCGCCGCTCCTTTCCTCTTCCATTTCAAAACCACTGCCCCTCCTCTCCTGTTCCAGTCCAAAACCAGCGTCGCTCCTCTCCCATTCTAATCCAAAACCAGCGCTGCTCCTCTCCTCTTCCATTCAAAAACCACCGCCGGTGAGTGAAGGTGCTGTGGAGAAGTAGATCGATGGAGGAGTACAACCGATAGGTGAGAATCACAGACGGTGACCCTGTGAAGCTAGCTAGGATGTTGGAGATACAGTCTTGGTTTGACAACAAGGACCAACTAGCGGCGACGGCGACATCCATGGCCAAATATCTGCAACAGAGCGAAAAGGCGGCGATAATCCCGGAGGGAGTCGCGCCGGAGTACATAGAGCTACTCCTCTGGGCCATGGAGCAAACATATTCATCGGATCCGATCGTGAGGGAGTGGTGGTGGGAGTATCGATCCTAGATGGAGGATCCACCAGAGATTTAAGGATCGAGCATCTACAGGGTGCCGTTTGTGAGGGTGTCCTGCCAGAGCGAGCCGGTGGAGTCTTCATCGACCGAACCCAACTTCAAGAGGAGAAAAGTAGTTGGCCCGACAACGCTTCCCCGCCATCCTCTCCCTCGTCGTTCACATCGTCTCACGACGCGGTTGTCTGCCGCCGAGGAATAGGAGGGGACTGCCCCCCCAGCCCAATAGTCGGGCAGGTTGTGAATTGTCAGGAGGAGCTTAGGGTTGTCAGTATTTGCAGGTTGTGAATTGTGTTTTGTGTTGTGTATTTTGTGCGTACTTTTAGATATGAATGTCTTTTGAATTTTAGATTTGCAGTATTGAGCATATGAAGTATTTTATGAATTTTAGAGATCTATTTTTAGCACTTAAAAAATGTAGTTTCATAGGAGTATAAAAGTGCAGAAAATGTGATTCTCAGAGAAGAAACTGCAAGTTTCAGTTTCAGATAAGAAACTGCAAGTTCAGTTTCAGATAAGAAACTGCAATTTTCAAAGGCAGAGCATTTATATTAACACGGCCTTTTCAAACAGGGTTAACATCATGTTGGAAGTTTTATTCATGGTCGAAAATGGAACTACCAGCCAGTTAAGATCATGCTAATCAACATTCATGCATAGCACATCTTCATATGATGCACAGTCAAAATGCCCACATAATGTCGAGTGTGCGAAACACAAAGAAAACGAGGGACGAAGTTTTGGCAAGTGTTGGACGTGGTGTGCGTAGATGACAATGGGGACCCACATGTTAATAAAGGCAGAGGCAAAAAATTTGGAAATATTTTCCCTGCACAGGTGTGAGGTGTAATCGAACCCGGGCGGAACAGCTGTTGGGTAGTGTCACTTGGCCATTAGGCAAGTTCAGTAGTTTCATTAATAATAAGGCACTTCCTCAAGTGGTCAGATCCCCTCCTGCGCCTTTGTGCGCTCACCGCGACGCTGCTGTCTGCCGTTGTGAACATGCTGAACAAACGAGAGGAATCTGGAAAGGACTGTACGTGGAGAGGCGGACAGTCGGGACCCACCAGGTCTATGGCCGTACGCAAGCAAGTGCCTCATCGAAAAAATACTTCCTCCTAATGCTATACTGACATTGGGGCCCACGGGTTTGTCAACATAGTTACATTTTTTAGGTGCTTCAACGTAGTTACTATAGGAGATAAATTCACAATGAAGCCGGAGAGCTGGCAGGTATGATTTATTATCACTGGCCCAACAAGTATCAGCTGGGTTTTGGGCTGCCCCGTCTATGCTTTCATTTTTAACATGCGCAACCCACGACCTCGGATGGGAGGTCCATAGGCCTGTTTGTATTTTCTTGAGGGCCGTCATGTATCGACCGGCCTATGGACCTCCCATCCGAGGTTTTATTTTTCCTGAATATCGGCAGCCCAATTTATGTATTTTTTGAAGAAAACGCAGAGGTCTATTCTATTTTTCTATATAAGAATAGGAACGCCAGGTCCAACTTATGTTTCCCTTCTAACTATATTATATATATTTAAATTATTTTATATGTTATTATATATTATTTTTATTGTCATCATATATTTAACAGATACTTACATATGTAAGAAAACAATATCCCACATCTTATTAACTTAGAGAAAAATAATTTCTTAACAATAAGATCCTGGATTGTTTTGGCACGAAAATCCTAGTGTTTGTGTACAAAAGCTTGGTAAGATTTAAGGACGAATGTAATAATATCACTTATTATTTAAATATATTTATAACAAAATGCTCAGCCCCTTCTTATTTTTTGATAACATTGCTGGCCCAACCCAACATTATAATTAGAATCAGCCCAACAAAATCGTGTATTTTGAGAAAGTGCAAATGACCTGTAATTTTTAGGAAATAAAATAAATGGGCCGCATGGACGCTACATTATTTGTTCACCCAGCCTAGCTAATGGCTGTAATTCAAAAAAAAATAAGATCAAATTGACTGTAAATTCTACCGCACAAAAAAGACTGTAAATTCTGAAAAAATGGGTTGAATACGTGCCACATTTTTGGAGGTTGAAATGTGGGCCAATAGGTCGAAGCCAACGCAAGTCGTTGTCAATTTAGTCAACAAATGATTCTGACATGTTAGCCATTGGATTTACATCCAACGACCAGCATCCATCTTCAATCTCTCGTCTTCTTCCCCCAGCACCGCCGGGACCACCTCCCGCCTCCTACTGCTAGCAGCTCTGCTTAGCATGCTTCGCTATGAAGCGCTACTCCACCGTTGGCCAGGCCATCCCTCCACCCCTCCACACCTCCTATTCTTCTCCACCGACTACCGAACCACACCGCACTAGAACCAGTTAACCCTCGTACATCTCCATCTGCGACTCTACTCCCACGTCTTCCCATCTCCGGCTCGTTGCTGTCCGGGGCCTCACTGTCGTCCCAAACCTTGGATGCGCTCGACGCGGCATGGTCAACGTGGTCAATGAACGACACCATCGGAAGTAGACTGTGCATGGAGAGGTTGACAGCTGGATCCACGACCACACACAAGGAAATGCCTCCTTATTACATGCAAAATAATGATTCCTCCACCTGACATCTGGGACCCACCGGAAGGGCCTCTGTATTTCGTGAAAAAACGTGCCCCCCCGCTGACAGGTCGGACCCACCAGCTATCATCGTACGCAAGGAAGTGCCTCCTTATTATGCACAAAAAAAATGAATACTACCCCTGCCAGCTGGAACCCAGCATAGTGGGAGGCTGACTTGTGGGCCTACCAAGTTGACGGGGACGGAGGGCTTTGTCAACTTAGTCAATATGAACGATCCTAGCTCCTGTTACCGTACGATGTTCATCCAACGGTCGTAGTGCTTCTTCAACCTCTGGTCTTCTTGCTCCAGCCGCCCAAACCAGCGCCGGTCGTGCTGCGTGCTCCTGCCTCCCGTGGCCGGCTGTGATGCCGCGGAGGCCTCACCGCCCCTACTACTCCCACCGCTGGCCAGGCCATCCCTCTACTCACCCACACTCCCTATTATTCTGCGGCGATAGCAGCCTCACACCGCAGCGAACCAGTGAACCCTCGTACTCCTCTACGCGTGGGCATCCACTACCGCGTCTTCCCCGGCTCTGCGTCGTCCCCTTCCTAGGCCTCGCCGTCGTCCACCTCCATGGTGCTCTCGGCGCGGCGTGGTCAACGTGGTGAAGAAACAGCTTCCATCAGATGTTGATTGTACGTGGAGAGGCTGACAGCTGGGTCCACGGCCGCAGCAAGGAAGTGCCTCCTTATTACGCGCAAAATAATTATTCCTCCACCTGATAGCGGGGACCCACCAGACGGGCCACCGTATTTCGCGAAAAAACATTTCCCCCTGACTGCTGGGACCCACCAGCTACATCTTCGCACGCAAGGAAGTGCGTCCGGGCAAAAAAAAATGATTCGCCCCCTGACTGCTGGGACCCACCAGCTACATATGCGTAGGCAAGGAAGTGCCTGACAGCCGGGACCCACCTGGTCGAAGCGTACGTAGCGTTGTCATTCTGGTCGCGAACGTGTACGTACATACTGGTCGTTGTAGAGGCGCGCACGTGTCGTAGTAGAGGCGCGCACGTAGCATGTACACGTACGTACAACGGCCAGGGTGCAAGAAAGAAAATACGGCCACGTACGTACATACAGGAAGGGTCTCGAACGCCTACTCGCGCATACGTACGGCTAGGGCTCGTGTACATGGCTGGGTCGGAATGGAGAAACTACGTCATTGTCGTGTTCATGGGGAGGCAACGAAATGCGTCGTGTTCATGGGGAGGCAACAAAATGCGTCGTGTTCATCAGGAGGCAACGGAACATGTGGGAGCCAACCAACTTGGACGGAACAGGCGATGGAAACAAGTCCTGGCGTATCGTGGAACGGAGGAAACGTCCTTGTGTTCGACCGGCCACGTTCGAAACGGGATCCTGTTCATCGGGAGGGGTCTGGCGTACCGCAAAACAAAGGAAACAGACCTCCTACGGTCGAAACGGGGGTCCTGTTGATCGGGAGGGGTGCGGCGTACCGCAAAACGGATGAAACATACTTGTGTTGGAGCACTATGGTCGAAACGGGGGTCCTGTTGATCAGGAGTGGTGCGGCGTACCACAAAACGGATGAAACAGACTTGTGTTGGAGCGCTACGGTCGAAACGAGGGTCCTGTTCATCGGGAGGGGTGTGGCGTACCACAAAACGGGACTCCACGGGATACTGTTCATCTCCATCATCGACCTCCTCCAGCCTCCACGGGCTACCGTCGACCTCCTCCAGCCTCCACGGGCTCCTGTTCATCCAGCCTCCACCGTGGGCTACTCCACCGGCTACTGTTCAACCACCCCTCCACGGGCACCCCTCCACTGTCTACTGTTCATCCAGCCCTCCACGGGGTTGTCCTGTTCATCCAGCCCTCCACACCACGTGGTCCTGTTCATCCAGAGGCAACGCCACCGCTCACTGTTCATCCACCCCCCACAACGCTCACTGTTCATCTAGAGAGGCAGCATCCATCGGCTTTAGTTAGCAGCAGTAGTGAAGGAATCGCTCGATCGGGTTTAGTTAACAGCCATCGATAGATTGCTCGGGTTCAGTAACGCCTAGCCTGCAGTGCAATCGCTCGGGTTTAGTTAGAGCCCAACGCCTCGTTCAGGTTCAGTTAGAGCCAACGCCTAGCACACACGCGCGTACGTGTACGAGAGAAACGCGCATTGCTCGGCCCCCGACCGCCCACCATAACCGGGAACTCCCCAAAATTTTCCTCGCCCTCGGTTCTACCATGGTTTTTTCTGTCATGGACAGCCCAAAGAATGTCATGCAGCTGCGTCTCCGGCCCGCCCAAGACAAAAAGCCCATTTTCTGTCATGATTTTTTATCGTAGAAGTAGGAGCCCACCACATCTATGATGATACCGGGTTTTGTCACAATTATCGTCATAGAAGTGTCATATGTATGACAGAAAAAAGTTTCGTTTGGCCCAAAATGTCACGGATGTGTCCTTTTTTTGTAGTGAGAGATCGTATTCCCCTTATCACAGGATTCTCATCAATACAGGCGTGGGTAGCCCAACCGTGATGTTAGTATGACTCCTCGATTTTAGGCAAGTTCCAAACGGTCACGCGAAGGACGCTTGATACTCACCCTCTTTATAAAGAGGTCCAGACCTGTCCTTTTCTTTCCACGCCCAATCCTTCCCTTCCCCTACCTCGAGTTCCAACACCCAAGGTTCAGGTTAAGCACTCTGGACCCCCAACCATGTATGGATCCAACCTTCAAGGCCGGTGGATGGCCTCTTCTGTCACGGAGGAGGACATCAAGAAGCTTAGGGAGGCTAGGTATCTGACAGCCGAAATCCCCCACAGGCTACCTGCTCAAGGGCAGGTCATCCCTACTCCCGAACCCAACGAGAGTGTTGTATTTGTTTCCCACTTCCTACGATGGCTAGGCTTTAGTCTTGATCCCTTCGTTAGAGGGCACATGTTCTATTACGGGCTAGATTTCCATGATCTGGCCCCATATTCCTTCCTTCACATCTCATCGTTTATCGTCGTGTGTGAGGCCTTCCTTCGCGTTACCCCACACTTCGGCTTATGGCTCAAGACCTTCAATGTGAAGCCAAAGATGATCGACGGGCGACACGCGGAGTGCGGAGGTGCTATAATAAGCAAAGGTGCTGACGCCCTATGGACAAAGGGTTCCTTCCCGGAGGTGTTCGACCTATGGAAACGGGAGTGGTTTTACATCACAGCTCCCAGAGGTACAAAGCGGGCAGCCGCCCCAGCCTTCCGCTCTGTCCCTCCGCCCCAACTGGCATCATGGGTCAACAAAGGGCTGGACTGGGGACCAGCTAATGACGTGCTGACATTGCAAAGCCACATCTGAGATCTCCTCGAGAGGGATATCAGTCTCGTCAAAGTAATTCAAGTAATGTTAGTTTGTTGGGTCCTGCCATGCCAACGTCGATCTCTCTGTATGTGGGAGTTCAACCCGGAAGGACCACGAACCATTCAACACTTCTTTGACATGACGCCCAAAGGAATGTATTGATTATTCTTCGGATCACGAATAAAGTGTTCGGACACCACCGAGGATGCGGGTCTCAACTGCAACCGTCCAGATACCCAAGTAAGTAACTCCACGACCGAACATGTTGTCATTATATTTGTTGCAACATTATTCTGAAAAACTACGCTCTGCCAGGACTGGATAATAAAGGCGGAGAAGATCAGGTGTTCGGCCCCTCTTCCCGAAGGCTCGCCAAATCCTGTACTAACCAGGATGCTGGCTCGCGCACCGTATCAAGCACCATCGGAAGAAGACGAGGGGAGGAATAGGGAAGCCAAAAACGGGCTTCATACGTTACACATCCAAACCGGGGGAATTAGTGCCTCCACGAAGGAGGATGATCGGGGAGGTGAATCTAGAATCCCCTCTCCCCACGGGAAGAAAAGGGCCGCCCCTGAAGACTTGGAAAGCGAGGTTTCCAAATGAGGGAAGAAACCTTCCCCAGGGGGCCCTGCCCCAGAGGACATTCTTACCGCACAGCGCCCACAAGGTCGCTAGCCGTCAACCGAGCTGTAAGTGAACAAAGGTACTTTAGTAAATATGCCCCTGCCCTTTCCCTGAGAATAACAACCGAGACATATGTTTTGTAGTCCGGCTCATAGCCCTTCTCCACAATGTTCGTCTTTGGGGGATCTTCTTCCAGAGATGACGGAAAGCAAAACGCCTCCTCCTGCTTCCCCGCCTCATGAGATGGACGACCCTGAAGTGTCGTCGCGGAGGATTTCTCTTGATCCGCAAAGGCCAGAAGGTAATTCTTCGGTCGCCCGAAGTCCAGAATTCTCGGTTCCTGAGGAGACCAATAGAAAGAGCCCGGGATTGTCCGATGCCCAACCGGACACATTGATGGGTCTTCTGGAGCAAGCGGCTATATCAGAGGCGCATCGTACCTTAATGGGTACGGTGGTTGAGAGGATTTCATCCGCAAAATGCGGGTTGAATGAGGCTATTACGAGCCTGCTAAGAGGCTTTGAGGTATGCAAAGTGATGTATATATTTTTGGCTGTACCACACACGCGAGGTGTACTTTGTATAAGTAGTAGCCCCTAAGACTCTGGTTGCCGTCCAGACAAGGCAAGCAGAGGATCATAATCTCAGGTAATGATAGCACTGCTTTCGTGCGCAGGCAGCTGCAGATTTGGCGGCTGACCGAATGATACGTCCAGTTTGCATCACGCTTTTATATCAATATTTATTGCATTATGGGCTGTTATTACACATTATATCTCAATACTTATGGCTATTCTCTCTTATTTTACAAGGTTTACCATGAAAAGGGGGAATGTCGGCAGCTGGAATTCTGGCTGGAAAAGGAGAAAACATTGGAAACCTATTCTGCACTACTCCAAAAATCCTGAAACTCCACGAAACATAATTTTGGAATTAATAAGAATTATTGAGCGGAAGAAATACACCAGGAGGCCCACACCCTGTCCAGGAGGGTGCCCCCCCTACTGGGCACGCCCCTGTCTCCTAGGCCCCCTGGTGACCCCCCGGTGTCCATCTTATGCTATATGAGGGCTTTTACCCTGGAAAAAAGTCGAGGGCAAGCTTACGGGACGAAACTCCGCCACCACGAGGCGGAACCTTGGCGGAACCAATCTAGGGCTCCGGCGGAGCTGTTCTGCCGGGGACACTTCCCTCCGGGAGGGGGAAATCATCACCAACGTCATCACCAATGGTCCTCTCATCGGGAGGGCGTCAATCTCCATCAACATCTTCACCAGCACCATCTCCTCTCAAAACCCTAGTTCATCTCTTGTATCCAATCTTGTATCAAAACCACAAATTGGTACCTGTGCGTTGCTAGTAGTGTTGATTACTCCTTGTAGTTGATGCTAATTGGTTTACTTGGTGGAAGATCATATGTTCAGATCCTTTATGCTTATTATTACCCCTCTTATTATGAACATGAATATGCTTTGTGAGTAGTTACATTTGTTCCTGAGGACATGGGTGGAGTCTTGTTATTAGTAGTCATGTGAATTTGGTATTCGTTCGATATTTTGATGAGATGTATGTTGTCTTTTCCTTTAGTGGTGTTATGTGAACGTCGACTACATGACACTTAACCATTATTTGGGCCTAGAGGAAGGCATAGGGAAGTAATAAGTAGATGATGGGTTGCTAGAGTGACAGAAGCTTAAACCCTAGTTTATGTGTTGCTTCGTTAGGGGCCGATTTGGATCCATATGTTTAATGTTGTGGTTAGGTTTACCTTAATACTTATTTTGTAGTTGCGGACGCTTGCAATAGGGGTTAATCATAAGTGGGATGCTTGTCCAAGTAAGGGCAGTACCCAGGCACCGGTCCACCCACATATCAAATTATCAAAGTACCGAACGCGAATCATATGAGCGTGATGAAAACTAGCTTGACGATAATTCCCATGTGTCCTCAGGAGCTCCTTTCTCATTATAAGAAATTGTCTAGGCTTATCCTTTGCTACATAAAGGATTGGGCCACCTTTCTGCACTTTATTTACTTTCATTGCTTGTTACTTGTTACAATTTATCTTATCACAAAACTATCTATTACCTACAATTTCAGTGCTTGCAGAGAAAACCTTACTGAAAACCGCTTATCATTTCCTTCTGCTCCTTGTTGGGTTCGACACTCTTACTATCGAAAGGACTACGATAGATCCCCTACACTTGTGGGTCATCAAGACTCTTTTCTGGCACCGTTGCCAGGGAGTGTAGCGCTTTTGGTGAGTGGAACTTGGTAAGGAAACATTTATATAGTGTGCTGAAATCTTCTGTTACTTGTCACTATGGAAACTAATCCTTTGAGGGGCTTGTTCGGGGTATCTTCACCCCAACCATAAGATCAAAGAGTAGCTCCTCAACCTACAAAAATTTATGAAAATATTTACTTTGAGATTCCTTCGGGTATGATAAAGAAACTGCTAGCTAATCCATTTGCAGGAGATGGAACATTGCATCCCGATTTACACCTTATCTTTGTGGATGAAGTTTGTGGATTATTTAAGCTTGCAGGTATTCCCGATGATGTTGTCAAAAGGAAGGTCTTCCCTTTCTCTTTGAAGGGAGATGCATTGACATGGTATAGGCTATGTGATGATACGAGATCTTGGAGTTATAAACTATTGAAGTTGGAATTTCACCAGAAGTTCTATCCTATGCATCTTGTTCATCGTGATCGTAATTACATATATAATTTCTGGCCTCGCGAAGGAGAAAGCATCGCTCAAGCTTGGGGGAGGCTTAAATCATGTTATATTCATGCCCCAATCATGAGCTCTCCTGGGAAATGATTATTCAAAAATTTTATGCTCGGCTTTCTCCTAATAATCACAACCTGCTCGATACTTCCTGTGTTGGTTCTTATATGCTGAAGACTATTGATTTCAAATGGGACTTATTGGTAAGAATTAAACGCAACTGTGAAGATTGGGGTTCCGACTGGTAAGGAGTCAAGTATGACACCTAAGTTCGATTGTGTTAAATCTTTTATGGATACCGAAGCTTTTCATGGATTTAGCGCTAAGTATGGACTCGACTCTGAGATAGTAGCTTCTTTCTGTGAATCTTTTGCTACTCACGTTGATCTCCCTAAAGAGAAGTGGTTTAAATATAATCCTCCTGTTGAAGTGAAAGTAGTTGCACCTATTACAGTTAAAGAAAAGACTATCACCTATAGTGATCCTATTGTTCCTACTACTTATGTTGAGAAACCTCCTTTTCCTGTTAGGATAAAGGATCATGCTAAAACTTTGACTGTTGTTCGTAAGAGTAATACTAGGACTTATACACCTCCTGAGCAAATCAATGTTGAACCTAGTATTGCTATGGTTAAAGATCTCTTGGATGATGATTTAGATGGGAATGTTATTTATTTCTATGATGAAACTGCTAATATTGCTAGACCAGACACTAAGATACATAGACCTGTCGTAGGCATGCCTATTATTTCTGTTTAAATAGGAGATCATTATTATCATGGTTTATGTGATATGGGTGCTAGTGCTAGTGCGGTACGTTATGATTTATATAAAGAAATTATGCACGACATTGCACCCGTTGAATTAGAAGACATTGATGTTACTATTAAGCTTGCTAATAGGGATACCATTAAACCAGTTGGGATTGTTAGAGATGTTGAAGTTTTGTGTGGGAAAGTTAAATACCCTGCTAATTTTCTTGTTCTTGGTTCCCTACAAGATGATTTTTGTCCCATTATTTTTGGTAGACCCTTCTTGAATACAGCTAGTGCTAAGATTGATTGTGAAAAAGATACTGTCACCATTGGCTTAGATGGTATGTCTCATGAGTTTAATTTTGCTAAATTTCATAGACAACCTCGTGATAGGGAGCCACCTAGTAAGGATGAGATTATTGGTCTTTCTTCCATTGTTGTTCCTCCTACTGATCCGTTAGAACAATATTTTCTAGACCATGAAAATGATATGTTTATGAAGGAAAGAAGGGAAATAGATGAAGTGTTCCTTAAATAGGAACCTATGCTGAAACATAATCTTCCCGTTGAAATTCTTGGGGACACCCCTCCACCCAAGGGTGATCCCGTGTTTGAACTCAAACCATTACCTGATAATCTTAAGTATATTTATCTTGATGAAAAGAAAATATATCCTGTTATTATTAGTGCTAACCTTTCAGAGCAAGAAGAAAGATTATTGAAAACTCTGAAGAAGCACCGAGCTGCTATTGGATATACTCTGGATGATCTTAAGGGCGTTAGTCCCACGTTATGCCAATACAAAATTAAATTGGAGGACGATGCCAAACCAACTAGAGATCCTCAACGACGACTAAATCCCAAGATGAAAGAAGTGGTAAGAAAGGAGATACTAAAGCTCCTTGAGGCACGTATAATTTATCCCGTTGCTGATAGTGATTGTGTAAGCCCTGTCCATTGTGTTCCTAAAAAGGGAGGTATTAATGTTGTCCCTAATGATAAAGATGAATTGATCCCGCAAAGAATTCTTACAGGTTATAGGATGGTAATTGATTTCCGTAAATTAAATAAAGCTACTAAGAAGGATCATTACCCTTTACCTTTTATTGATCAAATGCTAGAAAGACTATCCAAACACACACATTTCTGCTTTCTAGATGGTTATTCTGGTTTCTCTCAAATACCTGTGTCAGCGGGGGATCAATCAAAAACTACTTTTACTTGCCCTTTCAGTACTTTTGCTTATAGACGTATGCCTTTTGGTTTATGTAATGCACCTGCTACCTTTCAAAGATGCATGATGGCTATATTCTCTGATTTTTGTGAAAAGATTTGTGAGGTATTTATGGATGACTTCTCCGTTTATGGATCCTCTTTTGATAATTGTTTGAGCAACCTTGATCGAGTTTTGCAGAGATGCGAAGACACTAGTCTCGTCCTGAATTGGGAAACATGTCACTTTATGGTTAATGAAGGCATTGTCTTGGGACATAAGATTTCTGAGAGAGGTATTGAAGTTGACAAAGCCAAAGTTGATGCTATTGAAAAGATGCCATGTCCCAAGGACATAAAAGGTATAAGAAGTTTCCTTGGTCATGCCGGTTTTTATAGGAGGTTCATTAAGGACTTTTCTAAGATCTCTAGGCCTCTGACTAATTTATTGCAAAAAGATATTCCTTTTGTCTTTGATGATGATTGTGTAGAAGCATTTGAAATACTTAAGAAAGCTTTGATCACTGCACCTATTGTTCAGCCACCTGATTGGAATTTACATTTTGAAATTATGTGCGATGCTAGTGATTATGCTGTAGGTGTTGTTCTAGGGCAAAGAGTTGATAAGAAATTGAATGTTATCCAGTATGCTAGTAAGACTCTTGATACTACCCAAAGAAATTATGCTACTACTGAAAAAGAATTCTTAGCAGTTGTGTTTGCATGTGATAAGTTTAGACCTTATATTGTTGATTCCAAAGTTACTATTCACACTGATCATGCTGCTATTAAATATCTTATTGAAAAGAAAGACGCTAAGCCTAGACTCATTAGATGGGTTCTCCTGCTCCAAGAATTTGATTTGCATATTATTGATAGAAAGGGAGCTAAGAACCCCGTTGCAGACAACTTATCTAGGTTAGAGAATGTTCTTGATGACCCACTCCCTATTGATGATAGCTTTCCTGATGAACAATTAGTGGTCATGAATGCTTCTCGTACTGCTCCCTGGTATGTTGATTATGCTAATTACATTGTTGCTAAATTTATACCTCCTAGTTTCACATACCAGCAAAAGAAAAAGTTCTTTTATGATGTAAGACATTACTTGTAGGATGACCCACACCTTTATAAAGAAGGAGTAGATGGTGTTATTAGACGTTGTGTGCCTGAGCATGAACAGGAACAGATCCTACGCAAGTGTCACTCTGAATCCTATGGAGGACACCATGCTGGAGATAGAACTGCACACAAGGTACTACAATCTGGTTTTTATTGGCCTACTCTCTTCAAAGATGCTCGTAAGTTTGTCTTATCTTGTGATGAATGTCAAAGAATTGGTAATATTAGTAGACGTCAAGAAATGCCTATGAATTACTCTCTTGTTATTGAACCATTTGATGTTTGGGGCTTTGATTATATGGGATCTTTTCCTGCCTCTAATGGTTATACACATATTTTAGTTGCTGTTGATTACGTTACTAAGTGGGTAGAAGCTATTCCAACTAGTAGTGCTGATCATAAAACCTCTATTAAAATGCTTAAAGAAGTTATTTTTCCGAAGTTTGGAGTCCCTAGATATATTATGACCGATGGTGGTTCACATTTTATTCGTGGTGCTTTCCGTAAGATGCTTGCTAAGTATGATGTTAATCATAGAATCGCATCTCCTTATCATCCGCAGTCTAGTGGTCAAGTAGAGTTGAGCAATAGAGAGCTCAAATTAATTTTGCAAAAGACTGTCAATAGATTTAGAAAGAATTGGTCCAAAAAACTTGATGATGCATTATGGGCCTATATAACTGCATACAAAAATCCTATGGGTATGTCTCCATATAAGATGGTTTATGGAAAAGCATGTCATTTACCTCTTGAACTTCAACATAAAGCATATTGGGCTATTAAAGAGCTCAATTATGACTTCAAACTTGCCGGTGAGAAGAGGTTGTTTGATATTAGCTCACTTGATGAATGGAAAACCCAGGCCTATGAGAATGCCAAGCTATTCAAAGAAAAAGTCAAACGCTGGCATGACAAAAGGATACAAAAGCGTGAGTTTAACGTAGGAGATTATGTGTTATTATTCAACTCTCGTTTAAGATTTTTTGCAGGAAAACTTCTCTATAATGGGAAGGTCCTTACGTTATCGAGGAGGTCTATCGTTCTGGTGCCATAAAAATCAACAACATCAAAGCACAAGTCCGAGGGTGGTAAACGGTCAAAGAATTAAACATTATATCTTAGGTAATCCTATCAATGTTGAAACTAATATTATTGAAACTGTAACCCCGGAGGATTACATAAGGGACACTTTCCAGAACGTTCCAAACTCTGAAAAGGAATAGGTATGTGGTACGGTAAGTAAACCGATTCCAAAACAACTCCAATGGCAATTTTTATCAGTTTTGGAATATTTAAGAATTTTAGGAAGAAAAAAGTAGTCCAAAAGGGACACGAGGCCCCCACGAGAGTGGAGGGCGTGCCCACCCTTACTGGGCGCACCCCCCTGTCTCGTGGGGACCTCATGTGCCTCCCGGACTCCGTTTTCTTGCATGTTATGTATTTTGGTCGGTAAAAATTCATTATATATACTCCCAAAGGTTTTGACCACCGTATCACGCAAATATCCTCTGTTTTCCTTTCGAGATGTTTCTGTTGTAGATCAAGAGCACCATGACGTTGCCCTCCTCCAACAACGAAGACAAGGATGCTTGGCTATTGAAGATAGAGCTGAAAAGAGAAGAACCGGAAGAGATCAACAAGGATCAAAGGATCAAGAAGGCCATGGAGGTTCAAGCTCCGGCGGTGAAAGAAGAAGACATCCCTCAACCTTTACCTAACCTCTTTACTCCAACAGAGATTGAAGCTTTCAAGATGATTGAGTTAGCTCGCATACAGAACAAGTATCTCACACAGGAGAATATTGTGTTGAAGGATCATATCACCGGACTCAAGGGCATTATCCGCAAGTTGGAGGAGCTTTTACGCTCAATGTGCGATTATCCACTGTCATCGTCATCACCTCCATCACCTCCGAGGAAATAATCACATGGTATGGGCACTCCCCTTGGCATAGAAAGTATGAGGCATAAAAGTTGTTGAGAGTTGATAAACGTAGTTTTGGTCATCGTTGCAATTAATAGGAAGTGATAAGGAAAGAGAGGTTCACATATAAATATATTATCTTGAACATCTTTTATGATTGGGAGCACTCATTAAGTATGACATGCTAAAAGAGCTGACGTTGGACAAGGAAGACAACGTAATGGTTTATGTTTTCTCACATCTCAGTTAAAGTATATTGTTATTGACCTTCCAAACATGTTGAGCTTGCCTTTCCCCCTCATGCTTGCCAAATTCCTTGCACCAAGTAGAGATACTACTTGTGCTTCCAAATATCCTTAAACCCAATTTTTGCCATGAGTGTCCACTATAGCTACCTATGGATTGAGTAAGATACTTCAATTAAGTTGTCATGTTGCAGGCAATAAAAATTGCTATCTAAATATGTATGACTTATTAGTGCAGAGAAAATAAGCTTTGTACGATCTTGTTGTGGAAGCAATAAAAGAGACGAACTGCATAATAAAGGTCCACATACAAGGGGCAATATAAAGTGACATTCTTTTGCATTAAGATTTTGTGCATCCAACCCTAAACACACATGACAACCTCTGCTTCCCTCTATGAAGGTCCTATCTTTTACTTTATGTTTTTACTTTATGCTTGAGTCAAGGTGATCTTCACCTTTCCCTTTTCATTTTATCCTTTGGCAAGCTCCTTGTGTTTGAAATATCATGATATATATATATCCAATTGGATGTAAGTTAGCATGGGCTATTATTGTTGACATCACCTAAAGGTGAATACGTTGGGAGGCAACACAATAAGCCCCCATCTTTCTCAGTGTCCGGCTGAAACTCCATAACCACAAGTATTGCGTGAGTGTTAGCAATTGTAGAAGACTAAAAGATAGTTGAGTATGTGGATTTGCTGAAAGGCTCTATTGTTGACTCTTTCTGATGTTACGATAAATTGCAATTGCTTCAATGACTGAGATTATAGTTTGTTAGTTCTCAATGAAATTTTTGAACCATACTTGACACTGTGAATTGATTGTTACTTGAGCATAAGAAATCATATGATAAATCTATATATGTTGCTGTTATAAGAATGATCATGATGCCCTCATGTCCGTATTTTATTTTTATCGACACCTCTATCTCTAAACATGTGGACATATTTTTCGTTATCGGCTTCCGCTTGAGGACAAGCGAGGTCTAAGCTTGGGGGAGTTGATACGTCCATTTTGCATCATGCTTTTATATCAATATTTATTGCATTATGGGCTGTTATTACACATTATATCTCAATACTTATGGCTATTCTCTCTTATTTTACAAGGTTTACCATGAAGAGGGGGAATGCCGGCAACTGGAATTCTGGCTGGAAAAGGAGCAAACATTGGAAACCTATTCTGCATTGCTCCAAAAATCCTGAAACTCCACGAAACCTATTTTTGGAATTAATAAGAATTATTGAGCGGAAGAAATAAACCAGGGGGCCCACACCCTGTCCAGGAGGGTGGGGGCGCGCCCCCTGTCTCCTCGGCCCCCTGGTGGGCCCCCGGTGTCCATCTTCTGCTATATGAGGGATTTTACCCTCGAAAAAATTGTGGGCAAGCTTACGGGACGAAACTCTGCCGCCACGAGGTGGAACCTTGGCGGAACCAATCTAGGGCTCCGGTGAAGCTGTTCTGCCGGGGACACTTCCCTCCGGGAGGGGGAAATCATCACCAACATCATCACCAACGATCCTCTCACCGGGAGGGGGTCAATCTCCATCAACATCTTCACCAGCACCATCTTCTCTCAAAACCCTAGTTCATCTCTTGTATCCAATCTTGTATCAAAACCACAAATTGGTACATGTGGGTTGCTAGTAGTGTTGATTACTCCTTGTAGTTGATGCTAATTGGTTTACTTGGTGGAAGATCATATGTTCAGATCCTTTATGCATATTATTACCCCTCTGATTATGAACATGAATATGATTTGTGAGTAGTTACGTTTGTTCCCGAGGACATGGGTGAAGTCTTGCTATTAGTAGTCATGTGAATTTGCTATTCGTTCGATATTTTGATGAGATGTATGTTGTCTTTTCCTCTAGTGGTGTTATGTGAATGTCAACTACATGACACTTCACCATTATTTGGGCCTAGAGGAAGGCATAGGGAAGTAATAAGTAGATGATGGGTTGCTAGAGTGACAGAAGCTTAAACCCTAGTTTATGCGTTGCTTCGTTAGGGGCTGATTTGGATCCATATGTTTAATGTTGTGGTTAGCTTTACCTTAATACTTCTTTTGTAGTTGCGGACCCTTGCAATAGGGGTTAATCATAAGTGGGATTCTTGTCCAAGTAAGGGCAGTACCCAAGCACCGGTCCACCCACATATCAAATTATCAAAGTACCGAACGCGAATCATATGAGCGTGATGAAAACTAGCTTGATGATAATTCCCATGTGTCCTCGGGAGCTCCTTTCTCATTATAAGAAATTTTCCAGGCTTATCCTTTGCTACATAAAGGATTGTGCCACCTTGCTGCACTTTATTTACTTTCATTGCTTGTTACTTGTTACAATTTATCTTATCACAAAACTATCTCTTACCTACAATTTCAGTGCTTGCAGAGAAAACCTTACTGAAAACTGCTTATCATTTCCTTCTGCTCCTCGTTGGGTTCGACACTCTTACTTATCGAAAGGACTACGATAAATCCCCTACACTTGTGGGTCATCACCGAACTGCTGAATTTGTCGAATTGAAGCGGCAACTTGACATGGCGGATGCGGACATCACACTTGTTAACAAGCGGCTTGACGAGGCACAGGGTATGTATTCACGTGGTCAACAAATTTTAAGAAGAGCATGATGCTAGTATTTATATTATGCTTTGACTGCAGATGGGGCTGCCGACGTGGAGACCCTTCGGGCAGAACTTACCCAAGCCAAGGAGCAAGCTAGGAGAAGTGATACGGCCACCCTAAAGGTGGCTGAAGAATTAAAAGTCGAATAGGCTGCGCATCGCCAAAGTGAGGATAAAATAGCCAGCATGGCTATTGAGCTAAAAAATGCCGCCATACAATATGAGCTTCTCGAAAGGGAAAACCAAGCAAAAACGGCTGACCTGGAGAAGGCCTTGCAAGCAGCAAAGGAAACTCGCTCTAAAATTAGAGCGGCGCGGGAGGAGCTTCGGCAAGCTGGTGATATCACGGCTGGAAAGCCCTTTTTATTGCGAATGAAGCTCGGCGATCTGAAATATGCCCCTCTTGATCAATTGTGGAGTTTTGCGGACGCATACTTGGATTTAGCAAAAAGTGTTGTGCTAC
Organism: Triticum dicoccoides; assembly: GCF_002162155.2. Classification (NCBI taxonomy): domain Eukaryota; kingdom Viridiplantae; phylum Streptophyta; class Magnoliopsida; order Poales; family Poaceae; genus Triticum; species Triticum dicoccoides. Next base: position 443,712,307 of record NC_041389.1, on the reverse strand, counting down.
GTCTTGAGCTTGCGTTGGTTTTCCTTGAACAGGAAAGGGTGATGAAGCAATAGTAGCGTAAGTATTTCCCTCAGTTTTTGAGAACCAAGGTATCAATCCAGTAGGAGGCTCCTCAAAAGTCCCACGCATCTACACAAACAAACAAGAACTCACAACCAACGCGATAAAGGGGTTGTCAATCCCTTCACGGCCACTTGCGAAAGTGAGATCTAATAGAGATAATATGATAAGATAAATATATTTTTGATATTTGATAATATAGGTTGGAAAAGTAAAGATGCAATTAAAAGTAAATTGAAAGCTTATATGATAAAAGATAGACCCGGGGGCCATAGGTTTCACTAGTGGCTTCTCTCAAGATAGCATAAGTATTACGGTGCGTGAACAAATTACTATCGAGCAATTGATAGAAAAGCGAATAATTATGACATTATCTAGGCATGATCATGTATATAGGCATCACGTCCATGACAAGTAGACCGACTCCTGCCTGCATCTACTACTATTACTCCACACATCGACCGATATCCAGCATGCATCTAGAGTATTAAGTTCATAAAGAACAGAGTAACGCATTAAGAAATATGACATGATGTAGAGGGATAAACTCATGCAATATGATATAAACCCCATCTTTTCATCCTCGATGGCAACAATACAATATGTGCCTTGCTGCCCCTGCTGTCACTGGGAAAGGACACCGCAAGATTGAACCCAAAGCTAAGCACTTCTCCCATTGCAAGAAAGATCAATCTAGTAGGCCAAACCAAACTGATAATTCGAAGAGACTTGCAAAGATAACTTAATCACACATAAAAGAATTCAGAGGAGATTCAAATATTTCTCATAGATAAACTTGATCATAAACCCTCAATTCATCGGATCTCGACAAACACCGCAAAAAGAGTTACATCGAATAGATCTCCAAGAAGATCAATGAGAACATGGTATTGAGATCCAAAGAGAGAGAAGAAGCCATCTAGCTAATAACTATGGACCCGAAGGTCTGTGGTAAACTACTCACAACTCATCGGATAGGCGATGGTGTTGATGTAGAAGCCCTCCATGGTTGATTCCCCCTCCGATGAAGCGCCGATGAAGGCTCCAAGATGGGATCTCGTGGATACAGAAGGTTACGATGGTGGAAATAGTTTTTCGTGGTCGCCTCTAATGTTCTCGGGGTATGTGGGTATATATAGGAGGAAGAAGTAGGTTGGTGGACACCCGAGGGGCTCATGAGATAGGGGGGCGCGCCCAGTAGGAGGGGCGCGCCCTCCACCCTCGTGGCCTCCTCGATTGCTTCTTGACTTGCACTCGAAGTCCTCTGGATCACGTTTGTTCCAAAAAGATCGCCCCCGAAGGTTTCATTCCGTTTGGACTCCATTTGTTATTCCTTTTCTTCGAAACACTGAAATAGACAAAAAAACAGCAATACGGGCTGGGCCTCTGGTTAGTAGGTTAGTCCCAAAAATGATATAAAAGTGTAAAGTAAAGCCCAAAAACATCCAAAACGGGTAATATAATAGCATGGAATAATAAAAAATTATAGATACGTTGGAGACGTATCAAGCATCCCCAAGCTTAATTCCTGCTCGTCCTCGAGTAGGTAAATGATTAAAACATAATTTGTGATGTGGAATGCTACCTAGCATAATTCTCAAAGTAATTTTCTTTATTGTGGCATGATTGTTCAGATCCAAATGATTCAAGATAAAAGCTTATAAAACATAAAAATAATAATACTCGAAGCATACTAACAAATAATCATGTCTTATCAAAATAGCATAACCAAAGAAAGCTTATCTCTACAAAATCATATAGTTTTGCCATGCTTCATTTTCATTACACAAAATACTCCCATCATGCACAACCCCGGTTTCAGCCAAGCAATTGGTTCATACTTTTTGACGCGCTTCAGCTTTTTCAACTCTTACGCAATACATGAGCGCAAGCCATAGACATAGCACTATGGTGGTATATGGTGGTGGTTGTGAGGACAAAAAGGGAGAAGATGGTCTCACATCAACTAGGCGTATCAACGGGCTATGGAGATGCCCATCAATAGATATCAATGTGAGTGAGCCGGGATTGCCATGCAACAGATGCACTAGAGCTATAAATGTATGAAAGCTCAACAAAAGAAACTAAGTGGGTGTGCATCCAACTTGCTTGCTCACGAAGACCTAGGGCATTTTGAGGAAGCCCATCATTGGAATATACAAGCCAAGTTCTATAATGAAAAATTCCCACTAGTATATGAAAGTGACAACACAAGAGAGTCTCTATCATGAACATCATGGTGCTACTTTGAAGCACAAGTGTGTAAAAGAGATAGTAGCATTGTCCCTTCTCTCTTTTTCTCTCATTTGTTTTATTTGGTGGGCTCTTTGGCCTATTTTTTTTATTTTTTTGGTGGGCTCTATGGCCTCTTTTTTTATTTAAAGTCCGAAGTCTCATCCTGACTTGTGGGGGAATCATAGTCTTCATCATCATTTCCTCACTTGGGACAAAGCTCTAATAATGAAGATCATCACACTTTTATTAATTTACAACTCGAGAATTACAACTCAACACTTAGAACAAAATATGACTCTATATGAATGCCTCCGGCGGTGTACCGGGATATGCAATGAATCAAGAGTGACATGTATGAAAATTATGAGGGTGGCCTTGCCACAAATACGATGTCAGCTACATGATCATGCAAAGAGCAATATGACAATGATGGAGCGTGTCATAATAACAGAATGGTGGAAAGTTGCATGGCAATATATCTCGGAATGGCTATGGAAATGCCATAATAGGTAGGTATGGTGGCTGTTTTGAGGAAGGTAAATAATGGGTGCATGATATCGGCGAAAGTAGCGCGGCACAATAGAGGCTAGCAAAGTGGAAGGGTGAGTGTGCGTATATCCATGGATTCACATTAGTCATAAAGAACTCATATACTTATTGCAAAAGTTTACTTGCCCTCAAAGCAAAGTACTACTACGCATGCTCCTAGGGGAAGGGTTGTTAGGAGTTAACCATCGCGCGATCCCGACCTCCACTCATAAGGAAGACAATCAAAAGAGCACCTCATGCAACAAATTTGTCACCCAACTTTTACCATACGTGCATACTACGGGACTTGCCAACTTCAACAAAAGTATTTATCAATTTCATAATTACCCAACTAGCATGACTCTAATACTACCACCTTTATATCTCAAAACAATTATCAAGCATCAAATTGATCCTAGTGTTTAATACACTTTCTATGATAGTTTTTATTATACCCAACTTGGATGCTCATCATTCTAGGACCAATTTCATAACCATAGAAAATACCATGCTGTTCTAAACGACTCTCAAAATTAATTTAAGTGAATCATGAGAGATCAACAATTTCTTCAAAATTAAGCCACCGCCATGCTCTAAAAGATATAAGTGAAGTACTAGAGCAAAAACTATCAAGCTCAAAAGATATAAGTGAAGCACATAGAGTATTCTAATAAATTCTAATCAAGTGGGCTTCTCCCAAAAGTTGTGTACAACAAGGATGATTGTGGATAACTAAAAAGGAAATACTAATATCATACAATACACTCCAAGCAAAACACATATCATGTGGCGAATAAAAATATAGCTCCAAGTAAAGTTACCGATAAACGAAGACGAAAGAGGGGATGCCTTCCGGGGGCATCCCCAAGCTTAGGCTTTTGGATATTCTTGAATATCTTGGGGTGCCATGGGCATCCCCAAGCTTAGGCTCTTTACACTCCTTATTCCATAGTCCATCAAATCTTTAACCAAAACTTGAAAACTTCACAACACAAAAAACTCAACGGGAAATCTCATAAGCTCCGTTAGTGAAAGAAAGAAAAACCACCACATAAGTTACTATAATGAACTAATTCTTTATTTATATTGGTGTTAAACCTACTATATTCCAAGTTCTCTATGGTTCATACCACTTAATACTAGCCATAGATGCATCAAAATAAGCAAACAACACACGAAAGGCAGAATCTGTCAAAAACAGAACAGTCTGTAGCAATCTGTAACTCTCGAATACTTATGGAACTCTAAGAATCCTACCAAAATAGGAAGTCCTGGGAAATTTATCTATCGATCTACAGCAAAACGAATCAACGCAAAAGCACGTTTCTGTGAATTAACAAAATTGTTTTCGTGCGTGCAAAGTTTCTGTTTTTCAGCAGAATCAAATTAACTATCACCATAGGTTATCCTATAGGTTCTACTTGGCACAAACACTAATTATAACATAAAACACATCTAAACAGAAAGTAGATGCAAAATTCATTACTAAACAGAAACAAAAACAAAAGGCACAAATAAAATTGGGTTGCCTCCCAACTAGCGCTATCGTTTAACGCCCCTAGCTAGGCATAAAAGCGAGGATAGATCTAAGTAGTGCCTTCTTTGGCACTTAATTCATAAGTAGCTCGCATGATAGATTCATAAGGTAATTTGACTTTCTTTCTTGTAAAGTGCTCCATGCCTTTCCTTAATGGAAATTGGAATCTAATATTCCCTTCCTTCATATCAATGATCGCACCAATTGTTCTAAGGAAAGGCCTACCAAGAATAATAGGACATGAAAGATTGCAATCTATATCAAGAACAATAAAATCTACGGGCACCAAATTCCTATTTGCAACAATGAGAACATCATTGATCCTTCCCATTGTCTTTTTAATGGTGGAATCCGCAAGGTGCAAATTTAAAGAGCAATCATCAAGATCATGGAAACCTAGAATATCACATAAAGTTTTCGGAATCGTGGAAACACTAGCACCCAAATCACATAAAGCATAACACTCATGATCTTTAATTTTAATCTTTATAGTAGGTTCCCACTCATCATAAAGTTTTCTAGGTATAGAAACTTCCAAATTAAGTTTTTCATCATAAGATTGCATCAAGGCATCAACAATATGTTTGGTAAAAGCTTTATTTTGACTATAAGCATGAGGAGAATTCACAATGGATTGCAAAAAGGAAATACAATCTTCTAAAGAACAATTATCATAATTAAATTCCTTGAAATCCAAGATAGTGGGTTCAATGCTATTTAAAGTCTTGACCTCTCCAATCCCACTTTTACCAAATTTATCATCAAGATCTAAAAACTCCGAATCATTGGGACGCCTTTTAACTAAAGTTGACTCATCTCCAGTCCCATCATTATTAAGATTCATATTGCAAAACAAATATCTAATAGGGGAAACGTCAATAACTTTAAGATCTTCATCATTATTTTCATGGAAACTAGAAGAACACGCATTTATAAAGCAATCTTTCTTAGCACGCAATCTAGGGGTTCTTTCTTTGCACTCATCAATGGAAATTCTCATAGCTTTGAGAGACTCATTGATATCATGCTTAGGAGGAGTAGATCTAAGTTTCAAAGAATCAACATCAAGGGAGAGTCTATCAACGTACCTAGCCAAATCATCAACTTTGAGCAATTTTTCTTCAAGCAAGGCATTAAAATTCTTTTGAGAGATCATAATTTTTTTCACACTATTCTCAAAATCAGAGGGCATCTTATTAAAATTACCATAAGAATTATTGTAGGAATTTCCATAATTATCAGAGGAATTACTAGGGAATGGTCTAGGAAAGTTTCCTCTATAAGAATTGTTACCAAAATTATTCCTACCAACAAAATTCACATCCATAGATTCATTATTATTCTCAATCAAAGTAGACAAAGGCATATCATTGGGATCAATAGGAGCACTCTTAGTAGCAAACAATTTCATAAGTTCATCCATCTTTCCACTCAAAACATTAATTTCTTCTATAGCATGCACTTTTTTACTAGTAGATCTTTCGGTGTGCCATTGAGAATAATTAGCCATAATGTTATCAAGAAGTTTAGTAGCTTCTCCTAAAGTGATTTCCATAAACGTGCCTCCCGCGGCCGAATCTAAGAGATTTCTAGAAGTAAAATTCAATCTAGCATAAAATTTTCGTATGATCATCCATAAATTCAAACCATGAGTAGGGCAATTGCGAATCATCAATTTCATTCTTTCCCAAGATTGGGAAACATGCTCATGATCAAGTTGTTTAAAATTCATAATATTGTTCCTAAGAGAGATAATCTTAGCGGGAGGAAAATACTTAGAGATAAAAACATCTTTGCACTTATTCCATGAATCAATACTATTCTTAGGCAAAGATGAAAACCAAACTTTAGCACGATCTCTAAGTGAAAACGGAAATAACTTCAATTTAACAATATCATTATCGGTATCTTTCTTCTTTTGCATCTCACACAAATCAACAAGGTTGTTTAGATGGGTAGCGGCATCTTCACTAGGAAGGCCGGAGAATTGATCTTTCATAACAAGATTCAGCAAAGCAACATTGATTTCACAAGACTTAACATCATTAAGAGGAGCAATTAGAGTACTAAGGAAATCATTATTATTGGTATTGGAAAAGTCACAAAATTTGGTATTATCTTGAGCCATAGCGACAAGCAATCCCACACACAAGCAAACAAAAAGGCAAGCGAAAGAGAGAGGAGATTGGGAAAGAGAGGGCGAATAAAATGACAAGGCTGAAGTGGGGGAGAGGAAAATGAGAGGCAAATGGCAAATAATGTCAATGCGAGGGAGATGAGTTTGTGATGGGTACTTGGTATGTCTTGACTTGAGCGAAGACCTCCCTGGCAACGGTGCCAAAAATCCTTCTTGCTATGTCTTGAGCTTGCGTTGGTTTTCCTTGAATAGGAAAGGGTGATGCAGCAATAGTAGCATAAGTATTTCCCTTAGTTTTTGAGAACCAAGGTATCAATCCAGTAGGAGGCTCCTCAAAAGTCCCACGCACCTACACAAACAAATAAGAACTCGCAACCAATGCGATAAAGGGGTTGTCAATCCCTTCACGGTCACTTGCGAAAGTGACATCTGATAGAGATAATATGATAAGATAAATATATTTTTGGTATTTTATAATATAGGTTGGAAAAGTAAAGATGCAAATAAAAGTAAATTGAAAGCTTATATGATAAAAGATAGACCTGGGGGCCATAGGTTTCACTAGTGGCTTCTCTCAAGATAGCATAAGTATTACGGTGGGTGAACAAATTACGATCGAGCAATTGATATAAAAGCGAATAATTATGAGATTATCTAGGCATGATCATGTATATAGGCATCACGTCCGTGACAAGTAGACCGACTCCTGCCTGCATCTACTACTATTACTCCACACATCGACCGATATCCAGCATGCATCTAGAGTATTAAGTTCATAAAGAACAGAGTAACGCATTAAGAAATATGACATTATGTAGAGGGATAAACTCATGCAATATGATATAAACCCCATCTTTTCATCCTCGATGGCAACAATACAATACGTGCCTTGCTGCCCCTGCTGTCACTGGGAAAGGACACCGCAAGATTGAACCCAAAGCTAAGCACTTCTCCCATTCCAAGAAAGATCAATCTAGTAGGCCAAACCAAACTAATAATTCGAAGAGACTTGCAAAGATAACTTAATCACACATAAAAGAATTCAAAGGAGATTCAAATATTTCTCATAGATAAACTTGATCATAAACCCACAATTCACCGGATCTCGACGAACACACCGCAAAAAGAGTTACATCGAATAGATCTCCAAGAAGATCAAGGAGAACATGGTATTGAGATCCAAAGAGAGAGAAGAAGCCATCTAGCTAATAACTATGGACCCGAAGGTCTGTGGTAAACTACTCACAACTCATCGGAGAGGCTATGGTGTAGATGTAGAAGCCCTTCGTGGTCGATTCCCCCTCCTGCAGAGCGCCGTTGTAGGCTCCAAGATGGGATCTCACGGATACAGAAGGTTACAGTTGTGGAAATAGTTTTTCGTGGTCGCCTCTGATGTTCTCGGGGTACGTGGGTATATATAGGAGGAAGAAGTAGGTCGGTGGACGCCCGAGGGGCCCATGAGATAGGGGGCGCACCCAGTAGGGGGGCGCCCTCCACCCTTGTGGCCTCCTCGATTGCTTCTTGACTTGCACTCCAAGTCCTCTGGATCACGTTTGTTCCAAAAAGATCGCCCCCGAAGGTTTCATTCCGTTTGGACTCCGTTTGATATTCCTTTTCTTCGAAACACTGAAATAGGCAAAAAAACAGCAATACGGGCTGGGCCTCCGGTTAGTAGGTTAGTCCCAAAAATGATATAAAAGTGTAAAGTAAAGCCCAAAACATCCAAAACGGGTAATATAATAGCATGGAACAATAAAAAATTATAGATACGTTGGATACGTATCATCCTACTGATGCGAGAAAGTATTACAAGGATCAGAAAGATCATGAGGTGGAAAGATTTTTCTGGTCGTAGTTCAGTGCTCCAAAGCACCCGCTGCTGTTGAATGAGCAAATGGCCTAGTGGGCCAAGCTCCATAGGTTGTCCGGACTCGCCATGAAGGCTGTCGTGGATCATCTGTGGCCGAAGGAACCGAGCCCAGGTAGTTATTTTGGTTTGGTGCAACGATTTCTTCGTGCTGTGCAGCATATCGACGCTGTCAAGGGGTCGGCGTGCATAGAGGGTGCACGGATGGCTCTTTCCCGTGTCAAGACATATTGGGCGAAGATGGAGGCCACCGAAATTGCAACCAGGGGTCCGCCTGGGGGTCAGTACTCGCCCAAGAACTATTTTGAAGAAGTCCTAGAAGGTGCCCATTCAATAGAGGCTCAGTGCTCAAAGAGTACCATGTTCCAGTGACATGTATCTTGATTGTAAAAAACAATGCTAATTTGATTATAAAGGCTATATTTATAATATTGCCCGTAAAGTATTGAGTGCCTCCTGTGCGGCCGTTTATGTATGTACGTATATAACCTGAAAGTTTGCAGTCGTCGGCTTCAGCCCCCACGCATATAATGCGGGGGTGTTCGGTAGAGCGCATAATCACACTTGATCCAACGTCTTGGTCCGTTAAGGAGGTGATAGCGCGGCGAACCAGGCAATCAGAGTATATAGCTTTAACACTTTCACTTAGCCATAGGAGTTTGACTTTGGGGCTACTATATAGCCCCTAGTACATTCGCATTCATCCGAGTACGGTGCGCGTACATACGTGACCGGGAAACCGGTCCTTCGTACATGCGGAAGAATCGCGAAGATTCCACTGAGTCATCGAGTGGTTGACCAGTCTCTCTCTTTATCATGACAGTCAGTTTTCGGCTTTCTCTACTGAGGTGCTCATCCAGATGAATCAGGACACAATCGGAATAGTTCTCCCGGTGCCACCTTAGCCGATAGAGTGGAACATAAGGTAGCAAAACACGGGAGCCGGGCAAACCGAACTATTGACCAAAGACATGATTCAGAGCTGATGCATATAAGGCCAAACTCGCGACACCGAACACTCCCAAAGGTATTCAGACTTTACAACATATACTGGGATGAGTAGCACCCTCGATAATGATCCCTGAATATCCAGGTACGTGCATTAACCTGGCGTGACAGAATGCTAATAACGCCAGTATCCCTCTCGGTTGTTTGAAGTGCCCGGAGGGTGTGAAGCAACAAGAGAAAATAAAAAAGGTTTACACAGGGTCTTAATCTAAAAAGAAACCTTTGAACGGGGCCCTGCTGCACGTCTGCGCCTTTGTCTCCGTTGTGCCGTATCCTGGAAGGGTGTAGCATGATGATTATCTGTAAAAAAGAAAAATCCAGGTGAAAGAATCTGGTGTGATCATGCGAAAAGTTGGTTATTCTTAATGAACCATGAGAATTCAATCTATGGTGTATTAATGGGGCCGAGCCGAACTATGGACCCTTTTACATGTGGGCAGCCCCTAGCACCATGTATGGGGGCATATCCATCGACCAAGCTCAGGTTTATCTGGGCTGCTACAACTAGCGGTTCGCTGGACACATCTAGACGTGTCCGTGGTCTCGACGATCGATCATTTATTCCCGCTGATTGTAATGATGCCACGTGGACCGGGCATCTTAAGCTTAAGATAAGCGTAATGTAGTACTGCATTGAAACGGGCGAAGGCCGTTCTTCCGAGTAGTGCGTGATAGCCGCTTCGGAATGGAGTGATGTCGAAGATTAGTTCTTCACTTCTAAAGTTGTCGGGAGAGCCGAATACAACCTCTAATGTTAGAGAGCCCGTACAACGGGCCTCTACGCCTGGTATTACTCCTTTAAAGGTAGTACTACTTTGGCTGATTCTTGACGGGTCTATCCCCATTTTTCGGACCGTGTCCTGATATATAAGATTAAGACTACTGCCGCCGTCCATGAGGACTCGGGTGAGATGGTATCCGTCAATTATTAGGTCGAGCACCAAGGCAGCCGAACCTCCATGCTGGATACTAGTCGGATGATCCCTGCGATCGAAAGTGATCGGGCAGGCCGACCATGGGTTGAATTTGGGGGCGACGGGTTCTACCGCGTATACTTCTAGGAGTGCGCATTTGCGCTTCCTCTTTGGTATGTGGGTTGCATAAATCATGTTCACTGTTTTGACCTCTCGTGGAAATTTTTTATGTCCCCCAGTGTTCGGGTGGCGAGGTTCGTCCTCGTCTTCACTTGGCGGCTCCCTCCCCTTGTATTCGGCGTTTAGCTTGCCGGCCTGCTTGAAGACCCAACATTCTCTGTTGGTGTGATTCGTAGGTTTTTCGGGGGTGCCGTGAATCTGACATGATCTATCTAGAATTTTGTTTAGGCTGGACGGTCCATCTCTGCTGCCTTTAAATGCCTTTTTCCGTTGACCGGGTTGAGAGCCCCTGAATCCAGTGTTTACTGCCGTGTTGTCTGGGCTGTCCTCATTATTTCGACGCTTGTTTTTATTGTGTCACGGCTTTCCATTACCGTCCCTGACTTCAGATGTGCCTGGGTCGCTGGTACCACTGTGGGCCAACCAATTGTCCTCGCTCGCGCAAAAGCGGGTCATAAGGCTTGTGAGGACTGCCATTGTCCTCGGTTTTTCCTGGCCGAGGTGTCTGGCAAGCCATTCGTCCCAGACACTATGTTTGAAGGCCGCTAAGGCTTCGGCATCCAGGCAATCAACGATTTGGTTCTTCTTGGTGAGAAATATGTTCCAAAGCTTGCGAGCTGACTCTCCGGGTTGTTGGATTATGTGACTTAGATCATCTGTGTCCGGAGGTCAGACATAGGTCCCTTGAAAGGTGGCCCTGAAAGCGTCCTCAAGCTCCTCCCAACTTCCAATTGAGTTTTCGGGGAGGCTTTTCAACCAGTGCCGAGCTGGTCCTTTCAACTTGAGGGGTAGGTATTTGATGGCGTGGAGATCGTCTCCACAAGCCATGTGGATATGAAGAATGAAGTCCTCAATCCAGACTGCTGGGTCTGTTGTTCCGTCGTATGCCTCGATGCTCATGGGTTTAAACCCCTCTAGAAATTCTTGATCCAATACCTCATCGGTGAAGCACAGGGGGTGCACGGCACCCTTGTATCTTGATGTGTCATGGCATGCTTCCGACGGATGTAGTGTTCATTGTTGATTCCGAGCTGGTATTTGATCAGCATAGTCGGCTTGGTGGCCGTGATCATGCGTAGGGGCACGCTTCCTAGATCCATAGATGGACCTGGCCATACTGGCTTTTTAGTCCAAGTGCTCCCGTAGATCATGTGCTGACTTATGTGCGGCGTCATTAGCCACTCTATCTCGGCCACGGGGACGGGCTCTATAGCCTCGTCATCGAATTTGGGGAGCAACTTGCGTTTTGGGTAGCTCTTTGTGTGGCGATTGCCGCCGTATTTTTGTCAGTGTCGAGCACTTTGTTCCATCTACGGTTGAGCGTATCCTGCGTGGCCTTAAGCCTTTGCTTCTGATTCTTCAAGCTCCTCGCGGTGGCGATCAGCCTTTTGTGGAGGTCTTCTTGTTCCAAATGCTTTTCCGGGATGATGAGTGCATCATCGTCCAGACTGTTCTCCTCCCCAGAGACAGGTTTATGAGTTTTATTTTCACCGTCGCTATGGTCGGGCAACGACCCCGAACTATGTTCGCCTTCCCCTGGCTCATCCTACTCCATCGCTGGATCCATGGGGTCGTCGTTACCTTTGGAACCGTCCGGGGTATTGTTCTTTCTTATGTCGTTGTCGCTGTTTTTTCTGTGGCGGGATTTAGAATGGCGCCGCTGACGCTGGCGCTTTGGTTGCTTCTCTAGAGGATTATCCTCCATTGCATCCTTCTGTTCCTCGCCGTTGTTTTCTTTGGGTGTGTCCACCATGTATATATCATATGATGAGGTGCCTGTCTAGCACCCTGTGGGCGGCGGTTCCTGTTCTTCTCCGGCATCGTCGTTCGTACCGTCGATGTCTTCGGAGTCGAAATCAAGCATGTCGGTTGAGTCATCGACAGTGGCTATTAAGTGGGTGGTTGGTGGGTAACAAATTTCTTCGTCGTCCGCTTCCCACTCAAGCCGGACATAGTTCGGCCAAGAGTCTCCTGACAGGGAGTGGGATTTCAACGAATTTAGCACGTCGCCCAAGGGCGAGTGCTGGAAGATATCCGCGGAGGTAAACTCCATGATCGATGCCCAATCAGGTTTGATAGGCATGGATGTGTGTGGTTCGGAGCCTATGGCCGGAGACGAGCCCGAGGGTCTGATGACGCAGACCTCATTGGAGGTGAAGTCTGTGTTCGGCTCTACCGCCGATGAGTGTGCGGCTTCCATGGCGGGGTCCATCCACCCATCCTCGGATGGCATGATCTGCTCCAGATTAAGAGCTGGGGCAGCCGGAGGTGTGATCTCCCGAACACCGTCCGATGGCAGATCTAAGTCATGCTCATCGTGACCGTTTGGCACACCTGTCATGGGCTCGAATCCATCGAAGATCAAGTCTCCGTGGATGTCGGCGGTGTAGTTCAGGCTTCCAAACCTAACCTGATGGCTAGGGGCATAGCCATCGATCTACTCCAGATGGCCAAGTGAGCTGGCCCGCAGTGTGAAGCCGCCGAATACGAAGATCTGTTCGGGGAGGAAAACCTCACCCTGGTTCGCATCGTTGTGGATGATTGAAGGAGCCATCAAGCCCTTCCACGATGACACAGTGGAACTCTCAATGAAAGCACCAATGTCGGTGTCAAAACCGGCGGATCTCAGGTAGGGGGTCCCGAACTGTGCGTCTAAGGCTAATGGTAATAGGAGGCGAGGGACACAATGTTTACCTAGGTTCGGGCCCTCTCTATGGAGGTAATACCCTACTTTCTGCTTGATTGATCTTGATGATATGAGTATTACAAGAGTTGATCTACCACGAGATCGTAGAGGCTAAACCCTAGAAGCTAGCCTATGATTATGATTGTCCTTGTCCTACGGACTAAACCCTACGATTTATATAGACACCGGAGGGGGCTAGGGTTACATAGAGTTAGTTACAGAGAAGGAGATCTACATATCTGAATTGCCAAGCTTGCCTTCCATGCAAAGGAGAGTCCCACCCGGACACGGGACAAAGTCTTCAATCTTATATCTTCATAGTCCAACAGTCCGACACAAGTACATAGTCCGGCTGTCTGAGGACCCCCTAATCCAGGACTCCCTCAGCTAGCACGATTGCTCTATAGGCGGATACGACACTTGTGCACAACCTATAAGATGCAAAATGTAGCAACTTTTATCTCAAGTATGCTATGTATGTATGGTTCCCGGTGTTTCTCTCAAGATGATCCAAGATGATCGGATATGACAAACTTATGTGCAATGTGATGATGCTATGGCACTTGCTTACAAGCTTCTTTACTCTCTTTCTCTTTGCTTAAAAGCTTTATTTGGCTCTTTCACTTTTGAGCTCTTTTCCCATGCAAAACTTCATGAACCAAGATAGCAATTGTGTATGCGAAGACAACTTTGTGACACAAAAGATGATACCAAGATAGGCTCCACTATGATATGGTATGTATGCTATGGGAACTATAGATCACTAATGTGCACAAGTAACATTTCTTGCAATACTCAAATGGCTAGTCTTGATAGGCAAGTAACGCAAAATGGGCTAGGGGTTAACAATTCAATGGCAAGGGGAATATACAATGGAGGGATACCACGATACCAAGATGATATGGAGGTTACCGTCGAGATTTTCTCGTTTGTACGCCATGGACGGATGATGGTGAAGTGGTCAAAGTTGATGACGACCTCTAGGCAATGATGAGAGGCGGTGTTGTCGATGTCGACGCGTTCCTAGTTAGCCGAAACACCCTAGGAAACGGAAAAACCGCAAACTCAAAATCTCAAAGACACAAGTCAAATGGTGGTAGCGAAAAAGCGGTGGTGGTTTGCACTTGGCAATGCGGAAGTGAAATGATGGGCTATACATGTGTCGGAGTTGAAGTTGTCGTCCCTAAGTAGCTGAAACACCTTAGGAGACACAAGCCACAACTCAAACAAGCTCAAACAAAAGTGGTTAATTTGGGTTGTCGGAAGTGTATGGTGGGCAAGGTTATGCGGAAATGGTGGTGGTGGTTGATGAAGAAGAAACCATCCCTAAGTAGCCGAAACACCTTAGGAGACTCGAATCACTACTCAAGCAACCACTAATGCTATGGAAAGCAAAATTGGTTAGGTTGCGGAAGTTGGTGCTGGTGTAGCGGATGATGTGGTGGAAGCCCTAGGCAAAAATGCCAAACTTCACTAAATTTAATGGAGTCAAATGATGTTGGTGTTATTTTTGTGGGATGGGGGATGTCAATAGCTTCTCAACGAGCTAAAGAACGTAAAAAACGGACTCCGGATGAGTTAGTTATGGTCAAAACGGTGAAACGGGAAAAGCTGAAATCCCAGGGGGCGGACATCCGGGGGTTTGGCCGGATGTCCAGAACCGCGCGCGAAAATGCGCTCCAGGAGCCAGATGTCCGGGCTAATGGCCGAATGTCCGGGATGTCCGGATGTCCGGGGGTCAGGCCGGATGTCCGGGCTCCAAATCCGCGGATGAACTCGAGGAACTCGATTTTGGGGCGGAAATTGATGATTTCGGGGGCAAAATTTGATGGATTTCATGGATGGAAGGTGGGGAAACTTGGGGAGATGCTAGATCCACTCGAAACCAAGCAAATCCGGATGAAAATCAACAAAACATCATCAAACCAACAAATCACAAAAAAATTTGGGGGCTATTTTTGGTGGGGATTTTCGGATTTAGGATGAAATCAACAAAATCAAGCTAGAAAAAGAGGGGTAGGGGCTCCAAAAACCTGATCAATGTGGCTCATGATACCAAGATGATGGAGGGCGGAACCCTAGGAGCCGATCTTTCATGTTGGAGAGGATCCCTACGAGGAACATGAAGAACGCGCAGAGGGGAACGAGGGAAATCACGGGGAAACACAAGGGACAACACTCAACCAACACGAATATGATCACACATGTGCTGGATCCAAGAAACACAAAGAGATACACGGTCCAAATCCAACAAAGGACTATACAAGTGGCGGTAGTTCATCTCCGAGAGGAGGTCTTGAGTCCACGTGGGATCTTCCCGTAAAGGGGTCTTGAATCCAGGTGGATCTTCTCCGAAGAGGCCGCGGTCTCTCACAAGGAGGAGATCCGTATGGATGAGCAAAGTGATAACCCGAAAGTATACAGGATCAATTGTAGCCTCTTTCGATAAGTAAGTGCGTCGAACCCAATGAGGAGCTAAAGGTAAGAACAAATATTCCCTCAAGTTCTATCGACCACCGATACAACTCTACACACGCTTGATGTTCGCTTTACCTAGCACAAGTATGAAACTAGAAGTACTTTGTAGGTGTTGTTGGATAGGTTTGCAAGATAATAAAGAGCATGTAAATATAAACTAGGGGCTGTTTAGATAAAGAAGCAATAAAGTAAATATTAGTAGAGAGCTTTTTGTTACGAGAAAGTTATTTGTCCAAGGCAATCGATAACTAGACCGGTAATCACTATTGCAATTTTATTTGAGGGAGAGGCATAAGCTAACATACTTTCTCTTCTTGGATCATATGCACTTATGATTGGAACTCTAGAAAGCATCCGCAACTACTAAAGATCATTAAGGTAAAACCCAACCATAGCATTAAAGTATAAAGTCCCCTTTATCCCATACGCAAACAACCTACTTAGTCGGGTATGTGCTTCTGTTCACTCACGCCACCCACCCTAAGAAAATCATGAACATATTGCAAACCCTACAGCAGGGATCCCTCACGCTTGTGCGACACGGAGAGCACCATAGGACAACACCAATAATAAAACATGCAACTCAAACCAATCACAATCATCAATTAACCCATAGGACAAAACAGATCTACTCAAACATCATAAGATAGCCATACATCATTGGGAAATAATATATAGCGTTGAGCACCATGTTTAAGTAGAGATTACAGCGGATAAGAGAGGGGTTACACCGCTGCATAGAGGGGGGAAAGAGTTGGTGATGAAGCCGGTGAAGTTGTTGGTGAATATCGCAGTGATGATGATGGCCCCCGGCAGAGTTCCGACGCCACCGGAAGCAAGGGGGAGAGTGCCCCCCTTCTTCTTCTTCTTCCTTGACCTTCTCCATAGATGGGAGAAGGGTTTCCCCTCTGGGACTTGGCTCCCATGGCGTGGGAGGGGCGAGAGCCCCTCCGAGATTGGATCTGTCTCTCTGTCTCTCTCTGTTTCTGCGTTCCCTGATTCTGCCTCTTCACCGTTTCTTTTATATCCGGAGATCGGTAACTCCGATTGGGGTGAATCTTTCGCCCAGATCTTTCTCATAAAATTAGCTTTCTTGCGGCAAAAGAAGAGCATCAACTGCCTTACGAGGGCCCCAGGAGGGTCCAGGGCGTGCCTGCCTCCCTGGGCGCACCCCCTGTCTCGTGGCCCCCTCGGGCACCGTCTCACGTAGATTTTCCTCCCAAAAATCACAAATATTCCAAAATAATTCTCCGTCCGTTTTTATCCTGTTTGGACTCCGTTTGATGTTGGGTTTCTGCGAAACATAAAACATGCAACAAACAGGAACTGACATTGGGCACTGGATCAATATGTTAGTCCCAAAAAATAGTATAAAAAGTTGCCAAAAGTATATGAAAGTTGAATAATATGGCATGGAACAATAAAAATTTATAGATACGATGGAGACGTATCAGCATCCCCAAGCTTAATTCCTGCTCGTCCTTGAGTAGGTAAATGATAAAAAAGATAATTTTTGATGTGGAATGCTACCTAGCATAATCTTGATCATATGTCTAATCATGGCATGAATATTAAGACATGAGTGATTCAAAGCAATAGTCTATCATTTGACATAAAAAAATAATACTTCGAGTGTACCAATAAAGCAATCATGTATTTTCAAAACAACATGGCCAAAGAAAGTTATCCCTACAAAATCATATAGTCTGGTTGTTGATCTATCTTCATCACACAAAGTATTTAATCATGCACAGACCCGATGACAATCCAAGCAATTGTTTCATACTTTAGTAATCTCAAACTTTTTCAACTTTCACGCAATACATGAGCATGAGCCATGGACATAGCACTGTAGGTGGAATAGAATGGTGGTTGTGGAGAAGAAAAAAAGGAGAAGATAGTCTCACAACAACTAGGCGTATCAATGGGCTATGGAGATGCCCATCAATAGATATCAATGTGAGTGAGTAGGGATTGCCATGCAACGGATGCACTAGAGCTATAAGTGTATGAAAGCTCAAGCTGAAAACTAAGTGGGTGTGCATCCAACTTGCTTGCTCATGAAGACCTCGGGCATTTGAGGAAGCCCATCATCGGAATATACAAGCCAAGTTCAATAATGAAAATTCCCACTAGTATATGAAAGTGACAATATAGGAGACTCTCTATATGAAGAACATGGTGCTACTCTGAAGCACAAGTGTGGTAAAAGGATAGTAACATTGCCCCTTCTCTCTTTTTCTCTCATATTTTTTTATTTTCTCTTCTTTTTTTATTTGGCTTCTTTGGCCTTTTTTTCATTAAGTCCGGAGTCTCATCCCGACTTGTGGGGGGGTCATAGTCTCCATCATCCTTTCCTCACTGGGGCAATGCTCTAGTAATGATGATCATCACACTTTTATTTACTTACAACTCAATATTACAACTTGATATCTAGAACAAAGATATGACTCTATATGAATGCCTCCGGTGGTGTACCGGGATGTGCAATGATCTAGCATAGCAAGGACATCAAAAAAACGGACAAGCCATGAAAACATCATGCTAGCTATCTTACGATCATGCAAAGCAATATGACAATGAATGCTCAAGTCATGTATATGATGATGATGGAAGTTGCATGGCAATATATCTCGGAATGGCTATGGAAATGCCATGATAGGTAGGTATGGTGGCTGTTTTGAGGAAGGTATATGGTGGGTGTATGGTACCGGTGAAAGTTGCGCGGCACAAGAGAGGCTAGCAATGGTGCAAGGGTGAGAGTGCGTATAATCCATGGACTCAACATTAGTCATAAAGAACTCATATACTTATTGCAAAAATCTACAAGCCATTGAAAACAAAGTACTTCGCGCATGCTCCTAGGGGGATAGATTGGTAGGAAAATACCATCGCTCGTCCCCGACCGCTACCCATAAGGAAGACAATCAATAAATAAAATTGTGCTCCAACTTCATCACAAAGCGGTTCACCATATGTGCATGTTTCGGGAATCACAAACCTCAACACAAGTATTTCTCCTAATCCACAATCTCCCACTAGCATGACTCTAATATCACCACCTTTATATCGCAAAACTATTGCAAGGAATCAAACATATCATATTCAGCGATCTACACGTTTATGTAGGATTTTATGACTAACCATGTGAATGACCAATTCCTGTCATCTCTCTAAATAGATATAAGTGAAGCAAGAGAGTTTAATTCTTTCTACAAAAGATATGCCCACGCTCTAACAAATATAAGTGAAGCAAAAGAGCATTCTACAAATGGCGGTTTTCTATGTGAAGAGAAATAGGCAATCCAAACTTCAAATGATATAAGCGAAGCACATGAAGCATTCTATAAAGCCATACTCAAAAGATTTAAGTGAAGTGCAATGAGAATTCTATAAATCAACCAAGGACTATCTCATACCAGCATGGTTCATAAAATAAAAGTAAAAACTAAATGCAAAAGATGCTCCAAGACTTGCACATATCGCATGAATGAAACGAATCCGAAAACATACCGATACTTGTTGAAGAAAGAGGGGATGCCTTCCGGGGCATCCCCAAGCTTAGATGCTTGAGTCTCCTTGAATATTTCTTGGGGAGCCTTGGGCATCCCCAAGCTTGAGCTCTTGCCTCTCTTCCTTTTCCTCATATCGAGACCTCCTCGATCAAACACTTCATCCACACAAAACATCAATAGAAAACTCGGTAAGATCCGTTAGTATAATAAATCAAATCACTACTCTAAGTACTGTAGCAAACCAATTCATATTTTGTTTTTTCATTGTGTCTACTTTAATATAACTTTTTCATGGCTTAATCCACTGATAGAAATTGATAGTTTCATCAAAACAAGTAAACTATGCATCAAAAACAGAATCTGTCAAAAACAGAACAGTCTGTAGAAATCTGAACATTCAGCATACTTCCGATACTCCACAAATTCTACCAAAATTTGTAAAAATAAACAAGTTGTACAGCAAGACAGTTAAAAAAGAATCAGAACCATTTGACTTTCCAGTTAAAAATGTAAAATCGCGCACTACAGCCAAAGTTTCTGTCCTGCACCATACAAACCAACAAGCATTGTCAACATCCTAAAGGCAAACCTTGGAACATTATTTTTATAATACAATGGAATTTTACAAGGGGATAATTATTTTTGATGAAAAGTTTCTGTAATCAAGATTCAAAAAGTTTCCGTGAGCATGAACAAAGTTCAAGGCTAGCTCCCACTTCAACAATGCTTGTCTTTCTCACTTTCGCTTTCCTTTTTGAAAAGTTTTAGGTTCCCCTCTTTATTTGTTTTTTGTTTTTAAACTATATGAAAGCACTCAACAGAAATAAATGACTCTCTAAAACTTCCGGGTTGTCTCCCTGGCAGCGCTTTCTTTAAAACCATTCAGCTAGGCATATAGTGCTCAAGTAATGGATCCACCCGGATCCCAAGGTATATCAAAGCCAATTTTAATTAACAATGATTTGTAATTTAGTAGTGAGCACAAAGTAACATATATCATGCAACAACGAAGTCTAACTCTCTTCCTATGCATCAGCATGTCATAAAAGAACAATTGATGCACACCAAGTAAAGGCCAATGCATAGTATAAGCAGTTTCTTGCAATTTTATCATATTGGAAACATAGAGGGTGGAGATATAGTTCCTCTCTCATAATAATTGCAAGTAGGTGCAGCAAGCACATGCATATTATGTCTATCAAAATCATCATGTGTAGTAGTAAAACACAACCCATCAATATAATCCTTAATAAGCACAAACTTCTCCGATATAGTGTAGTTTGGAGAATTCAAAGAGATAATAGAACTATCATGCGTGGGTGCAATAGCAACAATTTCATGTTTAACATAAGGAACTATAGCAAGTTCATCTCCATAAGCATAATTCATATTGGCATCTTGGCCACAAGTATATCAAGCGTCATCAAAAAGGGATATTTCAAACGAATTAAAGGGATCATAGCAATCATCCTTCGGTAAGCACGAAGGGAAATTAAACAATGTATGAGTTGAAGAGTTACTCTCATTAGAAGGTGGGCACGGGTAGCTAATCCGCTCTTCCTCCTTTTGTTCTTCGTTCTCCTCATCATCTTTTTCATCCAATGAGCTCACAGTTTCATCAATTTCTTCTTCCATAGCTTCCTGCAAAATATTAGTCTCTTCTTGGACAGCGGAGATTTTCTCAATAAATGCATCAATATTGTAATTGTATTCATAATTCTTATAACAATATTTAAGTATAGCAAAATTTTCAGGTCTATAAACTGAATCATCAAAATCATCAAACTCTTTAAACATAGATTCAATCTCATAAGCACCCATAAAAGCAACGAATTCTTCTATTTGTTCCACATCATAGTAATCATATCTACCATTAGCATAAGAAGCTAAGGTTTCATTATCATTGAATTTGCATGAAAACGGAAGGTGTGGAGCCTTCATCCTAGAGCAACAAGTATAATCATATATCAAGCATAGTTGACGAGCATACCAACGTAACATATGAATTTGGTCCCATAATAGTTTCCCTTTTTGTGTCAAGCGATAATCCCTAAAGTATTCACGTTGATCCAACATGTCTCCCATAACATAATTGAATGGGGTTTTCTCAGGATTATCAAAGTAGTACATAATATCTTGAACATAATGAGCATCAAGGGTTTTAGGAGGTTCCCCATCTCCATGAGTAGAAACTACACCTAATTTTTTTTGGTATTTCGTGTTCCATGTCCATAACTAAAGATAGAGAACCACTAGGAACAACAATAAAAATTACTTAGTGATAAAGCAAACAAGCACACACGAGAATATTCACCCCACGCTATGACTCCCCGGCAATGGCGCCAGAAAAAGGTCTTGATAACCCGCAAGTATACGGGATCAATTGTACCCTCTTTCGATAAGTAAGAGTGTCGAACCCAACGAGGAGCTAAAGGTAGAACAAATATTCCCTCAAGTTCTATCGACCACCGATACAACTCTACGCACGCTTGACATTCGCTTTACCTAAAACAAGTATGAAACTAGAAGTACTTTGTAGGTGTTGTTGGATAGGTTTTCAAGACAATAAAGAGCACATAAATATAAACTAGGGGCTGTTTAGATAAAGAAGCAATAAAGTAAATATTAGTAGAGAGCTTTTTGTTACGAGAAAGTTATTTGTCCAAGGCAATCGATAACTAGACCGGTAATCACTATTGCAATTTTATTTGAGGAGAGGCATAAGCTAACATAATTTCTCTTCTTGGATCATATGCACTTATGATTGGAACTCTAGCAAGCATCCTCAACTACTAAAGATCATTAAGGTAAAACCCAACCATAGCATTAAAGTATAAAGTCCCCTTTATCCCATACGCAAACAACCTACTTACTCGGGTATGTGCTTCTGTTCACTCACGCCACCCACCATAAGCAAATCATGAACATATTGCAAACCCTACAACAGGGATCACGCTTGCACGACACGAAGATCGCCATAGGACAACACCAATACTAAAACATGCAACTCAAACCAATCACGATCATCAATTAACCCATATGACAAAACGGATCTACTCAAACATCATAAGATAGCCATACATCATTGGGAAATAATATATAGCGTTGAGCACCATGTTTAAGTAGAGATCACAACGGGTAAGAGAGGGGTTACACCGCTGCATAGAGGGGGGAAGAGTTGGTGATGAAGCTGGTGAAGTTGTTGGTGAATATCGCGGTGATGATGATGGCCCCCGGCGGAGTTCCGGCGCCACCGGAAGCAAGGGGGAGAGTGCCCCCCTTCTTATGCTTCTTCCTTGACCTTCTCCATAGATGGGAGAAGGGTTTCCCCTCTGGTCCTTGGCTACCATGGCGTGGGAGGGGCGAGAGCCCCTCCGAGATTGGATCTATCTCTCTGTCTCTCTCTGTTTCTATGTTCCCTGATTCTGCCCCTTCACCGTTTCTTTTATATCCGGAGATCGGTAACTCCGATTGGGGTGAATCTTTCACCCAGATCTTTCTCATAAAATTAGCTTTCTTGCGGCAAAAGAAGAGCACCAACTGCCTTACGGGGGCCCTAGGAGGGTCTAGGGCGTGCCTGTCTCCCTGGGTGCGCTCCCCTGTCTTGTGGCCCCCTCGGGCACCGTCTCGCATTGATTTTCCTCCCAAAAATCACAAATATTCCAAAATAATTCTCCGTCTGTTTTTATCCCGTTTGGACTCCGTTTGATGTTGGGTTTCTGCAAAACATAAAACACGCAACAAACAGGAACTGGCATTGGGCACTGGATCAAGATGTTAGTCCCAAAAAATAGTATAAAAAGTTTCCAAAAGTATATGAAAGTTGAATAATATTGGCATGGAACAATAAAAAATTATAGATACGACGGAGATGTATCACAAAGCTCTATCTCAAATGAGCTAAACCAATGCTAACCCTAACTAGGAGGAGGTGGGAGAGTATATATAGTGCAAGCCCACGAAGGGGTAAGTGAGAGGGGGATACATGGGCCCATGGCCCGTTCTCTACGCACAGGTAGGTGCCGGATGTCCGGGGTGGGGGCCGGATGTCCGGTGGCTCACGAAGAGCCAGATGTCCGGGCCTCTGGCCGGATGTCCGGGCTGGCGAGGTCCAGCTTCTTGACGTTCTGTGACGGGGCGCTGGATGTCTGGGCTGTGGCCGAATGTCCGGGCTTGCGGGAGGGGCCGGATGTCCGGGGCCTGGCCGGATTTCCGGGCCAGGGCCGGATGTCTGGGTCCTGTAGCCTTTCTCCGGTTCCTCTCGTCGTGCTCCTTCATCCTTGTACTTGGGGACTTGTCCATCATTCCGAGCATCTCCGAGAGGGTCTCCTTGGTACCTAGGCATGTGTAGTGTCCTTGCATTAGGTAGCAACCATGTCTCGCATGAACGGAAAGGAGAAGCATTTAGGAGCGGGTTCACCTTGTGTCCAATGGCGTATGTTTGAGGTCTCGTCGTATGTCCACTTGGGGCTTGGGGAGTAGTCAGAGTGTACATGGGGATGAACGTGGGATGCTCAGCATCACTCTTCCTCGTCGTATTCGGTGGAGGAATGCGTCTCGGCATCTTCGGACGTCACGTACGAAGTGCCCTTGCGATGGAGACCGGTTTTGGTCCCCGGGGCCTTCTTCTTGGCCTTCTTCTCCGGCACCTCATAGGGCGCCGAAAACAACATCTTCGTTAGAAAGGCATTTCTGGATCTTCGGGCAGTGGAGCCGGACAGTTAATCTGCTCCGCTATGTCTACCCAGGCCTGAAAGATTGGTAGGGAGGCTTAGATTCCTCCCTCAAATATGCCAGTAAAGGATATACCTTGAAAGCATGAAAAAACTTAACGGATTAGCCTGGCGTTTTGAGCTAAGCCCACGATCCTCGGTCGTGGGCGGTGGTGTCTCTCCGGCCTTAAAAAGCACTTTCCAGATATCTTCGTGCGTTGTGCCAAAGTGCCCTAGCGGCGTCTGGTGCTCGGCCGGATCGAACTCCCACAAATTGCAGGATCGGTGCTGGCACGAAAGGATTCGATGAATGAGCATGACCTGTACCACGTTGACAAGCTTGATTTTCTTGTTTATCATGTTCTGGATGCACGTCTGGTGCCCGGACACTTCGTCCGAAGAGCCCCAGGTTAGGACCTTCTCTTGCCAGGAGGTGAGCCGCATTGGAACTCCAGACCGGAATTCGCACTACAAAAAAATACACTTCCGTGATGATACGTGTTTGTCACAGTAGGTCGCGTTCTTTGTCATGCATGTACATCCATGGCGATTTTATGACAGAATCAAGATAGTCATACCTGTGCTGTCGTAGAAGTGTCCACTTCCATGACGATAAATCGTGCGTCACAGAAGTGCTTTCGTCAAGGGTGACCAACACATGGCATCCACCGTAATGGAACGCCGTTAAGCTATCGGGTCGGGTTTTGGATCCGATAAATCGTTAACAGCCCCAACCAATGGGGATTTTCCACGTGTAAAATCATCATTGGTTGGAGGAAACATGTGTCGGCTAATCGTTGGGAAAGATGTCATCCACTCATTGGACAGAAGGCGCCTATGATACGTCGACACGTGGCATGACCCAACAGAGGCCCATTCCTGTGAAAAGGCTGGCCCGTTTGACTTGGTCAAAAGGTGGCGGGCCGGCCCATGGAAAGCTTGTTAACGGCCTGTTCGCATATAGCCCATTTACAGCCTGCTAACCCAAGGCCCGTTACGCCCTATCCGAATTAGGCCCACTAGAGTCATCTGGGCAATCCAATATGATTCCAGCCGTTTTCACTTCTGGCCCATGTATGGCCCATGGCATCTTTCGGCCCATATGAGGCCCTTTGTAACTCTTGGCCTATTAACGGCCCGTGGTGAAACTGGCCCGTAATGAATAGTGTATCACTTTACACCCATTAACGGCCCGTGGTGAAACTGGCCCATAATGAACAGTGTATCACCTTATACCCATTAACAGCCCGTTATTCCATTGGGCCATTTCCAGCCCATGTTATCTTTCGGCCTTCTTAGAGCCCATTTATTCTTGGGCTCATTTCCAGCATTCGTTTACTTATGGCCCGTTACTGTCATTTTCTGCTTGTGGGCCAAATTCAGCCCGTGGTTACAGTCGGCCCATTTGTGGTTCGTTAATACGTTGGGCCGTTTTCATAGCGTCATCAAATATGGCCTATTAACGATGGCCCGTTATGGTCGGCCCATGAATGAACGATTCCAACTCTAGCCTGTTTACGGCCATAATGCGGTCTGTTTGGGCCATGTTTGGCCAATCGATCATACGGCCCGTATAAGGCCCATTGATGATACGGCCCGCAGAAGGCCCATTGTTTCTACGGCCCATAGAAGTCCCATTGTTTCTACGGCCCATAGAAGGCACACTGTTTCTATGGCCCGTAGGAGGCCGAGTGTCACTACAATAAATATTAGCCCATGGTTATTGTGGCCTAGTTTTAAAAAATAGGTTATTGCAGCCACTAGCAAATCGCGGAAAAAGAACTGCAATGACTACAAGCAAACAAATAAACAAGACAACAAGGAAATAAATAAGCAAGCAACTAACGCTAGGCTATCACGGCTACTACACATATTACATCCACTGGGCATCAAAGTTCGCCACCAGTGCAAATATAGGGAACAAAGCAACATATCATATACACTGGTTGTCAAAGTTGGCGACCAGCGCAAATAAATGCTGCAGCAAAACAAATCCAGAACTGAAACCACTTCAGAAGATCTCAAGAAATAATATCCTGGGTACCCATAATGCTGGCAAGATGCTTAGCAAGCTTATTAACTTTCTCTTGTTTGGCGCTTAAATCCTCCAGCGCTTGTTGTTGCACCAAGAAATATGCATCTGAATTCTGCAGGGACTTCCTCAGTCCTTTAGCTTCCTATCGCAGCACATCTGATTGATGTCTTTCAACTTGAAGTTGAGACTCAAGAAGACGAACTGATACAGGCAGCGAGTTCGAAGAGCTTGTGCCCGCAGTAGTGGCCAGTAACTCGAACACTACATCAAGATAGGACTTTTGGGTTCTCTCACTGTCGTCAGGATAGTTTTTATCAGCTTTCTTGGAGACCAATAGGGATGTCTCACTATCTTGAACCTTATCTGCATTACTTCCTTTACCATTGGATAACGCGGTACTGTTCTCCAATATTTTGTCCGCATTCTAAAAGAGAAACAAGCAGACACATCACATGTTTACCATGTTATATATGAAACTCATTTTGATAAATGAGTTCAGTAGTAAAGTGGACAGGATAACAACATGAAACAAACATATATCTATGTACCATGGTCACTTTATGGTCTATATCATTCTAGTTTTTGTTGCCAAATCAAGATAGAGACACAGTTCAAATAATATTTGTTCAAGACAAAGCAGAATATACAAAATATAAGTGTGGGAAACTATAGAGCAATAACAACACTTGTAATGTGCATGACATGAGAATATAACTGTTTATTCAATTATAACTGAAATCAACATAGAGCAGGTTACAACAACAAACTAGTTAAAGAAACAGGTTTAAAACATACCTGTTGCGCCATTGGGGTTTCAATTCCATCCTTCACATTTGAAAATAGTTGGTATGAGTAAATACAGTAATGCAAGAGCAAAGGAGTATGAACCATAGCTACAGAACCTGACCTGAGAACAAATCTTCTTCTCCTTTAAGCATTGAGTTGGGATTCAGAGTGGTGGTCCTTGTGCTTTGGGCACTGCAGTTCCCTTACTAACTGCTCGTGTTTGGGTGCTCTATGGTGGAGACGGTGCCGTGTCAACTGGAACTGGGTTACTATCTGCTGGGGTTGGGGTTAGAAGGGGTGTAGCTGGTTCTCTGTCCAACTGGGTAGGGGTACAATCTGCGAGAGTCTAGGTTATGTATGGTGGATCTGGTCCTTGGGCAAGTACAACCGTGGTTCTATCTGCATCAACTGGTAGCACTATCTTTTTTGAAGACCGTGTTGTTACTCCCTTAGATACTGCCATCACCCTCTCCAATTCAAATGGCTAATAAACAAGAAAAGTAATTGAAAGTATATACATTCTATGATAGACATGTGCAATGGATAGTGGGAAATAAAAGAGGGCATGAAATAATTCATATTTATGTTGTCTAACCAAACAGGATAGCATGACACAATTTCACATATATGATGGCTAACTAAACAGGATAGCATGACACAATTTCACATTATGATGGCTAACTAAAAAAGATGGAAAGACATAGTTCAAAATATGAGACTATGTAAATAGATGACATGATATAACTATATAATGTGTTTATTAAATAGGTTGGCATGCCATAATTCACATACATTCACGGATAGAATGCCATAATTCAAAATATGATGACTGTAAACACTAAACAGGATGAGATGATATAACTATATGATGTCTTTATTAAATGGGTTGCCATGCCATAATTCAGATAGATGCTGTGTATGTACTATGTAAACATGATGGCATGATATAATTCAAGTATATGATTTATATAGTAAGCAAGTAAGCAGATGGCAATCCATATATGATGTAAAAACTAAGCAATGCAAGACAACATGCATGACATGGATAATATAACCCTGCCAAGTTTGAGCATAGACCTCAGGGGGGAAATAGGACTGGTCATCAGTCTCTGAATCCTCCTCTAAGGAGCTCTCTGTAACCAGCAAAATGTCTGCTTCAGCAGGTAGCATTGTCTGCTCTGAATACCTTGTTTTCACTCCAGATACTTCCATCACCGCTTCAAATGGCTGATGCACAGGAAGAGTAGTTGAATAAACAAACATTGTCGACAAATGGAACACGTAATACAAAAAAATGATAGCATGATATAATTCACATACATGATGATTGGCTAAACATCATGACATTGCATAATTCACATATATAATGCCTTTGCAACGAGATAGCATTGTATAATTCACATATATAATGTCTTGCAACAAGATGGCAATGCATAATTCACATATATGGTAATTAGACACTGAACAGGTGGCATTCACACAAAGCATGTCTAAACTAATCAAATGACATAGCAATGCGAGACACCATGCGCACGATATGAGCAACATAACCCTGCCAAGTTAGAGCATACACCTCGTGGGGGGGGGGGGAATAGGACTGGTCATCTGTCTCTGAATCCTCCTCTAAGGAGCTATCCGGAACCAGCGAGATATGCGCTTCGTCAAATAGCATAGTCTGCTCTGAAGACCTTGTTTTCACTCCAGAATTTGTCATCACCGTGTCAAATGGCTGATGCACACGAAGAGCAGTTGAATGTACTAACATTGTTGACAAATGTAATATGTAACAAAAAAAAGGATGGCCTGATATAATTTACATATAAGATGACTGGCTAAGCAGGATGGCATTGCAAAATTCACATATATGATGCCTGGCTAAACAAGATGGCGTTGCATAATTGACATAAACGATGAATAAACTAAACAGATGGCATTCACACAAAGGATGTCTAAACTAAGCAGATGGCATATTTGATGTATAAAGTAAGCAATGCAAGACACCATATGCATGATATAACCAACATCAGCATGCCAAGTTAGAGCGAAGACCTCAAGTGGTAAATAGGAGTTGTCTTCTCCTTCTGAATCCCCCTCAGAACAGATATCTTCCTCTCGATTACAATCCGAAATGCATGGAGGGGGGGATGCCTTTGCGCCTACCATGGAGCGATGTCTGCATGAAATTTTATTGTCACGCAAGGCTCGTCTCTTTTGCTCTACATGTTCAGTTCCATTGTTTACAATAACTGTCATGCATAGGAATAAAACATAGTGAGATTATGTAAGGAGTGCATGCAGAAATCCAGAGTGATGGTAGCAACCTATGGATAGACGCAAAACCAATAATAGCAGGCATATAATGGCTTCAGTTAAAAAATACAGATAATGGCTTCTTTACTGTTTGTTTCCCACCTAACATGAAACTCATAGTAGACACCGGAGATTAACCAGATAGTAGATAAATACTATTGATTGCGGCCCCGATATGTAGCCCACAACCATTTAAAAACTCAAGTTTGACCATTATTTTGGAGCTGACTCAGAGTCTAATCGGTGAACAGGACGATAAAGTAGCATGTAATATTAAGCGACGCATAACGTAAGCAAACACGAAAGAGTGCGACCTCTCTTGCGGACCCGTGTAGTCCTCGAGGTCATCTGCTCGGTTTATGATAGTAATGCAATTTTCATGGCTGCCGGCGGCGGGGAAGAAGATCTGAGGCGACGAAGACAGTCTGGAGGCCGGATCCCTGCTGTGCTAGACCCTTCTATCATTGGAGCAGATGAGCTGGGGTGGACGACGGCACAGCAGGAGCGGGACAAACCACGCAAGGTTTTCTTTGACAACTATCTGTAAGAGAAGTAATTCTGTAAGGGATCGTTTGAATTGGAGGATTCCAACAATGCAGGGATAGGAAATAGACAGGAATAGGATAGGAATGCACATGCAAAACAAAGAATTTAAAAACACAGGATTTCTACCAATCTGGGTGTTTGATTCACGACAATTGGAAGATCACAGGATGCAAAGAAGCATGGTGAGATTAAGTCAAACCACAAGAAAATGTACGGTTATAATGCTATTATGCTACTATCTCTTAGTCTTGTGCTTCATGAACAGGAATTTGAAAAGGAGGACAAGTGAAAATTAAAATTCCTACGTTTTCTTTCTTTCAAGGAGACACTAAAGGAACAAATCCGTGTGCTCAGTGGACAATATATATAACATGTAGAGTAAAAAAGAGATGGAACAGGTGTACAACCTCTTTGGCGAAGCCATGTCGATCTCAGTGTGATTGGGTTGGCCGGTGAGGATGCTCCAGCTGACTTGGCTGTCGGAGGAGGGGAAGAAGATCTTAGGCATCTGGAGATGGAGCCCGAGGTACTGCTCCGCTGTGATGATGCGTTTCGTCGTTGGAGCAGCTCCGGTGAGTTGTACGACGCCGAGGCTGAAGCAGGACAAGAGAGACAACGAACAACGTTAACCTGAGTGGAATTCTAATAGCATCTCCAATACATGACGTAAAATACATAACCACAAAGTGCTAGATGTCAAATACATCAGCTGCTCATCTCTGAACTTAACTGTCAAAACTGAATTTAACTGTCGAAACTGAACTTAACTGTCGAAACTAAACTTAACTGTCGAAACTGAATTTTGTTGTCGAAACTGAATTTTGCTGTCAAAACTGAACGCACTAGCAAGGTGAGGCTACACGTCGGTCGACTGACTTTTTCATCTCTAGTCAGTCGATTTTGCAGCTGTTGGATACGAAATCAACGGCCTGCGGTTCATCTTCAACCTCCACCCCCCTGAACCGCCAGCCACCACCGGCCAAACAGCAGCCCCCCCGCCGCCCGCGTCCGGCGGTGCGCCACCCCGCCCGCCCTGAAAATACTCCCCACCGCCGGTCCGCCGCCAC